>NC_138885.1:93721796-94314664 GCF_965194825.1 Balaenoptera physalus
AACAAGAAACACTTATAAATGAATGAAGGAGAAAAGAAAAGAAATTTTTGGATTCAGCTAAATAATTTTAACTGTAATACTTGACAGTTACATACACAACATCAATTTTACTTTAAAAATCAGTGGTGTGATTTTTTTTTTTTACAAAGTGAAAGATATTGCTGTCATGTGAGTAGAAAATTTATGTAAGTGTTAATGATATACAGTGGAATTCCAGTCAAAATACTGTTTTCTTGCCAATCTTTATTGCCTCTTGAAACTGTTCACATTTAGGAAAGACAAGGGAGTTGTGAAAAAAAGTTCATAGTCTCTTGGCTACAGTCCCGTACCTCCCTGCTCTCTGTTCTTTTGCTGGAGATTTATTTATTTATTTTTTGAGTGATTACTTTGCCTTTGAAATGTTTAATTTGTCTGTTTCAGCGGACCCTTTTGAAACCATGCTAAAGTCATTATTAAGGTATCAGTCTGATAGTGGGAACGTGAGCGAAAACCTCATGAGGAAAAAATTGTACGAAAATGGTGTGACTGATTCTCTGCCGGAGTAATTTTGCTCTCCTGCTAAAGGTAAGGTAGTTTGGCCTGGAGTTCTATCATACAGATAATAGTATACGGATCTTCCTCGAGTTACGATGGGGTTATGGCCTGATAAACACATCGTGAGTTGAAAAATATAAGTTGAAAATGCATTTAAATACAGCTAATCTCCTGGACATAGCTTAGCCTAGCCTGCTTTAAACATACTCAGAACACTTACGTTAGCCTGCAGTTGGGCACAATCATCTCACACTAAGCCTATTTTATAATAGAGTGTTGACTAGCTCATGTAATTTATTGAATACTGTACAGAAAGTGAAAAATAGATTGTTGTCTGGGTACAGAATGGTTGTAAGCTTATGGGCTGTTTCCTCTCATGGTCCCATGGCTGGCCGTGGGCTACAGCTGCTGTCGCTGCCAGTGTCACAAAGTGTCGTACTTCATACGCTAGCCCAGCAGAAGATCAAGATAAGTTCAGAGGACCGTTTCTACTGAACGCTTATGGCTTTTGCGCCACGGTAACATTGAAAAATTGTACGTCGGGGACCATCTGTATATTTTAACTATTAGTGTGTCTTTGTCTTTCCTACTCTTTTCTTACCTGTCTTTCTAAGCTGAATTTTACTCTTTTTTTGCGGGGGTGGGCCGCACTGCAAGGCTTGTGGGATCTTAGTTCCCTTCCAGGGGTTGAATCCATGCTTCCTGCAGTGGAAGCGTAGAGCCTTAACCACAGGACCGCTAGGGAAGTCCCTCTAAGCTGATTTTTATTCTCCTGAAATTCTAAAACGAAACAAAAACAAAACAAAAATCTTAACATCTAGACTCCCTATGTAAGTTGGAATGATGGGAGCAGAGAGAACCTGAAGACATTTTATGTATCAGTAGATTTGTCCATTGTTTTCAGACCAGACTCTAAAACCAGCATTTCCTAAAATATGGTCTGAACTCACCTGAAACACTCCCTCTTGTTCAAGGTGCAGATTACTGGGCCTTTACTTGGACAAACTGAATCACTGGGAGGGGCACCTGACATTTTAAGAAGCTCAGCAAATCATTTACAAAGGCGGAGAGCAATACTAGTCCGTACCGTTTCCTTTTTGTTCCTAAGGACCCTTAGCCAAGCGCTGTGTGCTGCCTCACAGTTCCCTGTGCTCCCACAGGGCCGTTGCGGACCTTCCCCCTTACTCTAGCACTGCCGGCCCTACCAGCCCCTTTGCTTGCTGTAGATGTCCTGGCCTCCTGCTTTGCTGAGACCAAGGAGCCCTTTACGTGTGAACTCCCTCAATAGCCTGTTCCCCCACCAATAGACTCTGTCCATCACAAACCTTGGTTCTTTTTTCTTATTTTAAATCTTGAAGAATCCTTCCTTCTGTCCAAAGCTAATCTATCCATTCGTGCCATTTAAAAATAATGTAATTTATAAAAGTAATAATGTGGTTGCTGAAAAAAACGTGGAAAATCTGATAGTATAAAGAAGTCACCCGTAATTTGACTATAGATTTTTTTATATGGTTGAGATCATATTGTATGTACAATTTTATATACTTTTTCATTATAAAACGTATCGTAAGCATATCCCCATCATTAAAAAATTTACAGGGACTTCCCTGGCCGTCCAGGTGAAGACTCTGCACTTGCACTGCGGGCGTGGGGTGAGGGTGAGGTGGGCACGGCTTCGAGGTTCCATCCCTGGTCAGGGAACTAAGATCCTGCATGCCCTGTGGCTTGGCCAAAAAGAAAAAAAAAAAAGAAAAGAAAAGAGAAGAAAACTTCCAAAAATAACTAAAATTATGCTTTTTCTGCTAGTCACTTTATAAAATATGGAAACGTTTAGAAAAGTCCTAAGGAAAAAAAATAAACATTTTTACTGCTGTTCATTCCCCGGTGATAACCATGTTTAACATTTTCAAATACTTTTCATCATTCCAGTCATTTCTGTGTACAGTAGAATTTCAGTCAGCATTATACTGTATAGATAGTTTTAGACTCTGCATTTTTATTTACCATTATATGATAAGTATTTTTATAACAGTAAATATTCTTAGAAAATTACATTTGAAAAGAGTCTCTAATGTCACTTTTACCTTCTGAATATCTTTCAAATTGCTCTGCTCCACCAGCACTGCTCCCATCCTGGTTTAAGCTTCCATCATCTTATGTGGATTGCTTGTTTCTCTGCCTTCTCTCTGCACTTCTCCTCCAATTTCTACCCTCTGATAGGGATTCTTAAGCTTTTTTTAAGACATATACCCCTTGCAGTTGTGGTGAAACCTACAGACTCCTTCGGAGAATAGCATTTGAAAATGTAACTACAAAGGAAACCGATATAGTTATCAAAATGTTATTTTTAAAAAACTTGTGATATTATAATATCTGTTCTTTATTGTTAATGTATTAAATAACAAGGTCTAGCAATGCTTCCCCAAACTTCCACAATTTTAAAATAATGATGTTATGAGAGACAAAACCATTATTTTGAGAGTTTTACAATAACCAAAATATAATGTGAACGTATTTGAGATTTGTATTGCGACAAAGTTAAAAGCCCTATATTCAGAAAGAAATGCTAAATTTTATTTAGAGGTTAGTGAAAAATAAAGATTTTTTTCCCCCCTCATCCAAGTTCATGGACTCCTGGATTCTATGCACAGACCCTTTGGTATCTATGGACTGGATGTTCATAACCCCTGAGAACAGACACTTTCAAAATACAATTCTTATTTTATCAGTCCCTGATCAAAAACCTCCACTGGCTTCCCTTTGCTCTTGGGACAAACTCCGAAGTCTTGAATGTAATCTTAAAGACCATATGTGGTTTGACCTGCCTACTTTTCCAGCCTCGTTTCCCACTTTCTCATTTGTGCTTATACTCTAGCCACCCTGGTTTTCTCTTAGTTCTATACCTTGTTCTCTCCTATCTCAAGGGCTCTGTATATGCTGTTCCTGTTGCCTGGATTGTCTCACCTAACCATCCACACACCTAGTTAATGCATGTTTATTCTTCAGCTCAGTTTAGATGTCACTTCCCCAGGGAAGCCATCTCTGATCATCCCACTGTCCCTAGGAAGGTCCCCCTTTTAGATGCTGTCATAACACCCTTTGGTTTTCCTTTGCAACACGTCCTAGTTTGTAAGTATTTTATGTGTAATTCTATGAATAATCTTTCCTAAGCTGTATGCTCCACGGAGGGAGACACTATTCTGTTTTGATGTCTACTGTATCCGTGGGTCTTGGTGTAGAGTAGGCCCTCAGTAAATATTTATTATATCAGTGAATGAATACTGACCAACTTACAGGTCCTCAATTCATAGTCTCTTCTCTTATCTCTGTGGGTCTGTACTTGCTATGTTCTCCTCAGCTAACTCCTGGCCAACTCCTCTTCCAATATCCAGTTTAGTTACCTACCCTCCGCCATTCACCCTCTTTACTACCATGACAGCCTGGATATACTTACATAACAAAATTAAATTGACTTTCTTGTCTCCCTTCTTATATTGTGTTTTCCTTCCCCTTTCCTCTAATCTGTGTACCTCGAAGAAAGTTATTTATTTTGTTGTATGTTCTTCTTGGGAAGTAGTAGTATTGTATAGAGCAGAGACTTTAAGCTTGGGCAAAAGGCTTTGAATCTTATTTCTGTCATTTAGTATCTGCATGATTCTTTGTGTGTTACTTGGCCTTTGTGAGCTTTTATTGCCTCTTTTTTTTTTTTTTTTTGGCCACTCTGCAGGGATCCCTTAGTTCTCCAACCAGGGGTCAAACCCGTGCCCCTTGCGTTAGAAGCACAGAGTCTTAACCACTGGACCGCCAGGGAGGTCCTATTGCCTCATCTTAAATTGAGGATAATAGCATCCATGTTACAAATTTCCTGTGAGGATTATATGAGGTCATGATGTAAAATACTTAACAACAGGTCTTAGAACACAGTAACTACTCAAAAAAATACCTTTCCTTCCTTTGTTTGAGAAGTAGATTTTCCTGCTGTTTGTTTGCTGCTCCCCCCGCCTCCCAACGTTCTTCTGTTCTGTTCACATTTCTTCTTTCTTACATTTTTCCTGCTCCTCTGGAACTACACCTCCTTATTAATGCTTCCAATTTAGTTAATGCGTTCCTTCTTTCATGCAGCGTTTTTATAGTTGATGGGCCTGTATCTGTCCCATTTGGAGGGTTACGTAGGAGTCCTTTCTGTTCTATATAGATTAAACCCACATTCACTCACAAGTACACAAATACACCCCACTGACTTTCACATTATATATGGTAAATAATTTTAAAAATCATGGAAAATATTTTTTTTCGAATTTTTGAATTTTATTTTATTTATTTTTCTATACAGCAGGTTCTCATTAGTCATCCATTTTATACACGTCAGTGTATACGTGTCAAACCCAATCTCCCAATTCATCACCCCCCACCCCACTTTCCCCCCTTGGTGTCCATACATTTGTTCTCTACATCTGTGTCTCTATTTCTGCCCTGCAAACCAGTTCATCTGTACCATTTTTCTAGGTTCCACATATATGCATTAATATACAATATTTGTTTTTCTCTTTCTGACTTAACTTCACTTTGTACGACAGTCTCTTAAGTCCATGCACATCTCTACAAATGACCCAATTTCGTTCCTTATTATGGCTGAGTAATATTCCATTGTATATATATACCACATCTTTTTTATTCATTCGACTGTTAATGGGCATTTAGGTTCCTTCCATGACCTGGCTATTGTAAATAGTGCTGCAGTGAATATCGGGGTGCATGTGTCTTTTTGAATTATGGTTTTCTCAGGGTATATGCCCAGTAGTGGGATTGCTGGGTTATATGGTAATTCGAGTTTTAGTTTTTTAAGGACCCTCCATACTGTTCTCCATAGTGGCTGTATCAATTTACATTCCCACCAACAGTGCAAGAGGGTTCCCTTTTCTCCACACCCTCTCCAACATTTGTTGTTTGAAGATTTTCTGATGATGCCCATTCATTCTCACTGGTGTGAGGTGATACCTCATTGTAGTTTTGATTTGCATTTCTCTAATAATTAGTGTAAAAATCATGGAAAATTTAAATAAACAAAAATAGAATAGTATAATGAACATCCATATTCTCATCACCAAACTTTTAACAGTTATCAAATTAGACACAATCTTACTTTATCTATACCCCTACTTACCTCCCCTGCTTTCTCTCTGGATTATTATTATTATTTTTTTTTAATTAATTAATTTATTTTTATTTTTGGCTGCGTTGGGTCTTCGTTTCTATGTGAGGGCTTTCTCTAGTTGCGGCAAGCGGGGGCCACACTTCATCGCGGTGTGCGGGCCTCTCACTATCGCGGCCTCTCCTGTTGCAGAGCACAGGCTCCAGATGCGCAGGCTCAGTAGCTGTGGCTCACGGGCCTAGTTGCTCCGCGGCATGTGGGATCTTCCCAGACCAGGGCTCGAACCCGTGTCCCCTGCATTGGCAGGCAGATTCTCAACCACTGTGCCACCAGGGAAGCCTGGATTATTTTTAAACAGATTCCAGACATCATACCGATGAGGACATACTTTTTCAAGGGCTTAACAGTATTTAGCATGTAATAGCTACTTGGTCAGGTTTCTTTTCTTTTCCTTCTCACCTTCTGTAACTTTGTTCATTCCTCCTAAAAATATTCAGACTGCGCATTATAAGACTTTTGTGACTTTCTTGAATTGTAGAATAACTGATAAATCTTAAGAGGATGCCATTTTGACTCATCCTACAGTATCCACTTTTTAAAAATTACATTCAGTAAATGCTTAATGCCATATTTTCCTTATTCTTCAATTCTGTTTGAAACTCACACTTTTCATTCAAGATTTGAGACTGGCTTGTTGAGTTTACCAGAAGCATTAATTAATATGTTGGCTCCTCTGCACAGTTTTGCTTCCAAAGACTAACCAAACAAGGCCTTTAACCATGGCCAACTGCTGATTAGTCTTTCTCCTTTCCAGTTCCTATTTCTAACTGATAGCCATTATTCACAGGGCCATCAGGAGATCTGTATATCAAATTTCCACCTTCTCATTGTCAGTACTATTTGGTTTTATTTTGTTTTAAATATTTATTTATTTGGCTGTGTCAGGTCTTAGTTGTGGCACGTGAGATCTTCATTGTGGCGTGTGGGACCTTTAGTTGCAGCTTGCGGGATCTTTAGTTATGGCATGCAGAATCTAATTCCCTGACCGGGGATTGAACCCAGGCCCCCTGCGTTGGGAGTGCGGAGTCTTAACCACTGGACCACCAGGGAGGTCCCAGTCAGTACTGTGTTGTATCATCAGGTTCTCTGGACCTCTCAGGCTGCCTGCTTGGGTTGTTATAGCTGGTCCTGTCACACCTGAATGTCCTACCTGAAAGCAGTTATGTTGCCTCCGTCTAAGCATTCACCAGTCAGAACCTTTCTTTCTGTTCTGTTTAAACACCTAACATTTGTCTGTAAGAATCTTTGTATTTAATTGTATAGCCCCAGGGAATTTTACCTATTTCTCTTTGCTTTGCTTTCAGTGATTATGCTTTTCAGTAATCTTTATCGTTAAAAGCCTTAGTTAGTTTTTCTTCTCTGCTTCAAACTAAGTAATTCTAACTTCTTTAATCTTTTATCGTAAGCTCTATTTCCCAAATTTTCAATCTTTTTTGTCCTTGTTCTGTATTGCGTTTTTTCCTCCTCCTGTCTGATCAAAGGCAAATCAAAGTGGAAAATTATTTCCCAGTTTTCACATTTCTTGCCATCATATTTTCAAGCTTTGGTTCATAGACTGGGTCCATACATGAGAAGTGTGTTTCAGGTTTATGTTTTCAACCCTATAGCACAAGCCAGTTACTTAGCTTATTCATTAGTCAGAAATACCAATTAATATTTAATCAGCAAGAACGTGATTGAAGAGGGCTGTAGTCAGAGCATCCTCTTCCTCCCTACTAATGGTTTTTCTTTAAGAGAACAGGGCTGTTTACCAGAGTTATCACTCCAAAATAAGCTGTACTTCATATTGACACAATAAATCTTCTGCCTTTTTTATTTTTATTTTTATTTTGGTCCAGATCTGAATTCTGTATTCTGACTCTTCTCTAATCCTCTCAAACCTCATCCTGTGAGTTCTGGTTCCTTCCTGCCCTGACCGTCTCTGCTCCAAGGCTGTGTGTAAACGTCCACTTTAGTTCTGTGAGTGTAACTTCTCTCTTCTGTGTGCTTCAGCCCCACATGCTCCTATGACTTTTGGGTTAAACTCTGGTTTAACAAGTATTTCTGAATTTTAGAATTTATGACAGTTTTCCAGAACCCTCTTAATTGACAGCTTAGTAATAATAGCCAAAATTATTGAACTCATTGGTTTAACACTATCAAGTGAAGCTCATCAACAGATTGTTAGAATTCCCATCTAATATACATAGTCAAGATTCATAAACTAAAAGAGATTCATATAAGCCTCTAGCAGATGTACTAGATATGTATGTCTAGAGTAAAAACCTCCACAAATCATTCCTAATGTTTGCATTGTTTTGTAGAGTACTGTGCAAAACAAATGGATGAGCAAATCATAACACAGTTCTGTGATACAAATGACAGTATTGATAATAAAATTTTTATGGTCATGGCTAAAAAGGGGAAAAAAAAGGCTTTACCAGCATAGGCTGAAAGCATTTCCTCGGTTAGTTGCATAATCATTAATGATCTGGTACTGTGGGGAGATAGTCACAGTTAAAATCTCTGATAAGTCAAAAATTGTCCTGATAGGTTTTTAGGATACCATTTGGGTCCTAAATTTGTACCCAAATGGTCCAAATTTAGGAATACCTTTTATAGGTCCAATGTTTAGGAATACCATTTATAGGTTTGTGGTTTTTTTTTGAACATGTAATATCCCACAGAAGAAAGGTCACCAGAAAACTACCTATCACTTAGAACTGAGGAAAGATATACCCTGGATTTCATTTAAAAACCAGCTATGTACAAAAGCTCTTACACATTATTAAGGAAAAGATACAAGCCCCAGTAGAAAAATGGCTAAAGAAGTGAACATGCAGTACGTTGTGGAAAACATGTAAATGGCCATTAAATATTTGAAACTTATTTAAACCCTACCAATAATTAGAACGAGATAAGCCAATTAAAGCAATGTTGAGTTATTTTTTACCTGTTAGACTGACAGAGGTTTTATAAAATGACAACACTTATTAGTACGTTCCAAAGTATGGGAAATGGACACTGAGATTGCTGGTAAGAGTGTAAGCTGATACAGGCTTTCTCCAGGGCAGCATGGCCATATAAAGCAAAAGCTTAAAAACTACTTCTTAACTCAGAAATTTCATATCTAAGGAAGTCAAATGGCAATAGATGTATGTACAAAGATGGCTGTTGAAGCATTGTTTATTGTAGCAGAAATTGGAAAATACTTAAACATCCAGTAGTAGAGGATTATTTGAATGGTCGTAAATCTGTACAATGGATTAGAATGAAAACATTAAGGTGGCAAAGACATTTATTTACTGACATGGGGAGATGGTTTGCTAGAGCTAGCACAAACTTGGTGGCTTAAACACAGAAATTTATTGTCTCACAGTTCTGGAGGCTGTTGCCCAAGATCAAGGTGCCAGCAGAGTTGGTTCATTCTGAGGGCTGTGAGGGAAATCTGTTTTATGCCTCTTTCCTAGCTGCTAGTAGTTTGCTGGTAATCTCTGGTGTTCCTTGGCTTGTAGATTTATTACCCCAATCTCTGCCTTCATGTTTATAATGAGATTTCCCTGTGTGTGTATATGTTTGTGTGTGTGTTTCAGTGTCCAATTTTCCCCTTTTTATAAGGACACAGTGGTATTGGATTAAGGCCCACCCTAATGTGCACATCTTAAACTGATTATCTGCAAAGAACCTATTCCCAAATGAGGTCACATTCACAGGCACTGGGGGTTAGAACTTCAAGATCTTTTTGGGGGCACAATTCAACCCATAACAGATGGTAAGTGAAAAAACCAGTATACAGAACAGTTTGTAGAGTATTATTACATTGTCCAAAGTATACCTTTATGCACACATGTATGTACACATGTACGTGGATACACATACCTATAGAAAAACATGAAAAGCTATATAAAAAATGTTACCAGTAATTATTGCTACTGGGTTGAATTTAGGGTGATTTAAATTAATTTCTATATTTTCATCTATATTATTTTTAAGTTATTTATTGTTTTCTACATATTAATTTTCTTTTACACTAACCTGTATTACTGTACAAGTCAAAAACAATGAACCACTCAACTATCAGTGATAGTCTGAATAGTCACTGAATTTTCATTAGGAGCAAAGCTTAATAATTCATTGACTAATTAAAACCAAAATTCAATAATTTATTTAATTTTCTCTAAGAACAAAGCCTTTTATTCATGGACTTTTTTAGGACTATGTATTTGGTTTCTTTTATTCTTCTGGAAGCTGCTAATATGCAGGAGTTGATTTGGGGAGAATTATGTTCCCTGCTGTTGTTTTTGTACTGTTCAGTATTTTTAATCAGATTTTTTTTTCTTTTTTAAAACCCCAAAACTGTAAAAGGCCAAATTTTATAAAGAGAAAGCGCTAATAATGTTCAATGACTTTACATATACAGTTATGACACATTATTAGTAAGACAGAATTGAATATTTAAAGAGGTATGTAGTAACTTTTGAGAGAGTTCTTACTCTCTGTCAGAAACATAACTTATTTTTTGAAGTAGAGGCAGGACAGTCATTTTAAATAAAGGGTTGGTAAACTCACTAAACATTTATTGAGCACCTGCGATTTACCAGACACTGTGCTAGGTACTAGGATTACCAATGTAAAAAGCTGCCCTCCAGAAGGTTTAGGTCTAATGGTTATCAGGTACTGGGTCTTTAACCAAATATTAGAGTGATGCTAATCAAAAGCATTCCTTTTGTTAAATGTTGGGACAAGTCTCAAACTCTGAGTTTCTGACAGCAAATTGCTTATCACTTTGTATTTCTCTCACTCCTAAATCTACTCTTGGCCTACATCCTGACCCTTAATCTTAGAACACCTTCTGTTTTTGAAGTTCTTTGATCTGGTTTTAGTTTCCTTCTTACCCAACATGAACATAGTTGGTTACTCTAAAGATATATTTTTTACCTTCTTCCACATAGAGAGGCATAGTGGTTGAGAGCTTGGATGCGTCATCGAGCTGCCTGGGTTGGAATAGGAATTCTGTGATTTTTGTTGTGTGGCCCTGGGCATGTTACTTATTTTCTGTGACACATTTCCTCATTTGTAAAATGGAGACAATAACAGTTACTTGTCACATAGTATTAACGATTAAATGAACTGACACATTAGTAGGTGCTTCCAAATAGTTTTTCACAGTGGTTTTACCATTTACAGTCCCACACAGCATATGAGAATTCTGCTTTTTCTGCATCCTCACCATTCCTTGGTATTGGTATATGTATAGGGGTATTTTGTTTTGAATTTTTGAATTTTATTTTATTTAATTTTTTATACAGCAGGTTCTTATAGTCATCAATCTTATACACATAAGTGTATACATGTAAATCCCAATCGCCCAATTCATCACAGCACCATCCCCACCCCCGGGCAGCTTTCCCCCCTTGGTGTCCATATGTTTGTTCTCTACATCTGTGTCTTAACTTCTGCCCTGCAAACCAGTTCATCTGTACCATTTTTCTAGGTTCCACATACATGCGTTAATATACGATATTTGTTTTTCTCTTTCTGACTTACTTCCTTCTGTATGACACTCTCTAGATCCATCCACGTCTCAACAAATGACCCAGTTTCATTCCTTTTTATGGCTGAGTAATATTCCATTGTATATATGTACCATATCTTCTTTATCCATTCTTCTGTCGATGGGCATTTAGGTTCCTTCTATGACCTGGCTATTGTAAATAGTGCTGCAGTGAACATTGGGTTGCATGTGTCTTTTTGAATTATGGTTTTCTCAGGGTATATGACCAGTAGTGGGATTGCTGGATCATATGGTAATTCTATTTTTAGTTTTTTAAGGAACCTCCATACTGTTCTCCATAGTGGCTGTATCAATTTACATTCCCACCAACAGTGCAAGAGGGTTCCCTTTTCTCCACACCCTCTCCAGCATTTGTTGCTTGTAGATTTTCTGATGATGCCCATTCTAACTGGTGTGAGGTGATACCTCATTGTAGTTTTGGTTTGCATTTCTCTAATAATTAGTGATGTTGAGCAGTTTTTCATGTGCTTCTGGCCATCTGTATGTCTTCTTTGGAGAAATGTCTATTTAGGTCTTCAGCCCATTTTTGGATTGGGTTGTTTGTTTCTTTAATATTGAGCTGCATGAGCTGTTTATATATTTTGGAGATTAATCCTTTGTCCGTTGATTCGTTTGCAAATATTTTCTCCCATTCTGAGGGTTGTCTTTTTGTCTTGTTTATGGTTTCCTTTGCTGTGCAAAAGCTTTTAAGTTTCATTAGTTCCCATTTGTTTATTTTTGTTTTTATTTCCATTACTCTAGGAGGTGGATCAAAAAAGATCTTGCTGTGATTTATGTCAAAGAGTGTTCTTCCTATGTTTTCCTCTAAGAGTTTTATAGTGTCCGGTCTTACATTTAGGTCTCGAATCCATTTTGAGTTTATTTTTGTGTATGGTGTTAGGGAGTGTTCTAATTTCATTCTTTTGCATGTAGCTGTCCAGTTTTCCCAGCACCACTTATTGAAGAGACTGTCTTTTCTCCATTGTATATCCTTGCCTCCTTTGTCATAGATTAGTTGACCATAGGTGCGTGGGTTTATCTCTGGGCTTTCTATCTTGTTCCATTGATCTATATTTCTGTTTTTGTGCCAGTACCATGTTGTCTTGATTACTGTAGCTTTGTAGTATAGTCTGAAGTCAGGGAGTCTGATTCCTCCAGCTCTATTTTTTTCCCTCAAGACTGCTTTGGCTATTCGGGGTCTTTAGTGTCTCCATACAAATTTTAAGATTTTTTGTTCTAGTTCCGTTAAAAATGCCATTGGTAATTTGATAGGGATTGCATTGAATCTGTAGATTGCTTTGGGTAGTATAGTCATTTTCACAATATTGATTCTTCCAACCAAGAATATGGTGTATCTCTCCATCTGTTGGTATCATCTTTAATTTCTTTCATCAGTGTCTTATAGTTTTCTGCATACAGGTCTTTTGTCTCTTTAGGTAGGTTTATTCCTAGGTATTTTATTCTTTTTGTTGCAGTGGTAAATGGGATTGTTTCCTTAATTTCTCTTTCATATTTTACATCATTAATGTATAGGAATGCAAGAGATTTCTGTGCATTAATTTTGTATCCTGCAACTTTACCAAATTCATTGATTAACTCTAGTATTTTTTTGGTGGCATTTTTAGGATTCTCTATGTATAGTATCATGTCATCTGCAGTGACAGTTTTACTTCTTCTTTGCCAATTTGGATTCCTTTTATTTCTTTTTCTTCTCTGATTGCCGTGGTTAGGACTTCCAAAACTATGTTGAATAATAGTGGTGAGAGTGGACATCCTTGTCTTGTTCCTGATCTTAGAGGAAATGCTTTCAGTTTTTCACCATTGAGAATGATGTTTGCTGTGGGTTTGTTGTATATGGCCTTTATTATGTTGAGGTAGTTTCCCTCTATGCCCACTTTCTGGAGAGTTTTTTTCATAAATGGGTGTTGAATTTTGTTGAGAGCTTTTTCTGCATCTATTGAGATGATCATATGGTTTTTCTTCTTCAATTTGTTAATATGGTGTATTACATTGATTGATTTGTTTATATTGAAGATTCCTTGCATCCCTGGGATAAATTCCACTTAATCATGGTGTCTGATCCTTTTAATATGTTGTTGGATTCTGTTTGCTAGTATTTTGTTGAGGATTTTTGCATCTATATTCATCAGTGATATAGGTCTGTAATTTTCTTTTTTTGTAGTATCTTTGTCTGGTTTTGGTATCAGGGTGATGGTGGCCTCATAGAATGAGTTTGGGAGTGTTCCTTCCTTTGCAATTTTTTGGAAGAGTTTGAGAAGGATGGGTGTTAGCTCTTCTCTAAATGTTTGATAGAATTCACCTGTGAAGCCATGTGGTCCTGGACTTCTGTTTGTTGGAAGATTTTTAATCACAGTTTCAATTTCATTACTTGTGATTGGTCTGTTCATATTTTCTGTTTCTTCCTGTTCAGTGTTGGAAGGTTATACCTTTCTAAGAATTTGTCCATTTCTTCCAGGTTGTCCATTTTATTGGCATAGAGTTGCTTGTAGTAGTCTCTTAGGATGCTTTGTATTTCTGCGGTGTCTGTTGTAACTTCTCCTTTTTCATTTCTAATTTTATTGGTTTGAGTTCTCTCCCTCTTTTCCTTGATGAGTCTGGCTAATGGTTTATCAATTTTGTTTATCTTCTCAAAGAACCAGCTTTTAGTTTTATTGATCTTTGCTGTTGTTTTCTTTGTTTCTATTTCGCTTATTTCTGCTCTGATCTTTATGATTTCTTTCCTTCTGCTAACTTTGGGTTTTGTTTGTTCTTCTTTCTCTAGTTCCTTCAGGTGTAAGGTTAGATTGTTTATTTGAGATTTTTCTTGTTTCTTGAGGTAGGCTTGTATAGGTATAAACTTCCCTCTTAGTACTGCTTTTGCTGCATCCCATAGGTATTGGATCGTCGTGTTTTCATTGTCATTTGTCTCTAGGTATTTTTTGATTTCCTCTTTGATTTCTTCAGTGATCTCTTGGTTATTTAGTAACATATTGTTTAGCCTCCACGTGTTTGTGTTTTTTACGTTTTATTCCCTGTAATTCATTTCTAATCTCATAGCATTGTGGTCAGAAAAGATGCTTGATATGATTTCAATTTTCCTAAGTTTACTGCGGTTTGATTTGTGACCCAAGATATGATCAATCCTGGAGAATGTTCCATGCGCACTTGAGAAGAAAGTGTAATCTGCTGTTTTTGGATGGATTATCCTATAAATATCAATTAAATCTATCTGGTCTATTGTGTCATTTAAAGCTTGTGTTTCCTCATAAATTTTCTGTCTGGATGATCTGTCCATTGGTGTAAGTGAGGTGTTAAAGTCCCCCACTATTATTGTGTCACTGTCAATTTCCTCTTTTATAGCTGTTAGCAGTTGCCTTATGTATTGAGGTGCTCCTATGTTGGGTGCATATATATTTATAATTGTTATATCTTCTTCTTGGATTGATCCCTGGATCATTATGTAGTGTCCTTCCTTGTCTCTTGTAACATTCTTTATTTTACAGTCTATTTTATCTGATATGAGTATTGCTACTCCAGCTTTCTTTTGATTTCCATTTGCATGGAATATCTTTTTCCATCCCCTCACTTTCAGTCTGTATGTGTCCCTATGTCTGAAGTGGGTCTCTTGTAGACAGCATATAGATGGGTCTTGTTTTTGTATCCATTCTGCAAGCCTGTGTCTTTTGGTTGGAGCATTTAATCTATTCACGTTTAAGGTAATTATCGATATGTATGTTCCTATTACCATTTTCTTAATTGTTTTGGGTTTGTTTTTGTAGGTCCTTTCTTCTCTTGTGTTTCCCACTTAGAGAAGTTCCTTTAGCATTTGTTATAGAGCTGGTTTGGTGGTGCTGAATTCGTTTAGCTTTTGCTTGTCTGTAAAGCTTTTGATTTCTCCATCGGATCTGAATGAAATCCTTGCCGGGTAGAGTAATCTTGGTTGTAGTTTCTTCCCTTTCATCACTTTAAGTATATCATGCCACTCCCTTCTGGCTTGTAGAGTTTCTGCTGAGAAATCAGCTGTTAACCTTTTGGGAGTTCCCTTGTATGTTATTTGTCATTTTTCCCTTGCTGCTTTCAATAATTTTTCTTGCCTTTAATTTTTGCCAGTTTCATTACTATGTGTCTCAGCATGTTTCTCCTTGGGTTTATCCTGTATGGGACTCTGTGCACTTCCTGGACTTGGGTGGCTATTTCCTTTCCCATGTTAGGGAAGTTTTCGACTATAATCTCTTCAAATATTTTCTCTGGTCCTTTCTCTCTCTCTTCTCCTTCTGGGACCCCTATAATGCGAATGTTGTTGCCTGTAAGGTTGTCCCAGAGGTCTCTTAGGCTGTCTTCATTTCTTTTCATTGCTTTTCTTTTTTCTGTTCTGCAGCAGTGAATTCCACCATTCTGTCTTCCAGGTCACTTATCCGTTCTTCTGCCTCAGTTATTCTGCTATTGATTCCTTCTAGTGTAGTTTTCATTTCAGTTATTGTATTGTTCATCTCTGTTTGTTCTTTAATTCCTCTAGGTCTTTGTTAAACGTATCTTGCATTTTCTCGACCTTATCCTCCATTCTTTTTCCGAGGTCCTGGAACATCTTCACTATCATTATTCTGAATTCTTTGTCTGGAAGGTTGCCTATCTCCACTTCATTTAGTTGTTTTTCTGGGGTTTTATCTTGTTCCTTCATCTGGTACATAGCCCTCTGCCTTTTCATCTTGTGTATCATTCTGTGAATGTGGTTTTTGATCCACAGGCTGCAGGACTGTAGTTCTTCTTGCTTCTGCTGTCAGCCCTCTGGTGGATGAGGCTATCTAAGAGGTTTGTGCAAGTTCCCTGAAGGGAGGAACTTGTCATTGTGATTTTGATTTGCATTTTCCTGATGGTGAATAAAACGAAGCAACTTCATTTGTTTATTGACCGGTTAGATAGTCACTCTGGTGTAGTGCTATTTCAAGACTTTTGCCCAGTTTTCTTTTGGGTTTTCTCTGTTTGTACTGCTTTTTAAGAGGTTTTTAAAAATTCTGAATTGAAGAACTTTATTGGATGTATGTGTGTGTGCATATGTATTATATATGTGTATATCTCAAGTATCTTCTACTGTGGCTTGATTTTATATGATCTTAAGCTTGTCTTTTGATGAACAGGTACTAATTTTAGTGTAGTCTAACTTATTTTTTTTTGCCTTTATATTTACTGCATTTTAAATCTTATGTGAGAAATCTTTATTTAACTTAATGTCATGAATATATTCATCTAAGTTTTGTTCTGAGAGTTTTACTGTTTACCTTTCGAACTTAGATCTATAATCTATTTAGTGTTTATTATTGTGTAAAGAATGAGGAAGGGGGTTAACATTCATTTTTTCCCATATGGTTATCCAGTTGACCCAGCATAACTTATTGAAAGATCATCCTTTTTCCATTGTACTGTAATGTTACCTTTGTCAAAACTAAGTACCTGTGTAGGTCACTTGATGTATGTAAAGTTACCTTTACATGTTGTCGACTGGGAAAAAATGCACAACCTAAAAGTTGTGAGTTATATTTTATTCAGGGACCTTACTGAGAAAAATAGCCTGGGAAACAGCCTCTCAGATGGCTCTGAGGAGCTGTTCTGAAGAGGTAAGGAAGGAGCCAGGATATATTCGTATATATTCTGAGAAAAAAAACTGTGTAGTCAAACATCAGAAGACTACTGCTAATCGCAAAAACCAGATATCTCAAATTAGTGATTTTATTGCTTTTCTATGTATGAGAAGATGTAAGAGTCTGGGCTCATTGAAATTATTCCTTAGATATACATCTTAAATATCTAGGGCCAGTATCCTGTTTTTCTCCATTCTGAATCCCCTCAGGGTGCACCATGTGGGGAGGAGGGGCGGCAGTGGCTGATGGCTTGATGGCGGCAACATTTGTTGTTTACTGGAATGGTAGGCAACATTCTTTGTCCACAGTATTATGGAATTTTCCAATCCATGAGTATGGAAGAATACCCTCCCACTTTTTGGTCTTTAGTTTTTCTCAATAATTTTTTCTCTTTTAAGTGTAGAGATCTTATACATCTTTTATTAAATTTACTCCTAGATATTTAGTGGTTTTTTAAAAATGCTATCATAAATGGTACCATTTTAAAATTTCATTGTTTGTTTGTTACTTATATATACAGTTGATTTCTGCATATTGACCTTGTAGTCATTAACCTTGCCAAATTCCCTTATTAACTCTAATGGTTTATCATGATATCTGAGATTAGTGACAGTTTTATTCTTTTCCAATCCTAATACCTTTCATTTCTTTTCATGCTTTATTGCCAATTATTCTGTCATACATATATATTTTTTAATATTTATTTATTTATTTTTGGCTGCGTCAGGTCTTAGTTGCAGCACGTGGGATCTTCTCTTGTGGTGCGCGGGCTTCTCTCTAGTTGTGGCACACCAGCTCTCTAGTTTTGGTGCACGGGTTCCAGAACGCGTGGGCTCTGTAGTTGTGACATGCAGGCTTAGTTGCACCACGGCATGTGAGATCTTAGTTCCCTACCAGGGATTGAACCCGCATCCCCTGCATTGGAAGGTGAATTCTCCACCACTGGACCACTAGGGAAGTACCTCTGTTATATTTTTAATGTCATTAGCCTTATTAGTACCTTCTCTCTCTTCTTCTTGATTAGTGTTTCTTAAAGTCTTTAGCAGTGTGGGTCCAATCAGGAGAGATGAAGCACACAATTATTTAAATAGGGAAAGTTTAATATAAAGAATTACTAACTACAGCAGGGGATTTGGAGTAATGAGAGATTAGCTAGTCAGAAGTAAAGATAACTCTAAAGAACACAGGACTAGCTGGTAAAAGGAGCAGTCACCAACTCTGGGGCTGAGACAGAGCACCCAAGGAAGACCCCATGCTCCCAGGACTGAGATCCAGACTCTGCTGGAGGGGGCACAGCTGTGGATGGCAATCTTGAAATCAGATTCTTCACCTTCCTTGGAGTTTGTTCTTGCTATCTGTTGTGGATTATTGTTGTTCGCTTGTTTAGTCTTTTCTAAACTGTTTTTGTAAAGTCTGTGTTCTTTGTCGTGTGTGGCCACTGAAGCATCTGTTCTGTTCACTTAATGGTCAGCTGGTGTTCTGACAGATTTTACCTTAAACACTTGAAGCTGACAAAAGAAAAATTTAAAAAACTCTCCCAGTGTTTGCAGATTGGCTTTGTGTTGGAGTCCTCCTTTAACACTTATCCAGGCTTTTTACAGCTCTGCTTTAGTTCTCACTTCCTGCTTGTATGGAGCCAGAAGACCCCAGAGGTGAAAGCCTAGTCTTCTCAGACCTTTTCTGAGCATGTATCCTGGTCTTGGGCATGTGCATGACTTTCTTAATTCCCTGGTATATGCAGAAGCTTTTAAAAGCTCTCATTCCCACATTTATCTCTTCTCCCAACCCCTTTCTTCTCTGGCTTCTTGGTCTTTTTATTGCTTGTCCCAGCTGTTGCAGCCAATACGTGCACCTTTAAATGTTTTCAGCAGAAGCCACCTAGGAACCTGTCCTAGCTCTGGAAATGCCCAGAGTTGGGCCAAACAAGGGCAGCCTTTGCACCAGTCCTTGATGGGAGTTGGCAGACAGGTTGAGACCCACAGCCACAATTTTTTGACAAAAATGTCTGTATCGCTTCCTAGCAGTTTGCACCAGGAGTATGGGCTGCTGTTCTCTTAGCTGCTGCCTTTCTGGGATATGGGAATTATAGGCAGGCTGTTTAAAATGCCACAGTGCTTTCTTACCACAAAGGAACGGCTTCTTTCTTCATCAAGGCTTCCCCTGGTTGTTGTAAGTCTTTGACTGTATTCCAGAGTTTTTCAGAAGTTGATTTTGACAGTTTCTGCCAGCTCATTACTTGCTTTTGGGGAGGGTTAGAGTCTTGGGATTCCCTGTCCTCCATTTTCAGTGACCATTTTGATGACCAGTGGTGATGGTGCTTTTAATAGAGCTCTGTTTTCTGCAATGTTGCTGACTTTCGGCTACTGTTGAGCTGGGGAGAGAAGGAAAATGAAATAACCTTAAGTTAAAACACTGAAGACCCCACTTCTTACCGAGGTTCAGTTGTTCCTGTTGAATAGACACTTCTCAGTGGATACTGGGTTTTGGTTAATTGCCAAAGTGCTGAAATGGTTGATGTTAGTTGTTTAGTTGTTTTGCACGTATTTTCACTGTTTTAGAGGGAGAGTGAGATCACCAAAGTCCTCACTCCACCATTGTGGAAGTCAGTCTGTCTTCTGGAACATTTTGAAAGAGAATTGTAATGGGAAATATTATATAGATATGATAAATTTTCAAAATTATGTTAGTGGCATATGTGTAGATAAGTGAAGTCCTTTACACTGTGACAAAACTTTCATGTAGTTGATATGGGAAAGTAACTCAAATTTGAGTTCCTAACATGAAAGGGGCTTTATATATTTTATTTCACAAAACCCTCACTGTGTTGTGTGCTGTAAGTACAATTATCCCTATCACAGCAACCGTGAAAAGTGGGAGATGTCATGCTTGTTTAACTGTTGAGACACCTGAACCTTGTAAAAGTCAAGCAAATTGCTCAAAGTCACATTACTTCTAAGTGACAGAGCCAGAAGTAAACCCAAGGTTTTTCTGATTCCAAAGCTTTTTTTTTTTTTTAAAGTATTTGTTTATTTATTTATTTATGGCTGTGTTGGGTCTTCGTTTCTGTGCGAGGGCTTTCTCTAGTTGTGGCAAGCGGGGGCCACTCTTCATCGCGGTGCGCAGGCCTCTCACTATTGCGGCCTCTCTTGTTGCGGAGCACAGGCTCCGGACGCGCAGGCTCAGTAATTGTGGCTCACGGGCCCAGCTGCTCCGCGGCACATGGGATCTTCCCAGACCAGGGCTTGAACCCGTGTCCCCTGCATTGGCAGGCAGATTCTCAACCACTGCGCCACCAGGGAAGCCCTCCAAAGCTTTTGATCTTTTTATTACACATTGTTTTATTTATTTATTTATTTATTTATTTATTGGCTGAGTTGGGTCTTCATTGCTGCATGTGGGCTTTCTCTAGTTGCGGCAAGTGGGGGCTACCCTTCGTTGCAGTGCGCAGGCTTCTCATTGTGGTGGCTTCTCTTGTTGTGGAGCATGGTCTCTAGGTGCGCAGGCTTCAGTAGTTGTGGAGCGTGGGCTCAGTAGTTGTGTCACGTGGGCTTAGTTGCACTGCAGCATGTGGGATCTTCCCGGACCAGGGCTTGAACCCGTGTCCCCTGCATTGGCAGGTGGATTCTTAATCACTGTGCCACCAGGGAAGTCCCTACACATTGTTTTTTATTCCACAAGTGATTTGATAAATATTCATTGGATGAAGGAATGACAAAGGGACTCTGAGAGGTTTCTGTCACTGAAGCATGTCTAGGACTTTGACATATTCATATATTTATTGATTGTTTACTATATCACAGCCAGTCTGTGGGGAACCTTTACCATTTTTAATTAGATACTAAGACTTTAATATCTTAATTTCCTTTAGGTTTAAGGTTTTCCCAGCCTTTGAACATTTAACTTATATTTTCTGTTTTCATTGTTGTGTTTGTTTTGTTTTCCAAATCAGCCCTTTGACAGAATCTGAACCTAAACTATTAGGGATGTAATTATTTGTGGAGCCAGTGTTAGCCTGACAGGTCAGTAAACACCTGAATGTTTGCTTTGATTAAGGAGTTGAACTGTATACTCTGTGAAATGAGTCTACTTGATGGATTTTTCTAAGATTTAGTAGGAGGAAATAGTAAATCATTGTGGTTTTCTGTTTTCTTTCAGCTTTCAGAAGAATTATTGGATAAATGGCTCTCCTACCCAGAGTCCCAACATGTCCCTCTCTGCCAGCATATGCTTGGCTTTGCGATGAAGTCTGTTACGCAGATGGTAATGGGTAGTACATTTGAAGATGAACAAGAAGTCATTCGCTTCCAGAAGAATCATGGCACAGTAAGTCTAGGGCCAAATTTAAAATTACTCTTTCATCAAATTGGATAGTTGAATAATGTAGACTTTGCCTCTTAAGAAGAAGGTTTAAGATCCTATAGTACAGAATTTCCTTGTTTGGGGCTAAAAACAACAATGCAAGAAGGTTAATTGTTGCCTGTTTTAAAAATTTAAGAATTACTTTTTTAAGCAGTTACTTTTTAAAAATTTATGTGTATTATTTATTTATTTTTGGCTGCACTGGGTCTTCGTTGCGGTGCGCGGGCTTCTCCTTGTGGTGGCTCCTCTTGTTCTCTTGTTGAGCACGGGCTTTAGGCACGCGGGCTTCAGTAGTTGTGGCGCACAGGCTTAGTTGCTCCGTGGCATGTGGGATCTTCCTGGACCAGGGATCGAACCCATGTCCCCTGCATTGGCAGGCAGATTCTCGACCACTGCACCACCAGGGAGTCCCTAAGCAGTTACTTTCTGAAATTTAAAAAAAATGAATGACTAAAAAAATTTTCTTTTAATGTGTAGCAAGTATGTCGGGAGTTCCCTGGTGGCCTAGCGGTTAGGATTTCGGGCTTTCACTGCCGTGGCCCAGGTTTAATCCCTGGTTGGGGAACTGAGATCCTGCAAGCCACGTGGCGTGGCAAAAAATCCAAAACCAAGTATGTTATAAAATAATACTAATTTCTAGAATAAAGAGAAAAACCGTACTTAATAGAGACTACGTCCTATATAGAAAGAAATTAAAGTTGATGGAGCATTAAAATACTAACGAAATGAATATGATTTGAAGAAAGGCTAATCCAGTTGAAAACAGGTTTACTGTTTGCCTTTTCTGAACTCACATATGGACTTTATTATTCTCTATTTTAATCAGTCTCAGTATTATATTACTTTATTTGTTTCAAATCATACTTAAGTCATTTACTTCACTGCATTTTGGATCTCTGAGAAATCCCTTATTTTCTTCAAATCTATAAAAACAGGTTAAATAATCAATATAATGTGTGTAAAACAAAATCACTAGGAACTGTGGCTTAACACTCTGTCACTGTTTAATATTATCCTTTTTCCCTTTAAAATGGTTTTATTACTTGTGTTTCATGATTGAAAAATATAAATTTCTTAGAAAACGTTCACATGTTCAGGAGCATAAAAATAAAAGTGGAAAAATCACTCTAATTCCCCTTCCTAGAGTAAACTACTCAGGTTACCCAGCTAAAACAAATCGGCTAAGGAATTCCTAAAATGTTTTCATATTTTAACGAAGAATCAATTTTTGACTCACTTGTTGATATCTGATTTTTTTCATGTTGATGAGACAGCAATTTTGAAAAGGGACCTCCACTATTATTTCCAGAATTTTATTCCAAGCAGCTGATACCTATTCCTATTCTGGGTATTTTTATTCTGGCATTTTCTTTACCTTTCTTTCCTTAGAATTTCAAAGTAGAAATAATAATTTCAAACCTATAGAAAAGTTGCAGCTAGTACTAGGAACTCCCATAATATCCTTCACCCAGGTTCACCAGTTGTTTACATTTTGCCCCATTTACTTTTGTCATTCATTCTCTGTCTATCTATCTATCCATCCATCCATACATGCATCCATCCATCCATTCCTCCTCTCCTTACCCAAACCATTTGAGAGTAAAGTAGACATTTTGCTTCTTTCCCCCTAAATACTTCAGTCTGTATATCCTAAAAACAAGGATATTCTCTCATATAGCAACAACATAGTTGTCAAACTTGGGAAATTTAGCATTCATACCATACTTTTATCCAGAGCCCATATTCAGATTTCTTTACTTTTAGTGGTCAAACCTCTTTAATGTGAAACAGTTTCTCAGCTTTTCTTTGTTTCTTGACCTTGACATTTTTTTTTTAAGTACACGATAATTATTTTGTAGACTGTCTCTCATTTGGGTTTGACTAGATTCAAATTACATATTTTTGGGTGTGACTAGATTCAACTTATATATTTTTTGGCAACAATCTGGTATTTTCTTAACATTACTGGAAGTTGTCAAAGGAAAGTTTTCAGACCATAAACATGACTTAAAATCCTGCCTTAAATGATCTTTAATGTCTGAAACACCCCGGGGCTGCTGTTGTCCAGCCGTGCCACCAGGAGCACTAACCAGGTTGTGAATGCAGAGGCAGTGACAGCTGCACCATGACTGTTGCTTGGCTGACAGCACTTGGGAGATGTCGTCAGTCATAAGATGCATACCGATTTCACAGGTGTTAACATGTGAAAAATGTTCACCTCATACCCAATTGCATACTGTTTCTGAACTGCCCTCCAAAAACATTGTCCCAGTTATTTTCCCACCAACATTAGCGTGCTCTTTCCTTGTGCTTTTTTTTTTTTTTTTTTTTTTAAAGGAACCATTTTGAGATATGTCAGAGCACACGGTTCTTTTTTTTTTTTTTTAAATTTTATTTATTTATGGCTGTGTTGGGTCTTCGTTTCTGTGTGAGGGCTTTCTCTAGTTGTGGCAAGTGGGGGCCACTCTTCATCGCGGTGCGCGGGCCTCTCACTATCGCGGCCTCTCTTGCTGCGGAGCACAGGCTCCAGACGCGCAGGTTCAGTAATTGTGGCTCACGGGCCCAGTTGCTCCGTGGCATGTGGGATCTTCCCAGACCAGGGCTCGAACCCGTGTCCCCTGCATTGGCAGGCAGATTCTCAACCACTGCGCCACTAGGGAAGCCCCTTTCCTTGTGCTTTTGACATTTAGAGTTATGCGTCTTTTAAATATTTGCCTATCTTGTAAGTAAAAAATGATTTTTTATGATTAAAATTTATAATTCTTTTATTGTTTGTGAGGTTAAACATTGTTTAATATTTTTGCTGAACAACTTGTGTTTCGTCTTTTATGGGGTGCTGTCTCATGTCCTTTACCCATATTTCTATTAATGTGTTTCTTTTTCTTACTAATCTGTAAGAGCTTTTTATTTTTATCTCAATTTTCATTTGCTTTTACTTTTATTTATAGTGCTTTTTAATTTTTATTTATTTATTTTCTTTTTCAAAGATTTTTTTTGATGTGGACCATTTTAAAAGTCTTTACTGAATTTGTTACAATATTGCTTCTGTTTTATGTTTTGGTTTTTTGGCTGCGAGGCATGTGGGATCTTAGCTCCCTGACCAGGGATCAAACCTGCACTCTCTGCATTGGAAGTCAAAGTCTTAACCACTGGACCACCAGGGAAGTCCCCTATAGTGCTTTTTTAAAAAGACTTCTTTTTTAAGCAGTTTTAGGTTTACAGTAAAATTGAGAGGATGGTATAGAGATTTCGCATATACCCCCTGTTTCCACACATGCATAGTCTCCCCCATTATCAATATCATTCACTAGAATGGTGCATTTTTTTGCCAAGGATGAACCTACATTGGACACATAATAATCACCCAGAGTCCACAGATTATGTAAGGGTTCACACTTGATGGTGTACATTCAGTGGCTTTGGACAAATGTATAGTGGCATATATCCATCATTATAAATTGTCCCCCCCAGTCTCAGCAACCACTGATCTTTTTCTTGTATCCATAATTTTGCCTTTTCCAGAATATTGTATGACATTGGAATAATACAGCATATACCCTTAGATTGGCTTCTTTCACTTAGCAATATGTATTAATATTTAAACTTCCTCCATGTCTTTTCTTTTTGTTCTTTTTTTTTTTTTTTTTTAATTTATTTATTTATTTGGCTGTGCTGGGTCTTAGCTGTGGCACATGGGATCTTCGTTGTGCCATGTGGGATCTTTCGTTGCGGAGCGCGGGCTCTTTGTTGTGGTATGCGGGCTCAGTAGTTGTGGTGCATGGGCTCTAGAGCGCCTGGGCTCAGTAGTTGGGGCGTGCGGTCTTAGTTGCCCTGCGGCATGTGGGAGCTTAGTTCCCCGATGAGGAATTGAACCCATGTCCCTTGCGTTGGAAGGCAGATTCTTAAGCACTGGACCACAAGGGAGTTCCCCCTCCATGTCTTTTCATGGCTTGGTAGTTCATTTCTTTTAGCTGGATAGTATTCCATTGTGTGTACCACAGTTTATTCATTCACCTGCTAAAGGGCCTCTTGGTTGCTTACTAGTTTTGGCAATTATGAATAAAGCTGCCATAAATATCTTGTGGAGGTTTTTGTATCAACATAAATTTCCAGCTTCTTTGGGTAAATACCAAGGAGTATGATTGCTGGATCATATTCAAAGAGTATTTTTTGTTTTGTAAGAAACTGTGTTTGAGGATTCCATGGATATATCCTCTAGATCACACCTTCTTTCCTAAGCCAAAACCAGTGTACTATCAGTAATAAGCCTGTCAAAGGCATTCTTCATTTCTGTTACAGTGTTTTTGATCTCTAGTTTTTTGTTGTTGTTGTTGTTCTTTCTTAGGATTTTTATCTCTCTGCTTACATTGCCTACCTGTTCTTGCATGCTGTCTACTTTATCCTTTACTTAAGGATCATATAGAGCCCTTAGCCTATTATCCTTTAGAGCCTTTAGCAATTAATCATAGTTGTTTTAAATTCCTGATCTGATAATTCCAAGATTCCTGCCATTCTGATGCTTGGTTTGTTTCTTCAAATTGTGTTTTTTGCCTTTTGGTATGCCTCGTAACTTTTTCTTGATAGCCAGACATGATGTACTGTGTAAAAGAAACTGGTGTATATAGGCCTTTAGCAGTGCGGTGGTGAGGTGTGGGGAAAGGGGAAGCATTCCATAATCCTGTGATTAGGTCTGTCTTTTAGTGAGCCTATGCATCTGGACTGTGAACTTCACAAGTGTTTCTCTGTTTTTTTCTCCCCCCTCAGGTGGGAAAGGATGGCTGGAATAGGCTGGAGTTCGGTACTTCCCTTCTCCCACGTGAAAGACTAGACCTGACTGGGATTGAATATCCCTTTCCCAGCTCCGTTAATACCCCAGAAGGTTGGACTCTGGCTAATGAGTTCCCTCTGAGGGCAGGCCTTGTTAAGAAGAGCAGAGTGCTCTGGCTTGTTTTAAATGGGCTCCTTTTTCAGTCCCCCTGCTGGAAGCCTAAGGGGATTTTTCTCTTATATTTACTGTGGGAACCTGGTCACGCTCCCGTAGGTAAATCTCACTTGGGGGGGCCTGTGTCTGGGTCTCCTGGAGTTTTTCACTGTCAGAGTTGTCATACTGAATCTCCAGCCAGCCATTTGTCAATTACAGTTCAGGTTTTCCTACCCCAGCACTGGTTCCTGAGGTAGTTTCCACTTGTATGTCTGTTCCAGGAAAGTGTGACTCCCTGTTTTCACCTGTCTCTCCAGTCTTGGGGGCCTCAGTTTGCCCTGGGTCCTCTTCTGTCTCAGAGATCCAAGAAGACTTGTTGATTTCTGTCTGTTCAGCTTTTTGCTCTCAGGGTGGAGTAGCTAAATGCATTCAACTTCTTCATCGTGAATTTTTGCCCTGTGCTCTGTGTTGTGCTTAGCAACTTCTTTCTCACTTTAAGGGTATTCCTACATTTTTACAGTACTTTTTTTTTTTTTAAAAAGATTCTATACTTTAAGTCATCATTTATTTATTTATTTTTGTTTGTGTTGGGTCTTTGTTGCTGTGTGTGGGTTTTCTGTAGTTGGGGCGAGTGGGGGCTACTCTTGGTTGCGGTGCGCGGGCTTCTCATTACAGTGGCTTCTCTTGTGGAGCACAGGCTCTAGGCGCATGGGCTTCAGTAGTTGTGGCACGCGGGCTTCAGTAGTTGTGGCTCACGGGCTCTAGAGCGCAGGCTCAGTAGTTGTGGCGCACGGGCTTAGTTGGTCCGTGGTATGTGGGATCTTCCCGGACCAGGGCTCGAACCCGTGTCTCCTGCATTAGCAGGCGGATTCTTAATCACTGTGCTGCCAGGGAAGCCCTACAGTACTTTTAATAGTTTAATCTTTTACATTTAAATAATCTGAAAGGCATATCTTTGTAAGATAAGACTTGAGGACTGTTTATTAATAATTTTAAAAATATTTAGCATTGATTAATAAGTGTTTTGTCCTTTCCCAGGTTCTTTCAGAACTTTTGAATTATAAACAATTTTTTTTAAGGGCTAATTATCCAATTTTGAAATAATTGGAAGCCTGTTCTGTTGTTTACCCTCTCTAAACCTTAGACTAATCTTTAACCTTTTTCTGGATTTCAGCCAAAGCTTATCAGTATTGCAGGTGAAGTAAAAGTTTGGAATTCCCGATGAACTTTACTTATCCACTGGTGCCATTATAATAAAAAATTGAGAATTGACTCTACTGCAATGTTCTTTTCCTCCCTGTGCATATACTTCTTTGAAAGGAAGGGAACTTTTGACTTTCTAATTATAATTAGTTTGGAAGTACTTTGAATGAAATTATTAAAATATATTTGTGCCCTATCCTTAAAGACTATGGAGTAAATGATTATGCAGCCCACTTGAAAGGGAGAGTTTAATTAACAGTTCTGTTGGTGAGACAGAGGTTCTCCAGCTGTTAGCTTAGATTGCTTGATATTATTTGGAAGATTTACATATTAGGTAATAGATATGTTTTCCTATTTTCAGGTTTGGTCGGAGATTGGAAAAGGCTTTCTAGATGGATCACTTGATAAAAGTACAACTCGGAAAAAACAATATGAAGATGGTAAGTTTTACCACTATTAATTTTTAGTAAGGACTAAGGGAAATGTGCCCTAATTTTAATAGGGCTATGTCTGATTCATGAACTTATAGGTCATGTATATTTTCTTCCTTTATGTTTTTTTCCTACATTTCCTATTATGAAAGTTTTTCTTAAAAGAGAGGAAAAAGCAGTGAATTAGTAAATGAACTCTAGCACTCACTGCGGAATGAGGGTGCTGGAGAGCTGGTATAGCCTACAGGATTAATGGAAAGTGTCAGGGTACAATCCTGGGATAGTAATTTAGAAATACATGTTAAGAGTCATAAATAATGAGTGAAATTATCTAAAATAAGGAAATATTCATGAATTTTTTTTGTAGTGCTATTTCTACAAGTAGAAAACCAAAAAAACCTAAATATCCAACAATATAGGAATTTCTAAGGAAATAATATCAACATGATAAATCTGTAAGAAATGTAGCAACATAAAAAAATTCTTGGCCGTTATAACATTGAGTAAAGATATTTTCAAAACTATTTAACGTTGGTTACAACTTTATAAAATCTACACAGAAAAATAGCAATTTTAGTTTAAGATGGCCCCCCAACGTGTGCTCCCCCTTTTTTCTTTTGTATTATATTTTCTGTCAGTAATTTAATGATTGTAATCCTTTAATACCTTTATTCTGAGCTGCTGCAATTTCTGTTTTGGAAGTAAGCAGGGTAAATTAAAATGCATAGGCTGCATTGGAATAATGGATTATTTTTCATGGATAATAGTATTGCTTCCCAAGATTCTCTTCCTTTATTCTTTCAACAAATATTTATTGAGGCCTCTATGTGCTAGGCACTATTCTATGTATGTATAGGAGACAAAAAATCCCTGTCCTCGTGAGGCTTACCATTCTGGTGATTCCTTCAGTGTCCAGTGTAAGTCTAGAAAAGCCAATTTAATGGACACGTTTTCTGCTATCTGCTAGTTTACCATTTTGACTATCTTGATGGATGCATTTGGATTAATTACCCCTAATAAAAAATGTATTTTACAAATATTGGTTTTAATTAATATAAAAAGAAAATTAATAATTTATATTCTTTGATTCTAAATAAAAGTAGATTGTCTAGTATGATACGCTCCTTGAACTGTAACATGGGCATAGATCAAATTTGAGCTTTTATTGAAAATGATTATGTTTTGGTATTTATATGAGTGGGAACTCATGGCTGGGTCACTTCTTCTTCTGTTTAAGTGAGTAATTCTCAGCTTGGTCTGTACATTAGAATCACTTTGGGAACTTAGGACAAAACAAAAAATATTGAAGATCAGGCCCCACCCTAAATCAGTTTATTCAGAATATGGGATAGAGGTGCTTTGGATGTCAGATTTTTTTTTTTTTTTTTTTTATAAAAGCTCTCCAGATTATCCTCATGTACTTGTAGGATTGAGAATGTACAGCAGTAGTTCCCAAACTTTGCTACACGTTGCATCTTTTAAACTTTTTTGAAGCTTGGCTTTCGCTCCTAAACATTCAGATTTAATTGGTATGAGGTGTGGTTTATATTTTATGATTTTTTTAAAAAAAGCTTCCTAGGTGATTGTAATGTAAGCAATGTTTGGGAACCATTGCAGTACAGTGTTAACAATTTCTCATTTTAATCACTAACATGTATTAGACTCCTTCAATTCTGTAAATAATGAAGATCTAGAATATCCTGGTATATTTTTCGTCCTGGGGAGATGTCAGTGAACAAAACAAACAAAAATTCCTCTCCTTGTGGCACCGCATTCTAGTGGGAAGAGGCAGATGAGAATCTGAATAAGTAAACTGAATAGTGTGCTAAAAGATGAAAGTTGCTATGGAGAAAATTAAATCAGGAAGGGGGATAGGAAGTGCTAGGGGTGGGGAGGTTATTAGGAAAGGCCTCACCAAGATTAGGTGACTTGAGCAAACACTTGCAAGAGATAAGGAAACCAGTCCATGCAGATCATGTGTAAATCCACAACAAGTAGTTGCAAAATCCTTGAGGTAGGATTCTTCCTGATATATTTGAGGTACATCAGGGAGCTGTATGCCTGGAGTGAAATGAGTCAGAAGAAAAATAGAAGGAAATGAGACCAGAAAGATTGGGGGGATGGAACAGATTTTGTCTGGCTTAGGTATGACTAGGTTGCTACTATGAGATAGGAAGAAGCCACTGGAAGATTTTGAGCAGAATTATGAATCTGAGTTATATTTTTAAAGGATCACTCTGGCTGCTGTCATAAAGGGGCTCAGAGCAGAAGCAGGGAGACTAATTAGGGGGCTGCTGCAATGGACCAGGCAAGAAAAATAATGTGGCTTGGACTAGGTGGTGGGTAGCAGAAAATATAAAATTTTTTAAAAAAGAGTAAGAGAGATTAATTCTGTATTTTGAAGATTAGAGCCACCAACATTGACTGCCAGATTAGATATGGGGTATAAGAGAGAAGGAGACACCAGAGTTTTAGGCCTGAGTAACTGGAAAATGAAATTAATAGGAAATAAGATGGGGCAGACTGTAGAAAGATCCAGTTTTGAGGCGAAAGATCACGACTTCAGTTTTGGATATGTTTATGTTTAGTATGCTTCAGACGTCAAAGTGGATATGTTGAGTTGATTGTCAGATATATGAAACTGAAGTTCAGGGGAAAGAGATCCTAAACGGAAATATAAATTTGGAAGTGTTCAGTACATAGATTGTATTTGAAGCTTTGAGAATGGTGATCACCAAGGTAATGAATATAAATAGAAAAAGAGGAGAGGCCCAAGAAAAGAGATCCCTGACCTTGGGCATTCCATCATTAAGAAATCTGAGATGTGAGAAGGAATGGACAAAGGATACTGAGAATGAGCTGGCAGTAAAGTGGGAGGAAAGTGTGGAGTCCAGGAGAGTGTGGAATCCTAGGAGCCAAATGAAAAAGTGCTTCCTACAGAGTAAGTGACCAGTATCAGATGCTATGATAGGTCAAGTAAGATGGGGCCTGAGAAATCTGTGGATAGTTTTCTTGATAGTTGGATTAATCTTCCAAGTGTCAGAAAGTTACCTTTCTGATTATTTCACATCTGTTTCAGTCTGTAAATGAGTGATGCCTGATTTGGGAGGACAATGGAGTTAAGAGGACAGAATTTAGAAGGAAGGTGAATAATACCAGGGGAGGGATAGATGTGTAAAAGGCCTCTAAGGGGCTAGCATTGTTCTATTTCTCGACCTGGGTGTTTGCTTTACAGTTGTTCGTTAAATTGTGCGTGTATGTTTTATGCACTTTTTGGTGTATGTGTTAAATTTAGCAAAAAGAAGAAAAGTAAGTAGCTGAGTTTAAACATAAGTTAGCTTTTAAAGCATTATTGGTTACTACTTTTAACTTTGAAAGTTTTATTCTGCACATAGGAACATTGTAGAGATACAGAAAAATGTTCAATCCTCACAAATGCTTATATCCTAAAATCTTTTTTTGTTTTTCTTCTCTAAGCCCTTATGCAACTGGAATCTATTTTAAAGAAAATCATAAAAGAACGAAAAGGAAGGAACTTCAGTGAACATATTTTCATTGACTCCTTAGTACAGGGGGACCTTAATGACCAACAGGTGATGTAATTGTTAAATGTTTATCAAACAAAAGATAATCAGACATGTATAGAGTGTGCTTTTTATCCACTTTAACCCAGACGCCCTCCTAGAATTCAGTGGCTTTTTTCTTTTTTATTGTACATCATCCATAAATAGTATTTAGTATTTAGTCTCCTGTTATTTAGTTCTTTGAAGCAGCTATATAGTATTCAATATTTGAGTAAGCAAATATCGACCCAAAGTTCTCTGACTGTAAAAGAGGAGGACTTGCATAAGCCTGTATTGACTAAGCTGCTCTGCCTACATGACCAGGTGTGGCAGCTTGGCTTGTTCCCAGTGTGTGTCTGTCACCCCAGCACACCACTGGGATATTGTGTGTTTGTGGTGTTGTCAGGCAGAGGACAGGAGTGGAGCTGTTACTGCCACACCTACCTGTTCAGTGTGGGACCCTTCTGCCCTGCTCTATGCATGCAAGTCCTCGTAGACAAAAGCGGCTTTCTGGGTGTGTGTGGGTGCAGGAATTATATCAGGCTCCAGGACAGTGGCAGGCTCTTCACTGTTCCTGAGTCTTCGTTGCTGCTCTAGGCCAAGCTAGAATGATAGCAGTGAGCCAGTTTGTTTGATGTATCATGAGCCAGTAATATTACTGGGTAAGTGTTCACTGTATCAAAAATGCATTGCAGTGTTTCGGTTGGTTTTTTCATTATATAGATTTTCTTTAAGTGAAAACCTTGTAAAGAAATAACATGTTTTCCCTTTCCTTAACTCCCATTTTGTACTCTAGGTGATTTTACTAGGGCCTAATATAGGCCACCTTACATTTCACACTTTCTAAACTTAGTTTTGTTTCCTAGATCCTAGAAGACAGTATGATATTTTCTCTGGCCAGTTGCATAATAACTGCAAAATGTAAGTATAAATTGATTTGTTTTTGAGATAGGTTATAAAATATACAAGGATAAAGCTATTCTAAAATAAAGGAAACACTGTTTGCAAGACCTCTTTATAACTTAGGTTATAAAATATACAAGAATAAAGCTATTCTAAAATAAAGGAAACACTGTTTGCAAGACCTCTTTATAACTTCCCTTCGTTCTTCTTTTCCTATTCTTGTTTGAAAGGCTTGATTCACACAGGCACCTTTTTTTTTTTTTTTTTTTTTTAAACCCCAGATGCTCTGTGCCACCTCTGAACATTGCCATAAATTTCTTGACACAGTTTATGGATTGTGAATTCTAGTTAGTTCCTTTAAAATGAACTGCTATTGACACCTTTCCAGCCAGAGCTGTGAGCTTTTCAATTTCCTGCTGTGGCTTTTCACTTTGACTTCAATCTAGGCTGCTATTATTAAGATCTACCAACAGAGGATATAGTCCACAGAAATCATGATTTAAAAAGAACTCTTCTCTTGGTGGAATTGAAGGTGATTATTATTTAAAATTCTAAAATGGGTGATATATTTCTAGTTTCCTTACTGGTTTTTAGTTTATCAGACTACCATTTGTTCATACAGTATTTGTAAAAATTTGTATATCCATAAAAATCCATAAAAATATACTGACATAAAATGCTAAAGGAGGTATTAAAACATCAGTTTAAAATCTAAAGAATTTATGTTAACTTGAAGGATTTCATTCACAACTCTCTCTGTTTAAGAAAATTTTAAAAAGGATGAGTATAAATGTAAATTTCCTGTATTTCTTCTTTGTAAAATTTTTGATATCTAGACATGTCCAGATATTATAGATTAAATGGAATTTAGGTAAGCATGTGTCAAAAATAATGTATCAAACCTTTTAAATACTTGTTTAAAAATTTATTACATTAAAATATATCTTTGCTGAAGACATTCAAAAAATCTGAATCAATTGTACTCTGGATACCATAAAAAGTGATCATTTCCAAGGTTGATTTAATATTTTAATCTTTTTTGAAGTTTTTAGGGGGAATTTTCAGAGTATTGCTGTTTCTTTGCATGTGGGTTGGTTATTTTTTAAGGCACCTCTGAAATTTTGAGAGTTAAGATCGGCAGGAAGCCTTAATTAAAGTCCCTCCTCTGCGACTTAGCAAGTCTTAGCCTAGAGCAAGATACTGAACTCTGCATTTCTTCCCTTTTCTAAAATAAGGGTGACCTCCAAGGTATCTTTCAACTATAAAATGGTGTCTTGATTCAATATTATAATTAAAGAACATTAAGTGGCTTAAAGTCCCATTTTAAAGCTATCCCCCTGTTATACTCTTTAATAGAGTTGTACAAAAGAACCAATGTTTGAGGTTATTAAGCTTATACAGTTAAATTAATTTTAAGTGATAATCTAGTCAATCAGTGTATATGAGTGCCTACTGTATGCAAATCCTTGTGCTAAATCTTTCAATATTGTATATTACTACATATTGTTGTAAAATTGCATACATGTACATATTGTACACTGCGTAAGTTTTCATATCATTTGTGAAATAGAAATTCTGCAGTTCACTCAAAAGCCATAATAAAGAAACATATGTTGGAAAAAGTTAAGGTCCGCTACTCCTATGCCTTTTACGAACTCTGGATGTGAGTAAATTATCAAAATAATTGAGCATGAGGTAGCTGTTGATTTTATTGATAATAATATTTAGTGCAGAAAGTGAATTATGTATTTTCCAGGCATTGGAATTGGATAATAAGTGACTTAGGCAAACATTTAAAAAAATTAACTTTGAGATAAATTTAAGCCAGCCCTTTAGCTCAGGAAAGAGATAATTAATAAGCAGAAGTAGGAATTATTAAATGCATTTTAAGAAGTACTTGACATAGAAAAAGTAGAGCTGTACATAGAGTCATATCAAGCATAATCTAGGGAAAGAGATGTTATGTGTCTGGATGGTTCCCTTTGAACAGTTGTAATCCCAGTGGATTCCTAAAGGGAATATAACTACTCTGTTTCCTCTGTTTTATGTTCATCATGTAATTAATTTTCTTACCTTTTGATTTCCCCAGTGATTATAATCCATAGCCATTTTAAGCAAAAGTAAGCCATAAGCTAGTGATCTTCCAATGTTGGTGTTCATCAAAATAATTGTGGTATGTGTTAGAAATATAGATCCCTGGACCACACCCTAAACCTACTGAGTCAGGATCTGTGGATGGTGGGGTTGTGCCATCAGCCACCTCCCAGAAGAGTTTTGAGAACCACTGTCCTAAGCAATAATCAGTCTCAGTTCTTGAACCAGTGTATCTACCTTTACAAGTAAAAATTTAGAGTAATGATTTGTAAGTAAATCTCCTGCTACTTTGATTTGTATGAATCATTTAATTAAGGCTCCTGAGGAAATTGATGAATCAATTTTTTGATTTTACAAGGTCGATTGAACCAAACAGTTCATCACAGTTATCAACATTTAACACTTCCCCAGATGTGAAGTTTATTTATTATCATTACTATTTTACCTAAGGTAAAATGTATTAAGTGCCTTTGATTACTTGCCAGTTTTAAGAAAGAAATCTAGATTTCACTATCTCTTTTTGGGAATATTCTGTAAATATTCATGTTCTGTTCAGTGAAGTACAAATCTTGTGAACAATCTTGTTTTATCTTTTGGTAGCATTTATGTATCTTCTGTATCAGAAAAAAAGGAAAATACCAAAAAATAAAAAATTTGTTTCTTATTCTGCACCCAAACTGTGAATTAGCTGCTTTCATTGTTATTAATATAAATTTTCGCTTAGTGTGCACCTGGGCAGTCTGTTTTTTAACCACCTATGAAGAAGTTCAGAAAAAACTATGTGAAGAGATAGACCAAGTTTTTGGGAAGGGACCTGTAACTCCAGAGAAAATTGAGGAGCTCAGGTAAGAACACAATAAAAGGAAAGAGGAGATCATTAAAGGGTAAATTTGAATTGGTTTATCTAATTTAAAGCTAATGCTAATATCTAGGAAAGCTATATATTTTTACAGGACTTAAAGTATTTACTTACAGATTTTAATGGATAACTTAACTTGCTTTTTAAAATCTTAAGGTAGTTTTGGGAAACCTTTACATGAGCCTGTATAAAATAGTATCAGTGATATCTAATAAGTGGAACATCCACACCTTGTTGGTACAAATGCAGAATGGTACAGTTCTGTTAGAAAACAGTGTGGCAGGATCTTATGAAGTTAAACATACCATATGACTCAACAGTTCTCCTAGGCATTTACCTGATAGAAATGAAAACATATGTCCACACAGAGACCTGTATGCAAACATTTATAGTAATACTATTTATAATAGCAAAAACTGGAAGTAGTCCAACAATGTTCATCAACTGGTGAATAGATAAATTGTGTTATATCCATGCAAGGAAATGTTACCAAGTAATGAAAAGTAACACAATATCAGTACACACAACAACACGGTTAAATCTCTTTATGCTAAGTAAAAAAAAAATCAAACACAAAAACTGCCTACAATACGTTTCATTTAGGTGAAATTCTAGAAAAAGCAAAACTATTGTGATAGAAAGATCAGTGGTTGTCTGGGGCCAGAAATGGGGAGGGGATCAATTACAGAGGAGCATGAGGAAAGTTTTTTAGGGTGAGAGAAATGCTCTATATCTTTCTTGTGGTTGTGTTCACACAATTATATACAATTACTAAAATTCATCAAACTGTACAGGTAAAATAGATACTTTTTTTATATGTAAGTGATACCTTAATTAAAAAGATTTTAAAAAATAGCAGCTGTGACTTCTTAGGGGGTTGGAAGTCTGAGACTGGGTAGCAAGCAACCTTACCTTGGATCATCTTTCAACTATAGAAAAGAAGATAGGGATACAGCCATTGGAAAGAACTCGAAGCTATGGGTTTCACAGGGAGACTTTTGTTACCAATTCTTTAAAATGTAGGAAGCTTTATTTATTACAATTTTAAAAGTAATACATACTTGTTTTTTTTAATTAAGTTATTTATTTTTTATTTTTTAACATCTTTATTGGAGTATAATTGCTTTACAATGGTGTGTTAGTTTCTGCTTTATAACAAAGTGAATCAGCTATACATATACATATTTCCCCATATCTCTTCCCTCTTACATCTCCCTCCCTCCCACATACTTGTTTTTTGAAGTTTTTATAATACAGAAGTGGAAGGTGAATGTCCTTTGTAAAACAGATAATAATTGTTAACTATCTGTATTGTTTTTCTAGACTTTTTCTATGCATATATATGTATGTATTTAATGCAAAAAAATTAAAACCATTTAAAAATACAAAACATGTAACTTCTGTAAATTCCATTTTTTCTCTAAATGTGCTGTGGACAGCGTTTCTATACGTAGTAACTCCACATCCAATCAGTGACTAAGCTCTGTTGATTTTACTTTCCAAACAACATTTAGTTGGAAGTTTAGTTTTAGTTCTTTCCATTGTCCCCACTGCCTAGAGCACCATCAACTTGTCTGGGATATTTCAACAGCCTTGGATTTGCTTCCCTCCTATGCATTCTCCAGATTGCTGTTGGAGCCTGTGACTGTATGCTGTAATCGCTTCAGCTACTTTAAAAATGCACATAACCTGTGACCAATCCCAAACCAACAATCTCTGGGCATCAGAAATTTTCAGAAGCTTCTCAGGTGATTCTAATCTGTAGCCAAAGTTGAGAATCACTGTGGTAGTCATCTTTCTATATCTGGGGAGTCATATCTGATCAGACTCCCCGACGTAACATCCTTCAGTGACTTCTGGTTGCCCTAACTCACCAGCTTAGCTTATAAGGCATTTCAGGAGCTAGGCCTTGCATTCCTCTCCCACCTTATCTCATTACTTGTGTCTCTTCATACCCTTGGATTCAGCTGTGCTGAAATTCTTTTGTTTCTTCAAATGTAAAGCACTCTTTTTTATCTTCTGGCTTTTGTTGAGATTTTCTCTTCCTGTCTCCTCTAGCTAACTCCAGTTTTTTCTGCAGGTCTCAGCCTAAGTGTTTATTTCTCTGCAAAGTCCTTTCTCTAGTTAGGTGCTCTTGCCATGTGTTCCCTAACATCCTGAACTTCCTTTATCATAACAGTTACTGTGCCCTTTTTTTTTTTTTTACTTCTTTTACTTATCTTTATGGCCACAGAGGAAATAGAGGTTAAAGAGAGGCTGGAGAGAACTATTACAAAATTCCAATTAATATCATCAGATAATTTGCAAGCTATTGCATTCACTGAAACCAGAACAGATGTCAATAAAAAGAACAATCAGAGAAATTTCTGGAATGGAGTAGCTCCACTAGTAATTTCAAAGCCTTCCTGACTGTAGCACCCTAAATAAGAAGCCGTGTTTCTAGGAATACACTCAACTGGTTGTGCAGAACAGCCATGGTAAACTAAGCTGAGGAGATCTGACATTGACTTCTTTGCCATCCATCTTTTTAATCAACTCTATTGAAGTATAATTTACATATGATAAACTACATTTATTTTATACTGTGCCTTTTTTTTTTTTGTATTTACGTTTTTAATATACTGTGCCTTTTTAATTGTTCATTCTTGATGTCCCTTCCTCCGTCCCTTCCCCTGCCAAGTAGACTTTGAAATTCTTTGAGGGTATCTGTCTTGTTCACTGTTGTAGCTCAATATCTAATGCAGTGCTCCTAATGTAGTAGGTACCCAAAAAATATTTGTTCAAAGAGGAAAGGATGTTTCCTCTTGTTTTTGTTGCTTTTAGAAATTACAAAAATCAGCATTCCTATGCTTAAATCTTTGCTGATATTTCTGATTATTTCTATTAATAAGGTTCAACTGGCATTTACTGTGGATCCAACTCGTTATTTTTAATGGATGCATAGTATTGCATTGTGTGAGATTATTATTTAAGAGTATATGCAATAGTGTAGTGTTTACGATTAGGGGCTATGGAGTAACAGACTTGGGTTTGAATCCTACCAATACCACTTACCTGCTGTGCACTCTTAAACAATTGCCTCATTTTTAAAATCTGTAAAATTAAAAAATAATAGCATCCATGAGTTTCTTATAAGGATTAAATGAGATACTGCATAGAAAGTATTTAACAGAACTGTCTCATAGCAAGATTTCAATACATTTTAGCTTTTATTCTCATTGGGAGGCACACTTCATGTTTTCATATATATTGCCAAGTTATCCTTCAGAAAGGTTGTACCAATTTATACTTCCACCAACTGAATATGAATGTCCTTTTCCTTATTTTTTTTTTTTAAAGATTTGATGAAAGTTCATAATAATGCAATTGACAAGGAAATTTAGTTATTTCTGAGATATACATTTTAAAGTAATAACTAGAATTATGACTTATAACATTATACCAGAACCTTTTCCTTATTTTTTGTTAGTGTTTGTCTGTGACAGTACTCTTGTTCATCTTTGCTAATCTGGCAGGTAAAAAAAATTTGCTTTGATTGGCAATCTTTCCATTGTTAATGAGGTTGAGTATCATTTCTTAGGTTTCCAGGCCATTAGCATTTTTTCTTTTTTTTTGTGGATTGCTTTTTTATATTTTCTGTCCATATTTCTATTGGGGTGTTTGATCATTTTAATTATGAATTTTTAAAGAGCTTTGATGCATTAAGGATATATTTACTGTAAATATTTTTCCTACTTAGCTTTTAATTTTACTTATGATGATTGCAAGTATGAAAAAAATCCTTCCATAGTCATATCATTCAATATTTGTGTTTTTCTTTATGGTATCCTTCATTGTTTCAGTATTTTTATAATTTTTAAGTAGAAACGTCTTTTATTAAAATTTTTATTAAATCCTTTATTAAAAATAAAAGACGTTTCTACTCAAAAATTTTAAAAATATTGTTTCAAGTTTTCTTCTGGTACTTTTAAAGTTGTTTTTATTTGTTTAAATCCTTACTCACCTGGACTTTATATACCTCTAATATATAATGTATTTTAAGCAAATAAGAATTATGATATGACTATTTCAAGTTAGGAAGGTTATGAAAATTGTTGAATGACACTTTAAAATGTATATACATTTCAAACTGCCTCTCCCAAAATAAAGATCTTCAAAAAAAATTTTTTTTAAACAGGTATTGTCGGCAAGTGCTTTGTGAAACTGTTCGGACTGCCAGACTGACCCCAGTTTCTGCCCGGCTTCAAGATATTGAAGGAAAGATTGACAAATTTATCATTCCTAGGGAGGTAGGAAACATTTGGTGTACTTAACCCATTCAGTTATTCTTTTCAACTCTGTTAGTGTGTGTTTTTAAATTTTATTGTTTAAAGTGTCCAATATAAGTTACCTATTGTTAAATCAAAGACAAATGTTTTAAATGACAAAATAATATGTGCTTATTTTAAAGTTCAAACAATATAAAAGAAAGGCTCCTTTCTCCACAGGTTCTACTGTGAATAGTTTAGTGTTTATTTTGTAGATCTTTTTCTGTATATGTGTATTACTCTGTGTGTGTATATACATGTATACGTATGTATTTTAAAAACCAAATTCATATGTGAAAGAGTACTCTTTATATATTGTACTTTAATTTTCTTCTTTTATTGAGTGTACCATGGCAATTGATACAACTGGCACTTACTATGGATCCAACTCATTATTTTTAATGGATGCATGGTATTGTATTGTATGAATGTACCATAATTTATTTAAGCAGTCCCCATTGATGGAAATTTAGATTGACATTAATTTTTTTCATTATTACAAACTGTATACTTGTACTGGTATTGGGAGAGCCTTAGAAAAGGAGTTTTGGGGCCAAACAGCACATGTGTGTAAAACTTAAATTGCCCTCTAAAAGGCAATTTATACTTTGAGCAACAGTTTATGAGAATGCTTTTCCTCTCCATATTCTTACCACATCTGGATTTATGAATCTTATATGAAAAATTGTCTCTTAATTTGCTTTCCCCTGATCATTGGAGAGACTGAACAGCTTTTCATATATATATTAACAGTTTGTATTTCCTTTAACTTCTTTCTAATGAGTTTATATGTCTTTTTGTATATTATACATATTAATTCTGTCACTTATATGGCACATTTTTTTTCCTGTATGTTACTTATCTTCTACTTTTTTTTTTTATGGTGTGTTTTTTGTTATATTTTTACTGGATGCGGGTTTTAAATTTTCATAGAGTGAAGTCTGTTATTCCTTTATGGCTTCCATATTTTGTGACATGCTCATCCTTCCCACTATGAGATCACCAAAATAATGGCCTGTGTTTTCTTCTATTATTTTATATTTTTATTTTGTATTCACTATCTATATTAAAAGAGCATTTAGATAAGTTGGCTTTCTGGGCATCATTTTGTCTCTGTTAGACCTTGAATAGCTAGAGTAATTTTTTTTTTGCAGACCCTTGTCCTTTATGCCCTTGGAGTGGTGCTTCAGGATCCCAGTACTTGGCCATCACCATACAAGTATGAAATTTCTGTCATTGTCTTTGCAATTATTGATTTTTATGTGTTTGCATGTTTTGTGTTCCTTTTTAAGTTTTGAGGAGAAAATTCAATATGTAACAGGCATATAACAAAAGGAAGCCACTGCCTTCCCTGTGTATCTTCTGCTCACTGCTTTTTCTTTCATGAATCTACTGTCTGCTACCCTTTGTCTCTCCTATTACCACTTCTATCCTAAGATCTATTTAATTACTTAATCTCTACAATTATTCTGTAATTTCAATGGTATTTTGGAGTTCTTTTACTGATAAGTGGGTATTTTTAAATTAATTAATTTTATTTTTGGCTGTGTTGGGTCTTTGTTGCTGCACGCGGGCTTTGTCTAGTTGTGGCGAGTGGGGGCTACTCTTTGTTCTGGTGCGCGGGCTTCTCATTACAGTGGTTTCTCTTGTTGCGGAGCACGGGCTCTAGGCGTGTGGGCTTCAGTAGTTGTGACATGCAAGCTTGGTAGTTGTGGCTCGCGGGCTCTAGAGCGCAGACTCAGTAGTTGTGGCGCACAGGCTTAGTTGCTCCGCAGCATGTGGGATCTTCCTGTACCAGGTCTCGAACCCATGTCCCCCACAATGGCAGGCAGATTCTCAACCACTGCACCACCAGGGAAGCCCTGGTAAGTGGGTATTGGTTGTGCAGTTTCTTTGTTTTCCTTCTTTTGGTCTCAATTATTAAGCTCTTTAGTCGAATGCAGAAAATAGGTGTTGTGTGTATATTGCTATGTGTGAGAACAGCAAGGGAGGGAAAAGGTGAAGAATAAAGCTGTTATTGTTTGCCTCCTAGGTAGGCATCTGGTAAATCCGCCTTAAAGAAATGGGTTAAGATTTACTGCCCTGGAAGAAGGTTATACGTTGAGTTGATTGGGACTAAGAGCTGTGTGAAACGCAGGGGACAGAGTTGATGGTATGGTTGAAGTAGTAGAAAAACCTACTTATGGAATATAAGGATGGGACATTTTAAGTGTTCCTATCATTTTAGTTTTTAATATTACAATGACATTAAAGGGGAATCTATTAATAAATGAAATAGCAGTCCTTCAAAATCTTCTGTAAAAATTAAGTAAATTTTATATTCCAAGGGGCTTTTGTAGCAAAATTAAAGATATACATTGGCTTAAAAAAAGTATGCTTTTAATTATAAAAAATTAAAATTTCAAATTTTAAAATCTTAAAAAAATTTCACGTGGAAAAATGCCAAGTTTTTGATAAACTTTAGGCGTAATGCGAAAAGCATAAGAACTTTGCTGGAACTTTTGACACTATTCCTATCCTCAAAGCACTCAGAGAATCTAGATTACAGATTGAAAATACTGAAAGGAATATATGTTAAAGTATGGAAATCATTTTTACGAATCAAATGCAGTCAAACTTAAGAAATATTATTAATAATGTTGTATACCAAGGAAAAGCTTTCTTAGGTTGTGCAGCTCATCACCCATCCCTTGTGAAAAGTCCAGAGATTGATTTGTGTCAGCACCTTGAGAAGATCCTTGAGAGACTAATTCACAGTAGCAAAAATGTTCATAGACTGAGATAGACCCTGTAGAGATAATTAATTAATTACAGTTTAAATATGTGTCACACAGAGGAAGATGAAGAGGTTGACTTTTTTCACTATATTTAATGCTCTTGAGGTCAACAAAGGATGTTGCATATCTTTTTACGGCTGAGTAGTATTCTATTGTATGGATGTGCAGGGTTTGTTCAACTTTAACCCACTGAAGGACATTTGGTTTGTTTGCAGTATTTTGCTTTTAAGAATAAAGCTGTTATAAACATCTGTGTACAAGTTTTGTGTGAACATAGGGTTTCATTTTTTAGGATAAATGCCCAAGAGTACGATTGCTGGGTTATGTGGTTAGTGCATACTTAATTTTGCAAGAAACTGACAGGCTATTTTTCTCAGATTCTTAGCAGCAGTGTTTTGAGAGATTCAGCTTCTCTGCAGCCTCAATAGCATTAACTATTGTCACTATTTTTTATTTTAATTGTTCTAATAGGTATGTGGTGATATTTCATTGTGGTTTTTATAAGTTTTTTTTTGAGTGAGTAGCTGACATTACCTTATTCTCCCTATAGAAAAATGTCTAGATATGATTTATTTACAAAAATAAATACATGGAAATACATTATTACTGTTATTGTATTGGCAGTGTCTCAGAGGAAGAAACCCTGGGTCAAATTCTATGATTTAAATGGATCATAATGTAAATATTACTCTATACCAAATAATGAAATATTATCAACTTTAAAAAACCAGACTGAAATAGAATTCTCAACTGAAAAGAATGAAGACAGGACTTTCCTGGTGGCGCAGTGGTTAAGAATCCGCCTGCCAATGCAGGGGACATGGGTTCGATCCCTGGTCCAGGAAGATCCCACATGCCATGGAGCAACTAAGCCTGTTTGCCACAACTACTGAGCCTGTGCTCTAGAGCCCGCGAGCCACAACTACTGAAGCCACGTGCTGCAACTATGAAGCCTGCGTGCCTAGAGCCCATGCTCCGCAACAAGAGAAGCCACTGCAATGAGAAGCCCGCACACTGCAACGGAGAGTAGCTGCCACTCGCTGCAAGTAGAGAAAGCCCGCGTGCAGCAACAAAGACCCAATGCAGCCAAAAATAAATAAATAAAATAAAATAAAAAAAAGAATGAAGACAAACATTCAAAACCTCAGTATGGACTGGGAGCAAGATAGTGACATAGCAGGCTTCTGAATTTCCTTCCTCACACAGATGCATTGAATGTACAGCTACACATGGAGCAATTCCCTCTGAGAAAAATCCAGGAGCTAGCTAAGTGACTCCTACACATTGGGCAAATGAGAAAATACCCACATTGAAACAGGTAGGAAAGACTGAGACACATTCTTGCCATAAACCCCACCCCCAGCCCAGTGCCATACAGTCAGGAGGGAACCCCCAAGTCCCAGCTTCTCCCTGAGGATTGAAGGCTTTGGACCACACATTTAGTGCCCTGGCTTTAAAGACTCCCACCTGAGGAGTGGGCTCCTAAAACATCTACCTCCAAAAGCCATCTGGGCTTGCATTCATGAGTCCCACAGGACTGTAGCAAACAAAGAAGCAGTTCTTAATGGGAGCATAGTGTGAGCACAAGCATTCATCATGGCTGTCCCCATAGGGCTCAGCATAGAGGGAACAGGAAAAAATGCCTGTCTCCCAGTCTTTCTCTGAAGGAGGTTGACTACATAGTTTACAAGCTGCTGCCTGAAGGTCCAGCTTCTAATTGGCATGCGTCTGGGTATACTGGCTGTGATCCTCCCTGGAGCCTGGGGGAGTCAGTGGGCACACCCCCAACCTTCTCCTTCTGGTTCACTCCAACAATAAAACCAAGTCGCCAGCATCTCCCTTGCACAGACATCTAGTGTCCCAACTTTTATGGCTGCCATGTGAGGGAGGGATATGCCCTAAATCTCATAGCTCTGATAGCTAGTACATCTTGCATCCATAAGTCCTACGGGACTATAGCAACAAAGAAGCATATGTTAATAGGCATGGAGGTATTTGTGGTTAGCCCCCGCCTTTCAGTGCAGAGGGAGCAGGCAAAAATGCCCATCTCCCAGTCTTTCTCTGGAAGGAGTTTGACTACATACCTCACAAGCTGTTGGCTGAGGGTCTGGCTTCTAATTACCACCATCTAGGTGTTGACTGTGATCTTCCGGACCCCAGAAGAGCTGATGGGTACTTTCCTCACCTTCTCCCCCCAACTTTACTCCAACAATATATCCAGCTTGCAAGTATCTCCGAGGAAGGAGCTTGTCCACACATCTAGCAGTCCAGCTTTTATATCTGCCACCCAGGGGACAGGCCCCCATCACCCAGCTGTGATAGCTTATGGGACTTGCATTTACAAGTTCCACAAGATTATACTAAAGAAACAGTTTTTAAATGGGTGCAGGAACACCCCCTATGGCTATACACCCCGGATCAGCACAGAGGGAGCAGATAAAAATGTCCATCTCCCAGTTTCTCCTTGGAAGCAGTTTGACTACATGCATCCTTACCTGTTTTCTGGCAGTCCATCTTCTAATCAGCCTGTGTATAGGTGCTGACTTTGAGCCTCTCCTTTTGGACACTGACAGATCATGACATACCCTCAACTACTGGGAGCAACTGTGAACAAAGACAGCGGGTTGGGTAATCACAGAGGTTTAAGAGGCAACCAGGAAGTCAGGCTGGGCTAATTAATGAGCTTCATCTCCTACACAAGACTGTGACAGCAGTCTATTTTATTAGATAAAATAATCTGCTGTAAAGTGATGACACTGGAGAAAGACTGGAAAAGCCATTGCTGGCTTTCCGTGAAAAGCCATATGCCAAGGAGTGTGGGCAAACATAGGAAGCTGGAACACACAAGGAAATGATATCTACTCTAGAACCTCCAGAAAGAAGTGCAGCCCTGCTGACACCTTCATATTAGCCCGAGTGAAGAAGGAGCCCCCCAGGAAGGAATTCTGGAAGATATGCCCTTGGATCCTGACAGTGAGGCTTATGAAATGCCTTCTGAGGAACAATACCAGGCCTACGAACCTTAAACCTAAGAAAAATCTTTGCTTCCAGTTTTCTGAGATCTGCTGACAGATGTTCCATCCTGTACAAGTGCTCAGTTCCAAGGTGCCCAGTAATGACATTTTTTCAAAGTTTTCACAGTGCATTATAAAGTAGAAGAATGTTTTATCTGATATAAAGAAACCAACACAAGGAGTCATGGAAAATGTAGAAACAGGGGACTATGTTCCAAACAAAAGAGCAAGATAAATTTCCAGAAACTGATCTTAATGAAATGGAGATAAGTGATGTACCTAATGAAAGAATTCAATATAATAGTCATAAAGATTGCTCACGAAGGTCAGGAGAGCAATGCATGAACAAAATGATAATTTCAGTGAAGAGATAGAAAATATAAAAATGTACCAAACAGAAATCACAGAGCTTAAGAATACAGCAACTGAATTGAAAAATTCATTACAGGGGTTTAACAGCAGATTAGATGAAGCGGAAGACAGGATCAGCAGATTTAAAGGCAGGGCAGTGGAATTCATCAGAGGAGCAAAAGAAAAATGAAAAAGAGTGAAGATAGCTTAAGGGACTTATGGGATATCATCAGGTAGTCCAATATACACATTATAGATGTCCAAGAAGGAGAAGAGAGAGAGAAAGGGACAAAGAAAGTATATTCAAAGAAATAATGGCTGAAAACTTCCCTAGCTGGGAAAAGAAACAGACATCCAGATCCAGGAAGCCTGAAGAGTACCAAAAAAGATGACTCTAAAGAGACACACACTGACATATATCATAATTAAATTGTCAGAAGTTAAAGACAAAGAGGGAATTTTAAAAGACGCAACAGAAAAGCAACATGTTATGTACAAGGGAACCCACATAAGATGCTCAGCAGATTTTTCAACAGAAACCTTGCAGGCCAGAAGGGAGTGGGCTGATATATTCAGAGTGCTGAAAGAAAAAAATTGCCAATCAAGAATACACTACCTGGCAAAATTGTCCTTCAGAATTGAAGGAGAGGTAAAGAGTCTCCTAGACAAACAAAAGCTGAAATGTTAAAGGGAGTTATTCAAGCTCAAATGAAAGGATGCTAATTAGTAACATGAAAACATATAAAAGTATAAAATTCATTGGTAAAGGTAAATATATAGTTAATATAAATACTCAAATATTGTAATGGTGGTGGGTAAATCACTTATAACTGTAGTATAAAGGTTAAAATACAAAAGTGTTTAAAACTGCAATAATTTATTAATGATACACAGTATAAAAAGATGTAAAATGTGACATTAGAAACATAAAATATTGGGGGAGAATGTGAAAATGTAGAGCTTTTCAATGCATTTGAAATTAAGTTGTTATCAGATTAAAATAGACAGTTATAATCGTAATATATTATATGTAATCATCCTTGTAACCACAAAGCAAAACCTATAGTAAATATACAGTGTATAAAGAGAAAGGACTCAAAGCATCCCACTGTAGAAAATCATGAAATCACAAAGGAAGAAAGGAACAAAGGAACTACAAAACTGCTGGAAAACAGTTCACCAAATGGCATTAATACATCCATACCTATTAATAGTTTCTTTAAACATAAATGGACTAAATTTTCCAGTCAAAATACACAGGGTGACCAAATGGATAAAATAACAAGACGCAACTATATGCTGCCTATAAGAGAGTCATTTCAGCTATAAAGACACACAGACTGAAAGTGAAGGGATGGAAAAAGTTATTCTGTGCATATGGAAACCAAAATAAAGCAATACTAGCTATACTTACATCAGACAAAATAGATGTTAAGCCATAAACTGTAACAAGAAACAAAGAAGATCATTATATAATGATAAAGGGGTCCGTTCATCAAGAGGATATAACACTTGTACATATTTATGCACCCAACTTGGAGCACCTAAATAAAGCAAATATTAATAGATCTGAATGGAGAAATAGCAATAAAAGGACTTCAATACCCATTTTCAACAGTGGATATATCACCTAGACAGAAAATCAATAAGGAAACCATGGACTTAAACTACATGTAGACCAGATGGAACTAACAGACATATTTAGGACATCCTATCCAACAGAAGCAGAATACTCATTCTTCTCATGTGCACATGGAACATTCTACAGGATATATCATATGTTAGGCCACAAAACAAATCTTAATAAATTTAAGAAATTTGAAATCATATCAAAGATCTTTCTGACCACAAAGGGGAAGAAAGCAGTAAGAATCTCACTAAAAAACAGCTGTAAGTATGATGTGTATTTCCAGAGAATTGCATTTAACTAATATTTTTATGTAGTTAAATTTGCTTATAGTGGTTTATTACAGTTAAACTGCATACTTACTTGCAAGGTACTGTAGCTTATAATGAACTCTTAAATATCTTGTTGATGTCTTCATAGACCTCATTTTGTTAGACAACGTACAAATAGATAAATTGCTAATATTAAGAATGTGTCAAGCTTGTAAACCTAACTTTTAAAATGCCAGATTCTTTTTTGATTAAACGTTTCAAAATCCTGGGTGGGAGTAATTGAGTTTTTTGTTGGATTAAAAAAAATGGAGATTAAACAGTCTACTGAATATGCTTCTGAATAACCAGTGGGTCAAAGAAGAAATAACCATTGGGAATCAGAAAATATCTTGAGACAAATGAAAAAGAAAACATGGTATAACAAGACTTATGGGATGTAGCAAAAGCAGTTCTAAGAGGGGAGATTATAGCAATAAACACCTACATTAAGAAAAAAGAAAAAGATATCTAATAAACAGCCTAACTTCACACCTCAAGGAATTAAGAGAAAAAAAAAACAACGAAGTCCAAAATTAGTAAAAGAAAATAAAGATCAGAGTGGAAACAAATGAAATAGAAACTAGAAAGACAATAGAAAAGATCAGTGAAACTAAGAGCTGTTTTTTTGAAAAGGTAAACAAAATTTACAAATATTTAGCTAGACTTAATAAGAAAAAACAAGGGAAGGCTCAAATAAATAAAATTGTAAATGATAGAGGAGACATTACAACTGAGAACATAAATACTAAGGATCGTAAGAAATTACTGTGAATAATCATATGCCAACATATTAGATAACGTAGAAGAAATGGGTATATTCCTAGAAACATAAAACCTACCAAGAAGACTGAATCATGAAAAAGTAGAAAATCTCAACAGACCAGTTAATAGTAAGGAGATTGAATCAGTAATCAAAAACCTCTCAACAGAGAAAAGTCCAAGACCAGATAGCTTCCTTGGTAGATTCTACCAAATGCTTCCAGAAGAATTAATGCCAATCCTTTTTAAACTCCTCCCAAAAATAGAAAAGAAGAGAACATTTCCAAATTCATTTTATGAGGCCAGTATTACCCTTGACGGAAACCAGAAAAGGACACTACAAAAAACTATGGGCCAATATCCATAATGAACATATATGGAAAAAATCTTAACAAAATATTTGCAAACCAAAATCAGTAGTACATTAAAAGAATTATACACCATGATTAGGTGGGTTTTACTCCTGGGGTAAATCTAGGATGGATGGTTCAACATATGCAGATCAATCAATGTGATATATGACATTAACAAAATGAAGGATAAAAACTGTATGATCATCTCAGTAGATACAGAAAAAGCTTTTGCCAAAATTAAATATCTTTTCATGATAAAAACTCAACAAATTAGATATAGAAGGAATGTGCTTCAACATAATAAAGGCCATATATGATATGCCTATAGCTAACAGCATACTCAAGGGTGAAATGATGAAAGGTCTTCCTTTAAGATCAGGAGCAAGACAAGGATACCCACTCTCACCACTTTCATTCAACATGATATTAGAAGTCCTAGCCAGGGCTTCCCTGGTGGCGCAGTGGTTGCGAATCTGCCTGCCAATGCAGGGGACACGGGTTCGAGCCCTGGTCTGGGAAGATCCCACATGCCGCGGAGCAACTAGGCCCGTGAGCCACAACTACTGAACCTGCGCGTCTGGAGCTTGTGCTCCGCAACAGGAGAGGCCGTGATAGTGAGAGGCCCGCGCACCGCGATGAAGAGTGGCTCCTGCTTGCCACGACTAGAGAAAGCCCTCGCACAGAAACGAAGACCCAACACAGCCAAAGATAAATATAAATAAATAAATAAAATTTAAAAAAAAAAAAAAAAAAAAAAGAAGTCCTAGCCAGAGCAATTAGGAAAGAAAAGGAAATAAAATCAGAAAGGTAGAAGTAAAATTGCCTTTACTTGGAGATGACATGATATTATACATAGATAACCTTAAAGATTCCACCAAAAACTGTTAGAATTAATAAATGAATTCAGTAAAGTTTCATGATTCAAAACCAATATAAAAAAGTCAGTTGCTTTTCTATACACTGACAACAAATTATCAGAAAGAAAAGTTAAGACAACAATCCCATTTACAATAGCATCAAAAATAGTAAAATACTTAGTATTAAATTCAGTCAAGTAGATGAAAGATCTGTACTCTGAAAACTAAAATATTGATGAAAGTAATAGATGAAGACGCAAATAAATGGAAAGATAATCTGTGTTCATGGATTGGAAGAATTAATATTGTTAACATGTCCCTACTAGACAAAGCAATTTACAGATTCAGTACAATCCCTGTCCAAATCCCAATGTCAATTTTTATAGAAATAGAATAAACAATCCTTAAATTCACAGAACCACTAAAGACCCAGAATAGCCAAAGCAATCTTGAGAAAAAAGAACAAAGCTGGAGGCATCACACTTCCTGATTTCAAACTATGTTACAAAGCTTTAGTAACCAAACAACATGGTAGTGCCCTAAAAACAGAGATGTAGATCAGAAAAATATAGATACATAGATGGAGAGCCGAGAAATAAACCCATGCATATGTTGTCAACTAATTTCCAACAAAGGAGGCAAGAATATGCAATGGAGAAAGGTTTAGTCTCTTCAATAACTGGTGCTCAGAAAACTGGATATCCATATGCAAAAGAATGAAACTGGATCCCTATCTTACAGCATGCACAGAAATCAATTCAAAATGGAATAAGACTTGAACGTAAGACCTGAAACCCTAAAACTCCTAGAAGAAAACATAGTGCTAAGATCCTTAACACAGGTCTTGGTAGTGATTTTTTTGGATTTGGCACCAAAAGCAAAGGCAACAAAAGTCAAACTAATCAAATGGGACTATGTCAAACTAAAGAGCTTCTGCACAGCAGAGGAAACCACCAACTAAATGAAATGGCAACCTATGGAATGGGAGAAAATATTTGCAAAGCAAATATCTGATACGGAGTTAATACCCAAAATATATAAGGAACTCCTACAACTCAATAGCAAAAAAGAAACAACCCAATTAAAAAATGGGCAAAAGGGGAATTCCCTGGTGGTCCAGTGGTTAGGACTCTGCACTTACACTGCTGAGGGTGCGGGTTCAGTCCCTGGTCAGGGAACTAAGATCCCACAAGCCACGCATGGTGGACAAAAGGAAAAAAAAATGGTCAAAGAACCTGAATAGACTTTTTTTTTTCCTTCGAAGAAGACATAGAAATGTCCAACAGGTACATGAAAAGGTGCTCAATACCACGAATCAGATAAATACATATCAAACTTGCAATGAGAGATCACCTTATACCTGTTAGGATGTCTGTTATCAAATAGACAAGAAATAGCAAATGTTGGAGAGGATAGGGATAAAAAAAGAACCCTTGTACACTGTTGGTGTGAATGTAAATGGGTACAGCCACTGTGAAAAATAGTATGGAATTTCTCAACAAGTTAAAAATAGAACTACCATGTGATCCAGCAGTGCTACTTCTGAGTATATATCCAAAGGAGACAAAATGATTTCTTAAAGAGGTATCTGAACTCCCATGTTTATTGTAGCATTATTCACAAGTATGGAAGCAACCTAAGTGTGTCTGTCAACGGGTGAATGGATAAAGAAGATGTAGTGTATATATACATACAATAGAATATTATTCAGCCTCACAAAAGAGGGAAATCCTGTTATTTGCACAACATGGATGAACCTGGAGGGCATTATGGTAAGTGAAATGAGCCAGACAGAGACAGACAAATACTGCATGATATCACTTACATATGGAATCTGAAAAAACAAAAAAACAAAAAACTTCCAACATAGAAACAGAGAGTAGGATGGTTGTTGCCAGGAGCTGGAGTGTTGGGGGGTGAGGAGTAGGGAGCAGTTGACAAATGTGTACAGACTTTCAGTTATAAGATGAAAAAGGTCTGAGGATCTAACTAACGTATGACATGGTGATTATGGTTGATAATACCATATTGTATATTTGAAATTTGGTAAGAGAGTAGAAATTAAGTATTATTATCACACAGACACAAAATGGTAACAACATGTAATGTGATGGTTGTGCTAATTAACTTGAGGGTGGGAATCCTTTCATAATGTGTATGCTTTTCAAATCATCATATTGTACACTTTAAATATATTACAGTTTTGCAGTTATAAATCAATAAAGCTGAAAAACTTTAGATTAAAAAATCCTTCAGCATTTGAGGCCAAATTATCTATTTTTCATTTTTATTTTAATTTTAATCCTTAAAATTGTGAGGTATTTCATAAAATAGTTGGACGTCTGTATGTCTTCTTTGGAGAAGTGTCTATTTAAATCTTCTGCCCATTTTTTTATTGGGTTGTTTCTTTTTTTGATATTGAGCTGCATGAGCTGTTTGTATATTTTGGAGGTTAATCCCTTGTCGGTCACATCATTTGCAAATATTTTCTTCCATTCTGTGGGTTGTCTTTTCGTTTTGTTTATGGTTTCCTTTTTTCTGCGAAAGCTTTTAAGTTTAACTAAGTCCCATTTGTTAGTTTTTGTTTTTAATTTTCATTACTCTAGGAGGTGGAGCCAAAAAAATATTGCTGTGATTTATGTCAAGGAGTGCTCTGCCTATGTTTTCCTCTTTTATGGTATCTGGTTTTACATTTAGGTCTTTAATCCATTTTGAATTTATTTTTGTGTATGGTGGTAGAGAAGGTTTTAATTTCATTTTTTTAAATGTAGCTGTCCAGTTTTCCCAGCACCACTTGTTGAAGAGACTGTGTCTTCTCCATTGTATATTCTTGCCTCCTTTGTCATAGATTAATTGACCAGTGGTGCTCAGGTTTATTTCTGGGCTTTCTGTCCTGTTCCATTGCTCTCCAGGTCTGTCTTTGTGCCAGTACCATACTGTTTTGCTTACTGTAGCTTTATAGTCTGAGGTCAGGGAGCCTGATTCCTCCAGCTCCATTTTTCTTTCTCAAGATCACTTTGGCTATTTGGGGTCTTTTGTGTTTCCATACAAATTAAAAATTTTTTTGTTCTAGATCTGCAAAAAATGCCATTGGTAATTTGATAGGGATTGCATTGAATCTGTAGATTACCTAGTGTAGTATAATCATTTTGACAATATTGATTCTTTCAATCCAAGAATGTGGTGTATCCATCTGTTTGTGTCATCTTCAATTTCTTTCATCAGCATCTTATAGTTTTGGAGTACAGGTCTTTTGCCTCCTTAGGTAGGTTTATTCCAAGGTATTTTATTCTTTTTGATGCAATGGTAAATGGAATGGTTTACTTAATTTCTCTTTCTGATCTTTTGTTGTTAGTGAAGATGACTAAAAAGCACTTGAAAATATGCTCAACATAGCTAATTATTAGAGAAATGCAAATCAAAACTACAATGAGGTATTACCTCACACCAGTCAGAATGGCCATCATCAAAAAGTCTCCAAACAATAAATGCTGGAGAAGGTGTGGAGAGAAAGGAGCCCTCCTACACTGTTGATGGGAATGTAAATTAGTACAGCCACTATGAAGAACAGTATGGGGATTCCTTAAAAACTAAAAATAGGGTTGCCATATGATCCAGCAATCCCACTCCTGGGCGTATATCCGGAGAAAACCATAATTTGAAAAGATACATACACCCCAGTGTTCATTGTAGCACTGTTTACAATAGCCAAGACATGGAAGCAAGGTAAGTATCCCTCAACAGAGGAATGGATAAAGAAGATGTGGTACATATATACAATGTAATATTACTCAGCCATAAAAAAGACTGAAATAATGCCATTTGCAGCAACATGAAAGGACCTAGAGATTATCATACTAAATAAAGTAAGTCAGACAGAGAAAGATAAATATCATATGATATCACTTATATGTGGAATCTAAAAGAGTGATACAAGTGAACTTTTTTACAACACAAAAACAGACTCACAGACTTAGAAAACAAACTTAGGGTTACTAAAGGGGAAAGTTGCAGGGTGGAGGGATAAACTAGGAGGTTGGGATTAACATATACAGACTACTATATGTAAAATAGATAATTAACGAGAACCTACTGTATGGCACGGGGAACTCTAGTCAATATTCTGTAATAACCTATATGGGAAAGGATTCTAAAAAAATAGATATATGTGTATGTATAACTGAATCACTTTGCTGTACACTTGAATTGAACACAGCATTGTAAATCAACTATACTCCAATATAAAATAAAGATTAAAAAAAGTAGTTGGAAAAATCAAGTTTGATTCTCTTTTAATCTGGAAACATAGGTATCTTCAAGTAAACATTTAGGGTCTCAATTTTCAAGATAGTTTACAAAAGGAAAGGCTGATTAAATTTGATACAGTTTTTTATACGGACTGTAATGTAAATATAGTATATTCCAAAAGTGAAAGGTAATTTACACTTGTTAAAAAGGACAGTGAAAGCAAGATTCCTTTTTTTTTTTTCTCAGAGTTTAGATCTTTTAAAAACACTTGTTTTTGAGGGGAATTTTTATGCTCCTTGGTGGGTGGGTTGTTTTCATTTAATATATACATTTCCCCATTGACTTTTTCTTTTAAACATCTTTATTAGAGTGTAATTGCTCCCACTGACTTTTTTTTTTTAAATGGGATTTATTTATTTATTTATTTATTTATGGCTGTGTTGGGTCTTCGCTTCTGTGCGAGGGCTTTCTCTAGTTGCGGCAATTGGGGGCCACTCTTCATCGCGGTGTGCAGGCCTCTCGTTATCGTGGCCTCTCTTGTTACGGAGCACAGGCTCCAGACACGCAGGCTCAGTAATTGTGGCTCACGTGCCTAGTTGCTCCACGGCATGTGGGATCTTCCCAGACCAGGGCTCGAACCCGTGTCCCCTGCATTGGCAGGCAGACTCTCAACCACTGCGCCACCAGGGAAGCCCAACTCCCATTGACTTTTTACAGAGTAAACTTCTGTACAATAAAAGATCCTTCTTAGCCTCTTCATTTCCCTCACTTATTAATAAGTCTGGGTCTCACGTAATTGATGAATAGAATTTTTAGTCTGGTGTCTCCAATCTTAAGAACTAAAATTTGACTTAAGAGGCAATGTAAAATGCCTTGCATATTGATCCAGTGGTCTCAGGTAACATATTTTGAACACTCTTAAATGTAAATATTCATTATGTGATTTTGTATGATTTATCCTTAAATCTCATAAATGATATAGTTGCATGTTACAGTTTCATTCCTCGATGATTCTAGAGAAATGTATTTTGCATCTATTGTTTAGAAGTAGGGGCTTCCCTGGTGGTGCAATGGTTAAGAATCTGCCTGCCAATGCAGGGGACACGGGTTCGATCCCTGGTCTGGGAAGATCCCACATGCCGCAGAGCAACTAAGCCCGTGCACCACAACTACTGAGTCTGCGCTCTAGAGCCCGCGAGCCACAACTACTGAGCCTGCGTGCTGCCACTACTGAAGCCCGCGCGCCTAGAGCCCGTGCTTCGCAACAAGAGAAGCCACCGCAATGAGAAGCTTGCGCACCACGATGAAGAGTAGCCCTCGCTCGCTGCAACTAGAGGAGGCCTGCTCACAGCAACAAAGACCCAGTGTAGCCAAAAAATAAATAAATACATAAATAAATAAATAAAATAGAAGTAATAAAGTAAGCAAAAAGAGATGTAATATATGTTCAATAGTTTGGGAACATAAAAAGTCAAATTTAAATATAATGTGACAGCAGTTTCTATCTTAAGTAGTTTTAAAACTTTATTACATACCCGTGTTCTTATAGTGTAAATATGTACCATGCCAGTGGAGCTCTGTTGTGATCAGGCCCAAATCTTCTTTTTAGGTTTGATCCAGAGCGGTTTGATGATGAATCGGTAACGAAGACTTTCTCCTTGCTTGGATTCTCAGGCACACAGGAATGCCCAGAGCTGAGGTGAGATGATAGAGAAACGAAAAGGAAAGGAAAGATGCTAGACTTTGTACTTATAATTTTGTTTATCACTGTTGATGAGAATGAACACTCTATATAGTTAAAGTATAGTTGTTAATCTTTAGTAACCAGTTGACTTTCTTCCTGACTAGGTTTGCATATATGGTGACCACAGTACTTTTGAGTGTACTGGTGAGGAGACTGCACCTACTTTCTGTGGAGGGACAAGTTATTGAAACTAAGTATGAACTGGTAACATCATCCAAGGAAGAAGCTTGGATCACTGTCTCAAAGAGATACTGAAATTGTATACACTTAACTTTGTTGAGGGAAATGACCGTTTAGAAAATATGTATTGAATCCTTTTATAAGCCAAGCATCATTGTATAATATAAACACCTATTAGTACTTCATCATGTGAATTTGAATTTTTGTATATCAGTTTCTTAATGCATCATATACTTTTATACTTATTGCATCAATGTAGTAATAATTTTAATGGGAGGACTTCTACTTTTAACTTTTGTTTTATCAGTTTCTATGTCATTGTTTTCATGTTCTTAGCCTTAGTTTGATCTCTAAAATTAATATTCTTGAAGAGAAATTATTTTTCACAGTAATATTTTTAAAATATTCATAAAAGAGAAAAGTAACTCATATTCACACTTTCAGTAAATCCTCTTAAAGGGGACTTTACATAAAAAGGAAAAGAAAAAAAGGACTTTATATAATTTTATTTATTAGATTAATATTTTTATTTTCTGAGTATAAATTAGTTTGTGTTTAATCATTGTTATTAGGTTTGAGTAATTCAGTGAATAACATACCTTGTATTTGCTTGGATGCCTTCCCAGACAACAGTGTTTATTTCATGACTTACACATTGCTCGTCATTTTGAACAGTTCTGAATCATTTGGAAAATAATACAGTTAGTTCTGAATGTGTTTTGAAGTGGTGTCCTTCCTAAGTAGCAAACTAAGAGTGAGGCTTGTCTGTCCTTTTTTTGCTGGAAATTGTAGTAGCACTATATTACTCCATTAATCATCATTTGTGGAAAAAATAAATTCCTGAATTTATTTATTATTATGTCATATCCTAACCATAAGAAATGAGAGAGCATTAACTAAAAACTGAAACCAAATTTAAAAGAAAGAAAACAAAGATGGGTGAAAATATTTGCAAAATATATGACAGAAAGGGATAATATCCATATTACATATAAAGAGCTCATACAAATTGGTAAGAAAACATATAGTAGATAAATGGACAAAACAGCTTTTATAAGGGGAAACAGCTAATGAACTTTTAGAAAAATGGTCAGTCTCACTAGTAAGCAAAGAAATATTGGGGATTTTTCAAAAATAAGTATCTTTCAGATTTACATTTTAGTACTGGTAAGTTTTATATTTAATGCTTTTTTATTGACAGCATTGTATTTTAGTTTGCTTTCTTTGGTTACACTGTTCTTGAAGAATTCTTTTTTTAAAATATGTTTTTTTAAAGATAAAAGGAGATATGAAGGAAATATGCCAAGTGCTGATAGAGAGGAAAGGAAGAATAGTGATAAATGTTTGCAGATGGGCTTATTTTTGACACTGCTGAATTTCTCTTGTAATTTTAGTTTCAAGAATGTACCCTAGTTATTGAGTTATTTTATGTTGTGTTTATGGTTATATAGCTAACATTTTAGACCTAGTAATAAGTAGTTAAACATAGAAACTAAGTAACTAGATGCAGCCTTTATTTCTGACAAAAACATTTAATTTATGGAATAATTTAAATTCTGAAACTTTAAGTGAAATGTATTCTTAGTTCCTAGCATCATGTTTCTACAAAGGCATGTTGTTACATTTATTCCCTGTCACCTATCATCTTCTATGGTTTTGCATATAAAGAGCATCTTCCTTTGTTATCCAAGTACCTTAATTGGTTTGGAAACTGGCACTGGAAGGTTAGAGTAGCCAGTTGATATGTAAACCAAGTGTCAGTAAAATCAGATGAGGTAAGTGGAATTTTAAAGCAAGGGAGACCTGATCAGCCATGATCAAGGCAAAAACAGGGTAACTGAACCAGAGTCAGGGTGTTGGCATGTTGCCAGTAGTGAGACAATGTATAATAATGATGGAATCGAGGAAAATAGAGCATAGAAGAATCAGGTAAATAAGCATATTTTATCCAGAGTTACATAAATAACTTGAAACATTAAAAATAAGTCATTTTTCTAGAGGATTTTTAAAAAATAAAAAATACTGTTAATCATATGTAAAATAAGTTATCCATTCACTGTTGTTCTTACGTGGCCCTTTGTATTTGTCAAATGACCTAAATTTTAGTAGCCTCAGTGTTACTGATGGCTCGTAGCATGGCTCTAGCAGGACTCTTAAGTTTTACAGCTTTTTGGCTTTTTAAAAACTATTTCTTCACTGATTTTGATCTACATTCTTTTTGATAGTTCAGAAGTTTATTGTTAAAAACATCAACACAACACATTTTTATGGAATGAAAGGGCTCTTCCACACTTTGTGCTAATAAAATTCAAAACAGAATTAATTCTGTGCATATGTTTGGGAAAAATGAAAAACTCACATGCTGTTTGGCCCACAAATGTGCAGTTTCATTTTTTGATATAAATAGATTCTATCTGATTTATAGACTTAATATCAAAATTTATTTTCTTTATATTAAAATAGTTTGTATTTTAAAGACAAAATGCTCTATTTTTTATTGGAAAATTATATGGGTTTATTGTAGAAAAATCTAGGAAACATGGAAGCACAAAAATAGGAAACTCCATCACCACTATTTGAACTTAACCAGTGTTAAGCTTCTGAGGTGGATCCTTCTACTTTTTAATCCACATGTAATTTTTACAGACATATTATACACAATGTTCTCTTCATTTAATATGTTATGAACCAGTAGTGTTTTCCCCAGCTGGAACATTACTATTCTTCTCACTCAGAATGTAAGCACAGACTTGTCAATCTTTTTCTCTGCCTCTTTCCCTTCTCAAATATTGTTATTCTTTTCAACTTTAAAAATGGCCTTACTTCTCCATCTGTTCTATCAAAACAGTTATATATTAGTAGAACCAAGTTGCTAAAGTCATAGCATAATCTAGGTGTTACAATGAGCATTTAAGAAATGAAATTACTCCATTATCCTAAGAAAAATCTTCAGTATAATTAAGTTCAAATTAAGATAGCATTTCATCTTTTAAGAGGACATTTTAAGAATCTTTGTTGTTGTTTTTGGACTCTGGGGGAAACATTAAAATTCTTCCCTGAAGACATGTTTATTTTTTTCTCCAGACCCATAAAAAGTACAGTTACCCTTTATAAAATGTACCTTTTTTTCACATGCGGTTATGTTGACACATTGAAAACTGCTTAAAAAAACATAATTCTACTGAGTGTGTAAAAGTGAAGACATGGCCGGTAGAATCAAGGAGTCATTTAGTAGCTGTGAGAAGATAGCTGCGAGAGAAATGGACACTATTTTCAAGGGTGGGTTTTTATATTGTCAACAAGTTGATGCTAACGACCTAATTTTTCTTCTTAGCCAGTCCTATGCCTGTTTCCTAAGTTCCTAAGACCAATGATGAAGGTAGAAGGGGAGGAGTTGGGGGAAGGGAGGCAGTGACAACAAAGCAGTTGCTGTTATTGCAGAAGTCAGAAAATCAGCGTGCCAAAAAGGCTGGATACTGTGTTGCTTTGAGCGTTGTCAGTGATCTGCACTGATAAAAAGGAGTGAGACTGAAACTTGCCAAAGTAGAACAAGGGACTGGAATGAGCATTTGTTAGAAACCAAATTCTTTATATACCCATCTCATTTAGTCCTTAGAAAGTAATAGTAGGTACAGGTAGGACTAACTAAAATAGTTCTTCATTCCTGCTAGAAGAAATACTGTAAATAAAGACAGCAAATACTAGCTAAGAAACAGTAAAAGATCTAAACTTCAGATTATCTTAATCGCTTCAGTGGGGTTTAGTGGGGTTTTTGTTCTTATTTAAGAGAGAGCCAAGCAATAGTTTCAAATGATGTACAGTTCATAATAGCTAAAGAAAATGATTAAAAGAGTAATGTAACAGCAGTATTAAAAGAAATCTCAAAGGAAACTAAATACTGCCAACTCAACTGCCACTTGTACAACTGTTTAATTTTTTCCTGTTCCCACATACGTATATTTTTACCTATTGCAATCAGAACAATTTGGTCTACTTTTCATTTAATTCATTTCAGACATTTTCTTATGTTACTTCAATTTTGTAAGGTCTTATTTTGGGGTGGGAGTAGACTTTAAAATTACAAGAGAAATCAATTTCATGTTTGATTTATAGAATTTTATGACACTGAGTGAATGGATAATTGTAAAATTTGAGCTGGGAGCCATTTTGTAAAATATCCAGACAGTAAACAAAAGGCAGGAAATGACATTCCTTCTTCCAGTTGGCTTCCCATTCAGTCAGTTTACAGTTTGGTGGCTGTCTTTCTACAGATTGGGAATGGATCTTGTTATAGCATGGATAAACTGCCAGGAGCAAATAAGTCACAAATAATCCTGTTTGGTAGTTTTTTTAAAAATCTACATTTATATACATCTAAAATACTTGCAAATTCTTGTTTTAATTTTTAACACATGATAGTAGTGAATGAAACTTACTTTGTAACTATATCATAGATAAAGTTGTAACGTGCCTGTCTCCAAAAAGGCAATCAGTAAATATTTTTGAATAAATGAATGAAATCTTCATTGAGGTTTTCTCTGTATATAGAATAAAGGAGATTATTGAAGTTACTTAATAGTTGAAGAAGATTTCCAGATAGCCAAACTACCTCTAATGCTAATAGCACTTTGTGATATGCTAAGTACCCCATTGCTGGAAGTATTTAAGAAGATGTTGTATGGACATCTTTCAGTGATGCCTGTAGTAGGTGTGCACATAGGTTTATAATAGCCTATAGTTCTACAAAATATCAACCAAAATAGTTGGTAAGCAAGTAGTCCTTTGTTCCTTCTATGTCTTATCACTAGATCATCATTAAAACTAGGAAATGTTTAAGGATCAGAGTTTTTTTATTAGGTTAGCAACAGCATTATTTCCCAAAGTGTGTCTCATGGTACCCTATCCTATGAGATACTCTGAGAAAAAGTTTCCTTGATCGTATTCATTCTCAGTTTATATACATATATTCTTTCTCAGAATGCGTATTAATATATTGGAAGAGCTGAGAAGTTCTACTGTAAGGAAACCTATTTTAACTTGGTGTAACACTGAGTGTTCCAAATGTATTTGATGAAGGTACCCCTTTTTCAAGTTATACCTATTATCCTGAAAAACCAGTGTTTCATGGAGATGTAGTGTTCAATAGATCTATAGATGTTGTGTCCAAAATGATCTACAGACAAAAGGAGTCTAAAGGAACATCTGTCTTAGGTAGTTCTTTAACCTATGCATGGTGCAGAGATTCTCCAGACTAGGAGTGACCGTATTAGAACCAAGGCACCTGAATTCCATGTTCTCTCACTCCCTCACCTCCTCCTCTTTTCCCTGTCAGAGGACAGAGCCCTCTTACTCTCCTGACTCTGTCCTTCTCCTGACTTCCATTTCTGTCCAAAGAAATGTGACCCATTTAGTTAGGCAACACTTTTTTATTGGTCACTTAATGTGTGTCAGATCTTATTCCAGATGCTGGGGATATAGCACTGAGCCAGACAGACATGGAATTTACTGTGTTTTCTCTCTTCTGTGCTTCACCCCAGGAGGAAGAACCCCAGAGTCTCATGTGCCAAAGCTTAACTTTCTAGCACTTGAGCTCTCTATGTCCTGGGTTTGGAAGCAACTCAAGGACCCTTTAGGTTAGTGGCTGAAAGGGACAAAGGAAGGAACTTGCAGTTGACTACATGACAAAGAACAGAAGGCTTCAGTTACAGGCTGTAGAGGCGGAAGAAGCACAAGGAACCGTTGGGAGTCAAACCATTCTTTTTGTTAACTTTTAGTTTATGAGCAAGAGAATTAAACTACATATCTTCTCAAGGAAAACTGTCAACACTGATGCTGAATAGAAATACTGGAGATTGTTCAGAGTGAGAAGAAACAAAGCTAGGAATTGGTTTGACTAGGTTAAAGAGCAATATTGATTATAGTCATTTGTATGAATTGTTCAATTATACTGCAGCACTAGGTGTGTTCATCTTTCATGATTTGTTGCTGTGTTGCAAGGTCAGCAGCTAATAGATAATTGATTTTTAGAGCTTAAAAGGACCTTGTAGAGATTATATGGCATAGCCTGCTCACAATTTAAAATTTTGGAAGGGGGCAATCTAGGGCCTCTGGGAGTAGAAGAGTAACATTATTTGGCTTTCATTTTGGATTTTCTCATAGCCTTCCAAAGATAGGTGCTTAAGTCAGTGCTGTTATTATAGTCATAGGATTTTGTTAAGCTTTCAAGGAAGTGTAGATTCAAAGGGAATTGGAAAAAATTTGTTTAATATTCTTGATACAGAGCCTTTGAGGGAGATGCAAATGTGTTTTGAATGTTAAATTTACTTAGATTTAAAAATACATATCTTCAAGCGAAGTTGCCATGACAACCTTTCTTAATGTGTGTATAAAATTTATGTCTGTCTCTGAGGTTTTCATCTTTCTCTATACAGGGTTTAATCACAAGAATTGGGCACTGTGGTGTATTTCTATCTAGATGGTGCCCTGTGGGAATTATATAATTTTGAGAAATGCAAATCAAGCATCAGAGCAGTTCTGTAGCATGGTGATCCCACCAAGGTAAATGTCATCTTGTTCTCTCCATGATCAGAGATTGATCTGGCTTCAAACCCACAATGAAATTCTGGATTGAAATAGAACCATGAGTCTGTTCTGAGTTTCTGTTTTTTTCATATTTAGAGGATTTGTAGGAGGGCCCTAGGAGGTTTGGGAAATTTTGGACTAAATCTCTTGGAGAGCCCCCAAACTGATCCAGTCTCCTTGGGATCATCTAAATCTAATCCATAGTATAGGTTGACTCAGAACCACAAGAGACAGCTCTATAATGGCCAGCCATGTGCACAGAGACACCCCAGAGACTCCTTCTGGCCTGAACTCCAATCCAGCAATCCTAGAGAGATACCATTATCAGACCTCTTCACTTACTTTTACCTCACTTCAGATACACTTGTCTATCAGTCTCTCTTTTGCATGTCAGGGGCCAGGAGAAGAGTACTAGGATTTTGGACACCCAAAGTTTAGGAGGAAGGAATTCTCATCCTCAATTCTGGAAATACAAATTTATTAAGCAGTAGAATAAGGGGGTAGTCACTGGTACCTTCTGGTAACTATGACTTGACTTTGAGAACTCTTAACATGGCTGCCTGAGATTTTGAGATGCTTGCTAAAGAGCTATGTTTGTTTGTGTTTTATAATTTAGTTCTTCTGTGGTATAGTAAAAAATAATAATAATAATTTTTTTTTGCAATTGAAGAACCCCTGAAGATAATTAATTAAATTGAGATTAGAAGTATGATCTACTAATGTGCTAGCTTTGAATTTACTTTAGTCTTAATAGACTTTGTAAAACTATGTTACATTTAAGAAACTCCACGGATATGTTCTAATCCAATAGCCTTATAAAAGGGGGAAATGAAAGCTGAGAGAACTTATTTTATATGAGAATTTGCCCAGGCTAGCACAATTTTTTTTCCGCAAACTTGTTCAGAATGTGATTTCCTTTTGGTTTCATATTATTCTCTAAAGGATGAATTTAAAACCAAGGAAAGGCCCCCTAAGCAAAAAGAATTGCCTAAATTACTATACTATGCTATTGATAACTGGGAGAAATAGGATAATAGTCTCCTAAAAACAAACACTTGAAAAGAGATGTCCCATCTATGATGGGACATGCTATGATGTTTATAACGGTTTGGGGGCTTATTTTTATTGTAAGAGGCACAATCAGGGCCAACTACATAATGTGTATGCCCAGTGCAAAATGAAAATATGGGGTCTTAGCTGGGGATGAAGTCAGTCTCCCCCCTTCCCACCATTGGGTCTGCTCTTTTAACCTATGGTTGGTGAGAGAACCCCCTCCCCACCCCACCCCCAAGGGATTGAAGTCTCCATGCTGGGACAATGTTGTTTACCTGGATCAGGGGTAGGCAGAGGAGCCCCGCCCGGTTACCTGGTGAACATGCTGTGGTGCGGCCAGCCCAAAGCAGAGATGACTTCTTCCTTGCCCTGCCTCAAAATGCTGCAGAGCAAACTGCTGGCTGGACCCCAGCCCTCCCCACACCTGCCCCCAGGCCCCCATTGGAGGGTAACGTGGCAGAAAGTGGGCCTCCCTCCTCAACTCTCCTCCTAATGCAATCTTACTGCTGCTCTGGGTAGAAGGCAGCAGTGGTAATGGGCAGGGATGGTTAGAGGGAGGCCAGGCAGGGTGCAGGGCACCGGGGAGCAGGAAGCTGGTAACTGAGAACATGTCTAGGGAGGCAAGGAAGTAAACTCTAAGCCCTGGGCCTATACTCCAGGGTCCCAGTGGACTTCACTTACAAAATACAAATTCACGAATAAAATTTGAGAATTTCACTGCAGTGCCTTCAAAGTGTTATACCCCAACACAGGGTCCTCCTGAGGTGTGGGCTTCTGTGGGACTGCACTGGTTGCAGCCCGTGAAGCTCGCCCTGGACACATCTGACCTTACACAGCATGGTGCTGTGACTCAGTGGTTTTTGAGGGCTGTGCCTCCTGGTTGTATGCTAGTTGTCCTTGCAAATACCCATAAATGTCTTTCTCATGATTTATCATCAAGCGATTTAAAACTCTCTAGGGTGTCTTAAAATTATTTACAAAATAGGCAACAAATAGATGCCAAACTTAAAAGCAATTTGATAATACAGATTTTTATTGAAGTTGCAAAAGTGATACAGTACACTAAAAGTCTCTTATCTGAAGCCCCATTTCACTGATGGAGCTCTTACTTTCCTGTATTTTAATAATTGCCAAACATTTTCTGCTGGAAGGTAAAATGGGATTTTTCCCCGAAATATCATTATAAAACCCTATGAAATATTTCAGTGATATGAGTCATTCACTTATTCATATGGTCAGACATCTAGATAATAGAAATCTGTGAGAAATATATTGTTAATTCCTGTGGAGGAGGAAGGAAGAAATCCTACTGATGTATTTTAAGTGTAGTTAAATTCAGTATTCCTTGCCATTTTAAAATACCAAAGTTATTCTCTTCTGCTCCTTTCTTTCCAAGAGGCTACATAAAATTACTTCGACAAGGAATATCATGAGTCACTTTTTTTGCTGTTAACCTCTTCTACATTCCATTTCATGAACATAGCAATCGGTGGTCAATGATATTCTTAGCAACCTTGTACTATACTAGTGAGACTTATTACCATATACCATGATGTTTAGTTAGCAATTTTGTCAAAGTATAACCTCTTTGTTTGCAATATTACTGAAACTGATAAGAAACAGCTTATTATAAAAAAAATTAGCAGCTTTGAAAATCATACATGCTGCAGTGAATATTCAGCATACAGGTTCTAATGGTATTAAAGCATAATCAGAAAAACGTATATTTCAAACTCTTAGCAATTCATGTTATTAAGTGAAGGTCAATATAGTTGTCAGTAATAAAAACCTAGTTAGTACATTTTGAGGCTTGACGCTCTATAAAACCTTTAACATAATTTAAGACAAAGTGTGAACAAAAGTAGCTAATTTTAGAAATCCAATTTTTGTGAACTGATTGGTGATCTGTCTGCTGCGGGAAAGGATGATCTGTTTTATGCTTTAGCTCTGAAATTCACTGTTTTGGTGGGGGAGGGATATGTAAAACCAATTTTAGTAGAAACTTAAAGAATTGAGGACTTTTTATTCTTTGAAAACATATGCCTTTCAAGATAAATTATCTACCCCATTGGTTATGTCTATACACAGAGATACGTTGTCATGAAGAATTTCAGGTTTATGTTGTCCACATTCATGGTTTGATGGAAAAACTTTTTTCCTCTTTTCACTTTTCACAGGAAAGGGAGCTATTTTGTTGTCTCTTATAGGAAACTATTATAGATTCTAAATATTTAAATATAATCCTTCCAGGTTGTATCTTGGGTATATGTTATTTTCTCTCCTTTCAAGAGTGATTTCTTCTTGAAAAATGCTTTTTATTGGGTATTGGTTAGTATGAGGGGACTATTGTTGATTTTGTTAGATGTGCAACAATATTGTGGTTATGTGGCAAAATATCCTTGTTTTTTAGAGATATATACTAAAGTATTTAGGGGTTAAATGTCATGATTACTGTAATTTTCTTTAAAATTCTGTATCATAAGAATAATATAAGGTAAAATAGAAGCCATTGTTACATCTCATCAGTGGATGTTTGTGTATTCATTACACCATTCTCCATACTGTATGTTTGTAATTTCCATAATAAAGAGACAAAAAAATGACTTTCAATAAAAATGAAAAAAATATGTATGAGACTTGTGGACTCCTGACTTCCTGAAAATGGGAGGGTTTTTTTTTCTTACAGACTAATTTTGGAGGATTCTTTGTATTCTTCCCAGTCATTTTTAACTTATTTCTTAAAATGTGTATTCATGTAGCTATAGAGCATGGAATGCTCTATTGCACAGTAAAGCTTTTTTTTTAGTAGTTTGGTACATTTTTAACCATTAAATAAGTATCCCTAAAATTGAGACCAAGGTTTATATCACTAAAACTGAAACCAAAGTTTCAGATGATAAAGTGTGCCTAAAAATATAAGGCTTAGATCCCGGTCATTTATCTTCTGATCACATACAGAAAATCTGTTTCAAAGATTTAATATATACACATTATATGCACTTGGTATTAAAATTTCCTGGGAGTCTTAAATTTGATTAAAACCCTAAAATGTGTATAAATGTGTATGAAAATATTAATCACTGATAATTATTTTTCTTGTTTGGGGTAAGAATAGGAACTAAGTTAACCATGTCATTGCTTGAGTAAAACACTCTGCATTTCTCCTGATTACTACTGTGTAATATCTCAAACAGGGAACTTAACTGCTGAAAAAGGAATTCTTTTAAATTTCATTGAAATACATATTCATTCGTTGAACTGTATATGTACATATATATCCAACTTGGTATTGCCTGATAAAATCATACAGCAGCCAGAAAACTAGTTTTGAGATTCTCAAGGTAAAGAAAGAAAACAGTCCCAAGTATCTTCATGAAGAAGGATGACATTCTTATAGTTTCTTATTTAATAGTTTCCAAGCATTTAATGTAAAACCAGGAAAAGGGATAAATATTACAGAAAGTGCCATTGTGTGGAAATGAGACAGATGGTATTCTTTAGGTGCCATAGATATTATTTGTTCTCTAATAAATTTTTAAAATGTATGAGAAAATACAGTAATATTAACTACTAATTAATACTCAGTGTTAAGGATTTTAAACCTGATAGGTTGATGTCATTTAAAAGAGAGACTGAGAATTTGGAGGCAAAGAGTTAATGATGAAAATAATGTGTTTTTTTTTTTTTTTTGTATTCTTTTTGGTGATAGCTATTCTGACAGGTGTGAGGTGATGTCTCGTTTCCCTGATGATTAGTGATGTTGAGCATCTTTTTTTCCTTTTTTTAATGTTTATTTATTTATTTATTTATTTAGGCTGTGCCAGGTCTTAGCACACAGGATCTTTAGTTGCAGCATGCGGACTTCTTAGTTGTGGCATGTGGGCTTATTGCAGTATGCATGTGGGATCTAGTTCCCCGACCAGGGATGGAACCCAGGCCCCCTGCATTGGGAGGATGGAGTCTTACCCACTGGACCACCAGGGAAGTCCCTGAAAACAATGTTTATGATGAATTATCATGTCAGTGTGTGCAGGAAGAGTCTGGGGGGAAAGTCTGAAGTGAATCGGTATGTCTTCTAGATATCGTAAGACAAGCAATGTAAACAATTCAGTTAAGCAACATTTATTTCTTTAGAGCCCATAATATTAGGCAATATATTATGTGCTTTACCTTAATTTCCTCATTTAAGTATAGAGTTGCTAGGATGAGATACATCAGGGGAATTCCACAGTATCTTTATTTCAGCAGAAGAATTTGACACTTTCTCACCAGTCACGTGACTATGATGATGAAATACTGGATAAATGTGAATCCTTTAAGGTACAGTCACAAGTGGCCCAATTTAAGGCATACTGAGAGTGGCTCTGACCAACTAAGTGAGTCTTCCAGGGCCAAGCCGTCAGGCCCTCTTCTTGGCCTTGATTTCAACATTCTTATTGAAGGCTATAATGAACCCCAAAGTCTTGCTTATCAAATCAGTAGATGATGTGAAGCAAGATAATTTATTTCAGGAGATTGTAATGAGGGTTTAAATTTGGGAAAAAGCCAAGGCATAATTGGAAACAAATATAAGGACCTGCAATTAGATTAAAAAAAAATCAACTGCACTTGGCATGACTGGGTTAATATGTAAAAAGTCTACTTTGTAATGCTTACTTTGAATCAAACTGATGATAAAATTGCTTTAAAAATGTCATCTTGGGATGCATTAATAAAAGTATTCTCTCTGATTTAGGGAGATAATAGCCTCCCTGGACTCTTATAAAGTAATCCATGCTCATTTTAGAAGAATTAAGATGCACAAAACCAAACAACCCTACAATCCCTCCACTCAGATAATATATATGCACACACGATGCATGTACTTTGTATAGATTTTGTAGTTGTCTTCTTTTTTGCTGAAATGTTCTTGGTGGCAGCAGAAGTGTGTATCTATGTCCTTCAATTCTTAGAGTCTGCCGAATATTAAAAGGTCTTCTCTTGGCAGAGATTCCCACTTAGACCTTCAGAACCAGAAGGGCAGTTTCATTGGCACCCCCTGGGACCTTGTTAGAACTATGAAGTGGGGCAGATCAACTGAATGAGAAAGTCTGGGGCTGGGGCCTAGCGATCCTGCGGTTCAACAAGCCCTGCAGGTGATTGCAATCCACTCAGAAGTTTGAGAACTGACCTGAGTTTAACCCTTTGATTTTTCAGATAAGGAAGCTAAGATCCAAAGAAGTCACATATTAATTTGAGAAAGTGCATACTAGAATCTTCACGCAGTGATACCTAGGATGATGAATCCTCCCTCTGGGGAGAACTGTTTATTGGGCTAATTGCTAAGCAGTATTTGAAAGAATGCTAGGTGGAAACAACTAATGGCGGAAGTCTGTTTAGCATTTAACTGACCCTGGTGGACTTCTCACAGCTCAACAGTACCCTTTGATTCACTGAACTTTAGTCCGAAAGAAAAGTTTGCTTGATCTAATATGTTAATCCCTGAAGCATGTTTATGGGCCATTTAAGTAACTACTCCATTCCATCACTAAAGCTAATCAATCTCTAGAGTGTGACCCTGCAGCTTTCATTTTAAAGAGCTCTTCACACTTAAGTTTGAGAACCACTAATACGGAAGATGTTTAAGGTGGTTAAGAACAAAACTAGCTGGACTGGAACAACATTTTCAGTACCCTTTAATTTGGGTTCCACAGAGAAAACTCAACACAAGTTGCTAATGTGTATATAATAAAGCCAATATAACATCATCAGAGATTGCTCCAGTAATGTGTAATGGTAAGGCATTAAAGTGATTTTTTGAGAAAGTATAATATAGTTTCCTCATAATCTGGGAAGAAAAAAAAAGAGGGGGGAAAAAAATCACTGTAGGAGGGCCAAGAGATCACAAATACAAGAGTTGAAATAATGAATCTTGCTCTAAACTGCAAATGTAGTCAACCTTGACTTTCCACAGTACAAATAAAGGTCATGGACTTTATAATATCTCAGCAGGTGTCAGGAATTTTAGTTTTTTAAGATTACATTGTGTGGAGTAGTCAGATTTAGGAAAAAAAGATATAGTATCTAAGGAATAACAGAATAGTAACTGCAAGATCAAAATGATCTACCTTGAATTTTTGTGTCATTTATCGTTTCCCAAAGTGCTTTAAACATTTATTTTATCCATGTAACAGTCCTGTGAGGAATGAAAGTACCAGCAAAACCGTTTTCGAAACTTTAAACACGGAATAGACGAAGAAAAAAGTCAAGTTGACAGACTAAGAGAAATGACAGAAAAGGTTGTCACTGAGGAAGCGAAGCAAAGAGAGGGCAAGCGCAAAAAGCTGAAGTCCGGAGGATGGTCAAAGGAGAACAGAACAGAGGCTAACCTGGCAGGGGGAAACGGTGTCAATGGGCAAACAGGTGCAAAAAAGGCGAAGGACAGGAAATTTGGGATTAGGAAATTGAAATTTACTTATTTGTACCAGTGAGGATGGATGAGGTCAAAGATGAAGAGAAAAATGAAAAGTGGGGAGGCACTTAAAGCTGCATGAAAGTTTAGTGGGCTGATGTTATCCCTCAGGCCCATGACCATGGGGTTGGGCCCCAGGTTGAGGATAACGCCGAGGGGAGTCGCTGAAGACGCGGGCCAAAAGACGGCGGAGCCGGGTGGGCGTTCACGCCGGACTAACAAAGACAGCCAGGGGCGCTTCTCCAGCCACGCAACCTGCGGGGGCCGAAGGGTTAACTGCGCGCGCTACTCCCGCGCGCATCCCGGCCCCCACTCCCGCGGTCGCTAGGAGACGCCGGAAGTGGGGGAGGGGCGGGCGGCGGGACCAAGGGTGGGAATCTTTTTCGGGCTCCCGGAGGCGGAGGGAGGCGAGCGCGCGTGCGCGCGCCGTGCCGGCCGTCGCCGCGGTGACCGTCCTCGGAGTCCGTCGGCTCGCGCCCCGCCCCCGTTCGTGCTGCCCCCTCCCCTGTCGCTGGCGGGGAGTGTTTCTCGCTCCTCCCGGTTGCTGCCGCCGTCGCCGCCGCACCTCCTCTCCCAGTCTTGGGTTTCCCTGGCGCTGCTGCCGCCACTGCCTCTGCGGTCTGTATGAGGAGGAGGAGGATGTGAAGATGGCGGAGCTGCAGATGCTGCTGGAGGAGGAAATCCCGGGGGGCCGCCGGGCCCTCTTCGACAGTTACACGAATCTGGAACGGGTGGCCGATTACTGCGAGAACAACTACATCCAGGTGCGACGCATCTCCCGGCCTGGGCGCGTCGGGCCTCGGGGTGGTGAGGGCGCGTGGGGGACCCCCGGCCGGGGGCCGCGCGCCTGGGGGCGTAGGGCGCGCGGGGTCGAGGCCGCGGCTGGGACACAGTCCAGCTGACCCCCATGTAGGGGGGGAGGAGCATGGTGGGAGCTGCGGTTGGGGAATGGGTGAGAATTCTCCGGTTGGAGGAAATTGTAGCTTTAAAACATTTTAAAAAGCCATGAATCAGCCCTCGGTGCGGGTGTGTGGGGTGTGTGTGTGTGTGTGTGTGTGGTGTGTCCCCCGCCTCCTCGCTTCTTCCCTCGGCCGCCTCCGCACTCGGTGCCAGTCAATTTTCGGGATGGCGGAGGAGGCGGAGAGTGGCATTTTCTATTTGACAGAATCCTGCTCCCCCATATGGCAAGGGTGTGGGGGGATTGATTGGTCACCCGCATCCCCCAAGCTCTGGAAGATTTTTAAGGGGTTATATTGCTGCAAAGTAAACTGTCTCAGCTTTCTATTCATTTGAATGCATCAAAAGATCGGTTTTTGTTTTTTTTGTTTTTTTGCTTGTTTTTAGGTTCTAACTGGGGATACAGTATAAGAGTAGCTGTCCCTTGTTGGAAGTTAATGCCATTTTTCTCCCTATAGAGAATGAGAAGCTGCATGATAATGAACTCTTCTGTCCCGCCACCTCCCCCCAATCCCATTAGAATAGGTAATTTGCCTGTGGGGAAAAATTTGGGGATTATTTTTCAGAGAGAATTAGGAAATGATCCTCATGGTTTAGTTTTTCCTGTGATGATTGGTTTGGCACAGGGACTCAGTGGTAGCGCTGTATGTATGTGTATGGAGGCGGGGGATATTGGGTGAGATGAAATCCAGCTGCTCCTGGAAGAAGCAAAAGATTCTGTGGATTAAAAGAAAATTCCTCTTTAAAAATTATTTGAAAGGATGGTTTAAGACGCACAGTTTGCAAAGTCAGTATCTTTTGTTTTCTTTATAGCTTATTCTGAATCACAGGTTCTACCTGCATTTTTTCCCTTCCCATTTAAATTCTCTTAGGATGAAGGTGGAAATGGAAGAAATACGTTAAATTGTTCCTTCACTATGGTCTTTTTTTCCTGTTCCCACCTCCATCTCTCCAGGCATCCTTTTTAACATCAGCTGTATTGGGAAGCATTCTCAAGTCTTGGTGTAAACCAAAAAAAATAGGTGTTGAAATTTACAGGTTCATAAATTTTGTAAGGACCACATACATGGTTAATCAAGGATAGTATTGTGAGATTTTGCTTGATTAGACATATCCTGAACTCTGTATTTTCTTGTAGTGAATATTTGTATTGGAGAATAAATCAGTCATAACCCAAGGCTTTTCCCTCCAAAGAGGCAGTTGAAAGTATGGCTAGTAGGAAAAGAAAGAATGTGACTTGGGTCAAAGATTCATACAAAAAGTACAATTGTCCATATTCGTAGGGTGCTTTGCTGATACTGAGTGTGGTAGGAGAGATTCAAAGGTTAAGATGCTCAATTTTTCACTAAATACATTTGAAAGTCTTCTATAGCCTGGCACTGTGTCAAGTGTTGATAATTCATACCTTGTGTCCACAGAATCTCATAGTGTAGTTAGTAGGAGAGGCTGATCTGTGAGCAAATGAATACCATGTAGTGTGTCAGTTTATACTGTTAATGGGCTGCAGGTGGGAAGAAGGAAGAAGCTATGCTGTCCTCACTCTGGGAGTTCAGTCTCTAGGGGAGGCAAATTAAAAGGACTGAAGTTGTAATTACAATCCCTTGTGCAACATATTATGAGAAAGAGTTACAGGTCAGAAGAGAAATTGAGGGTGGAAAACTGATTGGGTTGCGGTTTTCACCACTAAATTAAAAAAAAAGAAAGAAAGAAACAGATTTCTCTCTCTTTGGAAGATAATTTTTATTGTAATTTGAAGGTATAGTTCCTCTTATATTACAGTTGTTACATAAAGGTAAAAGTACCTGAATTAATAAAGCTGAGAGAGTAAAGGGAATCAACAACTGTCATCTTTTTATATATTTTATACATTTATTCCAGTTCAAGAGCGAAGAATGTTACTGCCATCATTTGTCTTAGCAATGGGACTCAGAATTTAATGGGATGGTATTTTAAAATTCAAAGTATAAATACTGGCTAATAGAAATGGACTTGGGTTTTAAAATATCTTATTTCTTCAATTTAGCATCTAAAATAAACTTTACACTTTTACCTCTTAGATTATCATCTGTGTTAAGATTGGGTATATTGTTGGGGATCTCTCCCCAGATGACAACTCTTACATGATTTGTTTGTGGTAAAGTTGATGAATAGAAGATGGTGATAGTGGATTTGTGCTGACCCAGCTGCTCATTTGCCTGGCTCTTCTTGGTGACCAGCAAACTGACCAGCAGGAGTTTCGATGCTGCCTGTGACCCTGCGATAGATGAAAGTCATTTGGTGGGATCGGTGATCAAATGGTCAATTTAGCCTTATTATAGCATCATGTCCTAACCGTTAGCTCAAGTTAACTCACCCAACACTCATTTTATTTTGTGGAAATATAATTTTTGCCTGTAAAGCAGAAAAAAGGCAAATCTACTGATCATAAGTAACAAATGATAAGGTTCTTTGCTCAGTGTCCTTAAATAGCTGGTTTTATGCATGGGAATGTAAAAAAATAAGGTAAATAAGAATATTCTAAATGTGGATTATATTTAGTGTGAAGATTGAGCAAAGGAAGGAAAATGGTGTGCTGTCCTTCTGAAAACAAACAAACCGTGTTTAAATTATTTCTATCATGAAAATGTCCTTCAGAAATGTTATCTGTTGGCATTAGGAGTGATCAAATATTACCTGTATTAACACACAAATACAATCTACAGGTACAGCAAGGTTGTAAGTAGTAGTTTTCCAGGTTACTAATGCAGTTAACATTAGAAATTTAAAAATCATCTTTAGTAAAAAGTTAGATGATTCTGTTTTATTTCAACCTCTAGAAAAAGTGATAGTCAAAATATTTTTTCTAAAATGTGATGATAAAAAGTTACAACTACAGTTTCCTGCTTCCCTGATTGATTTTCTTTCCTGTAAAAAGGATTTAAGTTACTGTTAAGGACTTTTTGGAGATAAATGTAAAACCTGTGTTTTTTTTTTCTTCATTTATAAATATAAACATTAATTCCTAATCTAGGGAGTGTCCAGAAACTTTTAAAACATTTTTGATTAACTTGGAATTTACCTATTTACAAATGGAGAATTTTATAATAACATGGGTTGCTTCAATGCTTTGGTGGATGAAATAAGATTATATTTGTTACTTTCCTAAAGTAAGTCTGAAAAACCAACTTGTTCATATTTATATTTTTCCTTTTCTTACGTAAAAGAAAGTTATTCTTTTTTGTGAGTGCTAATTCACATAGATACATAGTAAAATCCCATTGTCCATTGTTTAGATTAAGAACAAAGTCATCCAGTAAAATGGCTTTGCTCAGAAGAACAGAAATTAAGAATTTACCTTAATGTTTTGATAAATGCTGGAGAGGGTGTGGAGAAGAGGGAACCCTCTTGCACTGCTGGTGGGAATGTAAACTGATACAGCCACTATGGAGAACAGTATGGAGGGACCTTAAAAAACTAAAAATAGAACTACCATACGACCCAGCAATCCCACTACTGGGCATATACCCTGAGAAAACCATAATTCAAAAAGAGTCATGTACCACAATGTTCATTGCAGCACTACTTACAATAGCCAGGCCATGGAAGCAACCTAAGTGTCCGTCGACAGATGAATGGATAAAGAAGATGTGGCACATATATACAATGGAATATTACTCAGCCATAAAAAGAAATTGAGTTATTTGTAGTGAGGTGGATGGACCTAGAGTCTGTCATACAGAGTGAAGTAAGTCAGAAAGAGAAAAACAAATACTGAATGTTAGCACATAATATATGGAATCTAAAAAAACAAAAGGTTCTGAAGAACCTAGGGGCAGGACAGGAATAAAGACGCAGACGTAGAGAATGGACTTGAGGACACGGGGAGGGGGAAGGGTAAGCTGGGACGAAGTGAGAGAGTGGCATGGACATATATACACTACCAAATGTAAAATAGCTAGCTAGTGGGAAGCAGCCGCATAGCACAGGGAGATCACCTCGGTTCTTTGACCGCCTAGAGGGGTGGGATAGGGAGGGTGGGAGGGAGATGCAAGAGGGAGGGGATATGGGGGTATATGTATACATATAGCTGATTCACTTGGTTATACAGCAGAAACTAATACACCATTGTAAAGCAATTATACTCCAATAAAGATTTAATTAAAAAAAAAAGAATTTACCTTAATGTTTTATCTGAAATCTTTCTTTTGAATAATGGGAAAGATGTCATTAATAGCTTTCCTTTTTTCTCATTATCAGCAAGGATACTCTCAGAATTCATTAAAAATTGCAGGAAGGGTTTATAAGGGGATAACAGAATCATGGCTTACTAGTCAGTTTCATTAAAAAGTAGTTACTAAAATGATACAAAGATTGTAAATTCTTAATAAAAACCATTAAAATACATGCTCGTTGTTGAAAAATTATTAGAAAATACAATAAATATTAAGGAAGAAACTTAAAATTGCCTAATCATTTTGAATATACAGCTGGTATTTATACTTTTAAATCTTTTTGACATGTACATCTACGTATGATATATTTTAAAAATATTATGTTCATGTTCTATATTACCTTTAAACTTTGCTTTAAAAAGAGACTTTTAATGGTGGTAGCCTTTGTTTGTTATGAATGGTCATAGAATATACAGAAAGGAGGTTTGTATTTAACTTCTGTTTGTTTTCACAAATAGAATAATGTTAAACGTACCTAGAATGAAGAAGGAGAAAGTAGAAATTTGAGAACTGATGTTTGCATCCTTCCCTGTAACTTTTGTCTTTTACCTCCACGGAGAGGAGTGAACCATGCAAGTGAACATCAGGCTGAATTAGGGAGATTTAATTTCCATAGATTGAGGTGATTTAACACATCAGAATTTTTTTTTAATTTTATTTTTTTAATGCAGCAGGTTCTTATTAGTTATCTGTTTTATACATATTAGTGTATAAATGTCAATCCCAATCTCCCAGTTCATCCCACCCCCCAACCCCCTGCTTTCCCCCCTGGGGTCCATATGTTTGTTCTCTACATCTGTGTCTCAACTTCTGCCCTGCAAACCGGTTCATCTGTACCATTTTTCTAGGTTCCACATACATGCGTTAATATACGATATTTGTTCTTCTCTTTCTGACTTACTTCACTCTATATGACAGTCCCTAGATCCATCCACGTCTCAACAAATGACCCAATTTCATTCCTTTTTATGGCTGAGTAATATTCCATTGTACATATGTACCACATCTTCTTTATCCATTCGTCTGTCCACGGGCATTTAGGTTGCTTCCATGTCCTGGCTATTGTAAATAGTGCTGCAGTGAACATCGGGGTGCATGTGTCTTTTTGAATTATGGTTTTCTCAGGGTATATGCCCAGTAGTGGGATTGCTGAGTCATATGGTAGTTCTATTTTTAGTTTTTTAAGGAACCTCCATACTGTTCTCCATAGTGGCTCTATCAATTTACATTCCCACCAGCAGTGCAAGAGGGTTCCCTTTTCTCCACACCCTCTCCAGCATTTGTTGTTTGTAGATTTTCTGATGATGGCCATTCTGACTGGTGTGAGGTGATACCTTTTTATAGTTCTGATTTACATTTCTCTAATAATTAGTGATGTTGAGCATCTTTTCATGTGCCTCTTGGCCATATGTATGTCTTCTTTAGAGAACTGTCTTTTTAGGTCTTCTGCCCATATTTTGGTTGGGTTGTTTGTTTTTTTTGTATTGAGCTGCATGAGCTGTTTATAGTTTTTGGAGATTAATCCTTTGTCCATTGATTCGTTTGCAAATATTTTCTCCCATTCTGAAGGTTGTCTTTTCGTCTTGCTTATGGTTTCCTTTGCTGTGCAAAAGCTTTGAAGTTTCATTAGGTCCCATTTGTTTATTTTTGTTTTTATTTCCATTACTCTAGGAGGTGGGTCAAAAAAGATCTTGCTGTGATTTATGTCAAAGAGTCTTCTTCCTGTATTTTCCTCTTAAGAGTTTTATAGTGTCTGGTCTTACATTTAGATCTTTAATCCATTTTGAATTTATTTTTGTGTGTGGTGTTAGGGAATGTTGTAATTTCATTCTTTTACACGTAGCTGTCCAGTTTTCCCAGCACCACTCATTGAAGAGACTCTCTTTTCTCCATTGTATATCCTTGCTTCCTTTGTCATAGATTAGTTGACCATAGGTGTGTGGGTTTATCTCTGGGCTTTCTCTCCTGTTCCATTGATCTATATTTCTGTTTTTGTGTCACTACCATATTGACTTGATTACTGTAGCTTTATAGTATAGTCTGAAGTCAGGGAGTCTGATTGCTCCAGCTCCATTTTTTTCCCTCAAGATTGTTTTGGCTATTCAGGGTCTTTTGTGTCTCCATACAAATTTGAAGATTTCTTGTTCTAGTTCTGTAAAAAATGTCATTGGTAATTTGATAGGGATTGCATTGAATCTGTAGATTGCTTGCGGTAGTATAGTCATTTTCACAGTATTGATTCTTCCAATCTACGAACATGGTATATCTCTCCAACTGTTTGTGTCATCTTTGATCTCTTTCATCAGTGTCTTATAGTTTTCTGCATACAGGTCCTTTGTCTCCTTAAGTAGGTTTGTTCCTAGGTATTTTATTCTTTTTGTTGCAATGGTGAATGGGATTGTTTCCTTAATTTCTCTTCTGATCTTTCGTTGTTAGTGTATAGGAATGCAAGAGATTTCTGTGCATTAATTTTGTATCCTGCAACTTTACCAAATTCATTGATTAGCTCTAGTAGTTTTCTGGTGACATCTTTAGGATTCTCTGTGTATAGTATCATGTCCTCTGCAAACAGTGACAGTTTTACTTCTTCTTTTCCAATTTGTATTCCTTTTATTTCTTTTTTTCTCTGATTGCCATGGCTAGGACTTACAAAACTATGTTGAATAATAGTGGCGAGAGTGGACATCCTTGTCTTGTTCCTGATCTTAGAGGAAATGCTTTCAGTTTTTCACCATTGAGAATGATGTTTGCTGTGGGTTTGTTGTATATGGCTTTTATTATGTTGAGGTAGTTTCCCTCTATGCCCACTTTCTGGAGAGTTTTTATCATAAATGGGTGTTGAATTTTGTCAAAAGCCTTTTCTGCATCTATTGAGATGATCATATGGTTTTTCTTCTTCAGTTTGTTAGTATGGTGTATCACATTCATTGATTTGCATCTGTTGAAGAATCCTTGCATCTCTGGGATAAATCCCACTTGATCATGGTGTCTGATCCTTTTAATATGTTGTTGGATTCTGTTTGCTAGTATTTTCTTGAGGATTTTTGCATCTACATTCATCAGTGATATTGATCTGTAATTTTGTTTTTTTGTAGTATCTTTGCCTGGTTTTGGTATCAAGGTGATGGTGGCCTCCTACAATGAGTTTGGGAGAGTTCCTTCCTCTGCAGTTCCTTGGAAGAGTTTGAGGAGGATGAGTGTTAGCTCTTCTCTAAATGTTTGATAGAATTCACCTGTGAAGCCGTCTGGTCCTGGACTTTTGTTTGTTGGGAGATTTTTAAAAAAATATTTATTTATTTATTTATTTATGGCTGAGTTGGGTCTTTGTTTCTGTGCGAGGGCTTTCTCTAGCTGTGGCAAGCAGGGGCCACTCTTCATCGCGGTGCGCGGGCCTCTCACTATTGCGGCCTCTCTTGTTGCAGAGCACAGGCTCCAGACGCCCAAGCTCAGTAATTGTGGCTCACGGACCCAGCTGCTCCGTGGCATGTGGGATCCTCCCAGACCAGGGCTCGAACCCGTGTCCCCTGTATTGGCAGGCAGATTCTCAACCACTGCGCCACCAGGGAAGCCCTGTTGGGAGATTTTTAATCACAGTTTCAATTTCATTACTTGTGATTAGTCTGTTCATATTTTCTATTTCTTCCTGGTTCAGTCTTGGAAGGTTATACCTTTCTAAGAATTTGTCCTTTTTTTCCAGGTTGTCCATTTTATTGGCATAGAGTTGCTTGTAGTAGTCTCTTAGGATGCTTTGTATTTTTGCGGTGTCTGTGGTAACTTCTCCTTCTTCATTTCTAATTTTATTGATTTGAGACCTCTCCCTCTTTTTCTTGATGAGTCTGGCTAAAGGTTTGTCAGTTTTGTTTATCTTCTCAAAGAACCAGCTTTTAGTTTCATTGATCTTTGCTATTGTTTTCTTTGTTTCTATTTCATTTATTTCTGCTCTGATCTTTATGATTTCTTTCCTTCTGCTAACTTTGGTTTTTGTTTGTTCTTCTTTCTCTAGTTCCTTTAGGTGTAAGGTTAGATTGTTTATATGAGATTTTTCTTGTTTCTTGAGGTAGGATTGTATTGCTATAAACTTCGCTCTTAGAACTGCTTTTGCTGCATCCCATAGGTTTTTTTGTTTGTTCGTTTTTGTTTTTATAAATTTATTCATTTGTTTTTATTTTTGGCTGTGTTGGGTCTTTGTTGCTGTGTGCAGGCTTTCTCTAGTTGCAGCAAGCTGGGGCTACTCTTCGTTGTGGTGCGTGGACTTTTCATTGTCGTGGCTTCTCTTGTTGCAGAGCACAGGCTCTAGGCATGCAGGCTTTAGTAGTTGTGGCACGTGGGCTCTGAGCACAGGCTTAGTAGTTGTGGCACATGGGCTTAGTTGCTCTGCGGCATGTGGGATATTCCCGGGCCAGGGATCGAACTCATACAGCTCTGAAGCTGGTGGAACCATTATAACTCACATAGTTCAGTATTTCCCAAACCAGCATTGTGTAATATGTAAAAATATTTGTTGTAAAGTAGTTACTGCATAATGTGCCCCTTTTGAACCTACAAAACACAATATCATTTCAAGTGTTCTGGGAAGTCTTGCAGTAAAGAAACCTGTTTAACTTACCTACATGTAGTATTTCATAAAATGTATTAGTCCTCAAAACTGTTTTTGGATGCCCAGTAGCTATTAATAAGAACTACAGCACAGTCTGGGAAATGCTGTTGTAGTTAATTTTCTTTTTATAAACTCAGAAGCTTATGCCCATAGAGGTTAAACACTGTTTTGAAGTCATCCATCCCTGGGCTATAGCTTTTGGACTTTCATCTGAATTTATATTTAAAAGTTTTAAGCAATTACAGTCCACATGTTTAGCACTTCTTTGCTACTCATAAATTTGTCTGTTCTTGCTCTCTTCCCAGCCCCTACTTCCCAAATGGCTGAAAACAAAAGTCTGTTTCTCGCTAATGGAAGGCTGCTTTGAATTTAGGCACCCTCTATGGCTGTGCTGTCTAGTACAGTAGCCATTTGTCGCCATTTAAATTTTTTGAATTGAGATATATTTCACATACTGTAAAATTCACCTATTTAAAGTATACAGTTTAGTGGGTTTTTAGTGTATTCACAAGATTGTGCAACCGTCACCACTATCTGATTCCAGAACATATTCATCACTCCAGAAAGAAGCCTGTACCCTTTATCAGTCATTTCCCCATCCCTTTCTCCCTCTGCCTCCTGGCAACCATTAATCTTTTTGTCTTTATGAATTTGCCTATTCTGGACGCTTCATATAAATGGAATCATACAATATGTGATTTTTTGTGTCTGCGTTCTTTTATTTAATATAATGTTTTCAAGGTTCACTATATAGTAATATGTCAGTATATCATTTTGTCTTTTTTTAAAATAACAGTTTTATAGAGATATAATTCACATACCATTTAATTACCCATTTATAGTGTATAATTCAGGAGTTTTTAGTATCTTCACAGATATATGCAACCATAAGTACAGTTAATTTTTAGAACATTTTCATTACCTCAAAAAGAAACCCTATACCACTGGGTTACCACCTCTTATCCTCCCAGCTACCTATATCTAGGCAACTACTAATATACTTTTTGGGTTTTTTTTGTCTGTTCTGGACACTTCATAGAAATGGAATCATATGCTATGTGGCCTTTTATATCGATTTTTTTTCACTTAGCATGTTTTCAAGGTTCATCCATGTTGTATTATGTATCAATGCTTCATTCCTTTTTGTAGCTGAATGACTATACTACATTTTTTTATCCATTCATCAGTTGATGGATTTTTGAGTTGTTTCTACATTTTGGCTATTATGAATAATGCTACCAGAACATATATTAACATCTAACGTTATAAACATTCATGTATATGTTTTTATGTAGGCATATATTTTTTCTTTCTCTTGGGTATATACCTAAGAATGGAATTGTTGGGTCATATGGCAAGTATATTTAACTATTTGTGGAACTGTGAGATGGTTGTCGAAGCTGGTTGTACCATTTTACATTCCCACTAGCATTGTACAAGAGTTCTAGTTTCTCCACATCCTCATCAATACTTGTTATTTACTGTTTTTTTGCTTACAGCCATCTTAGTGGGTGTGACGTGGCTTTTTTGTTGTTTTGATATGCATTTTCCTAACAACTAATGATGTTGAGTGTCCTTTCATGTGTTTATTGACCATTGGTATATCTTCTTTGGAGAAATGTCTATTCAAATCCTTTGCACATTTAAAAATTGGATTGTTTGTCTTTTCATTTTCTAATTGTAAGAATTCTTCATATATTTTGGATACAGGCCCCTTATCAGATATATGATTTGCAAATACAGTCACCCACCATCAACGGGTCCTGCATCTGTGGATTCAACCAACTGCAGATCAAATTGGTAGAACCCGAGGATACGGAATCCGAGGATGCAGAACCCATGGATACTGAGGTTATATAAAATGGATATGCCATTTTATATAAGGGACTTGAGCAATGGTGGATTTTGGTATCTGCAGGGAGTCCTGAACCAATCCCCCAAAGATACTGAGGGATGACAGTATTGTCTTCCATCTGTGGGTTTTCTTTTCATTTTCTTGATGGTGTCCTTTGATGCACAAGTTTTTAATTTTAATGAAGTCCAACATATCTATTTTTTCTTTTTCTCTGTGCTTTTGGTATTATATCTAAGAAACTATCACTTAATCCAAGGTCACAAAGATTTACTCCTGTGCTTGCTCCTAGGAGTCATAGTTTTAACTCTTACATTTTGATCTTTGATCTGTTTTGAGTTAATTTTTGATATGTTGTGAGGTAGGGGGTCTATATTTATTCCTTTGCATGTGCATATGTATTCATCTCAGCATTGATTGTTGAAAAGATTTTTCTTTCGCCATTGAATTATCTTGGCATCTTTCTTGAAAATTAATTTCCCATAAAGGTATTGTTTTGTTTCTGGACTCTCAATTCTAATCCATTTATCCATGTATATCCTTACCCCAGTACCACAGTCTTGATTATTGTACTTTTGTAGTTTTGAAATTTTGATGTATGTGTCCTCCAACTTTGTCCTTTTTAAAAAAAAAAAAATTTATTTATTTATTTATTTATTTTTGGCTGTGTCGGGTCTTAGTTGTGGCATGCAGGCTCTTTGTAGCAGCACGCGGGCTTCTTTCTAGTTGTGGTGCGTGGGCTGTCTAGTTGTGGTACGTGGGTTCAGTAGTTACGGCGCGCAGGCTTAGTTCCTCCACCAGGGATCGGACCCGCGTTCCCTGCACTGGAAGGTGGATTCTTTTTTTTTTTTTTTTTTTGCTTTTTAAAAATATATTTATTTATTTATTTTTTTGGCTGCATCAGGTCTTAGTTGCGGCATGGGGGATCTTTTCGTTGGGGTGTGTGGGCTCCTCGTTGCAGTGCGTGGGTCTGTCTCTAGTTGCGGCGCACACGCTCACCAGTTGCAGCATGAGAGCTCTCTAGTTGTGGCGTGTAGGCTCGGTAGCCCTGCGGCATGTGGGATCCCAGTTCCCTGACCAGGGATTGAACCAGCATTGCAAGATGGATTCCCAACCACTGGACCACCAGGGAAGTCCCATTACTCATTTCTTTTTACAGTGGTGTATTCCATTGGGTGGATGTATGGATAGTTCATCCCATCATCCCCTCTAGGTCATTTCCAGTCTCTGTTATTATCATGTATTTCCCACACATCTCTTTGGACAAGATTCCTGGAAGTAAGGTTGCTGGTTCAAAGGGCAAATGAACATGCAGATTTGCTACATACTTCCACCATGCCATTATACTATTCTGCATTCCCACCAGCGGTGAATAAGAGTACCTGTTTATTCACGGCCTCACCAGGAATGAAGGGTCATATTTCTGTCTCCATGTATATTTTTCCCCAAACAAAATGGAAGTGTATTTTCTGTCTTGTAAAAATCCAGAGGTAGATGGTCCAGGGCAGGCATGGTGACTGCTCCACAAAGTCCTCTGGAATTCAGCCTTGTTTTCCCTGGTGGCCTCCATGTCCAATGTCTCACGGTTCAAGATGGCTGCCTCAGCTCCAGCCATCACATCTGTATTCCAGGCATAGGAATGACAAAGGGATAGAGAAGGTAGCAAAGAGAGTGCCTTCTGTGTAGTTTTAATTTCCATTTCTCTTATTAGAGCAAGGTTGAGCATGGTTTCAGGGCTAGTGCACTTATTTAATGTGATCTCTTGTCCATTTTTAAATATAGGGTAGTTGATTTTCTTCTTTTTGGGAACTCTATATTAGGTATATTAACCCTTTGTCTGTGATATATATTGCAAATGTTTTGTCAGACTTGGAGACTGAGGCTTAGAGAGGCCTAGGGGAGTGGGGCTCAGACAGGGGGTGGGGATCGTGGTCCCATTTCTCTGCAGAGGAGCTTAGGTCGGCAGCCCCCTCCCTTCCACAGTGCGTGGACAACGTGGCCCTGCAGCTTCTCGCTGGAGCTGCCAGAGCAGACACCACAGTTTGTGCACAACCATGGGTGGCTGGCCTGTGGAAGGCGGATTCTTAACCACTGGGCCATGAGGGAAGTCCCCCAACTTTGTTCTTTTTCAGGATTATTTCAGCTACTATGCATCCCTTGAATTTCCATATGAATTTTTGGATGTCTTGTTAATTTCTGCCAAAAAGGCTGCTGGGATTTTGACTGGAATTGTATTGAATCTGTAGATAAACTTGGGGAGCCATCTTAATTACATTAAGTCTTCTGATCAATGAACATGGGATGGCTTTCCACTTAATTAGTTCTTCTTTATTTTAATAACGTTTTGTAGTTTTCAGTGTCTGTCTTATACTTCTATTTTTAAAATGATTTCTAAGTATTTTATTCTTTTTGATCCTATTGTAAATGGAGTTGATTTCTTAATTTCATTTTTGCATTGTTTATTACTATATATACAATTGATTTTGTATATGGATCTTATATGTTACTGAAATTTAAATTAATTGAAATTCAATTTAAATTTTACATTTCTACTACCTACCTTTCAAGTGCTCGATAGGCACATGTGCCTAGTGACTGCCACATTGAATTACACAGATTTGATTATTTCCAACATTGTAATTCTATTCAATGTCTCCACCCTCCACCACCCCCCCCCCAAAAAAAGAAAGAGTACCCCCTTTACTTCTGATTTCCTTCAGTCTGGAGACTCTTTCAACTTTTATGTTTCTTCTGATTTTTACCTCCACGTGTCCATGTTCATGTTGCTATTTTTAAAGTTTTAGATAATTCTGCTATGAGAAATGGTGACTTCACTTTCCTATACTTTTTCCCATCTTGTCAACATAACTTCTAGCAGTTGGATTTATTGTGTCCATTATATCTATGTAAATATTCACAGCTGAATCATACAGTGGACTGGTGATTTTATTTCCTTTACTAAGCAAATTTTTTCTTTTCCTTGGGGCTAATAATTACCTCACTTCTTCGAAGGCTTAATTACTTATGTATCTATCTCTGTTTCATCTCTAAACTTTCCCCTGGATGTATAAATCTTATCTCAGTATATTAAAGCATATTAGTGAGCTATCAGTTGTCAAAAACTGTGAAGGGTCTGAAATTTAACGCTATTTTCGACCTAACAGGCTAGCTAGCCACAGTTTTATGGCTGCTGTGGCAGAAGACATGAGACTCCTGTGTCAGAGACATAAGACTTTATTACTCACAGCAATAACATTAGCCAGAGTATCAGCATTTTCTTGCACTCCGCTTATTCCTAAAACCCCTGATCTCATTGTGACATGAGGAAGGCCAGGTGATATCTGCACATGCAGTGGGTTGCATTATTGGGAGGAACCCTGAATTTAGGGAACCTGAATCTTTTATGTAGGTCAGTAAAAATACCTGCCCTTTGCTCCAGAGGGAGATACTCTTTATCTTCTAAGACTGTTTTCTGTACAAACATACTTGAAAAGATAGTTGAACGAAGGCCATCAGTGCCTCTGCTCACCGCAATGTACAAAATGCAGAAGAACCGTGGAGAACTGTCTCCCAATATCAGTTTTATTTCCTCCCCCAGGGAGCATATTTCTTGGAGCCCTTGGCCGTTCTTCTCCAGTATGGACTGTATGAATTATTAACCCAGCTCTCATCTCAGAAATTTTCTTTGCCATTGGTCTTTGATTTTCCTTTGCCTCTTTGATGTAGATTCTATTTTCTGGATTCCATGCTTCCTCCTTTCTTGCCTTTCTGTTTTGAGGATGTACATCCTCCAGTGCTTCCTGAGAAAGGGTACATGGAAAGTTAAAAAAAAAAAAGTGTGCTGAAAATCTTATTCAACTTTCACTAGATTGCTGGTTTGATTGGTAAAGAATTATAGGTTGGAAGTAATTTTCTCTCAGATTGTAAAAACATTCTTCTATTTTCTACATTTTCTGTTAGCTTTTGGTGTTGCTTTTGAGCAGTCAGGTGCCATTTTGCTTCCTGATTTTTTTTTTTTTGTATATGTTTTTTTTTTTCTCTCCCTGTCTGGAGGCTTGTAGAATCATTTATTCCTCATGATGATGTTTTTTGCTATTGGTCTTTTTCCATCAGTTGTACTAAGCATTTGATGAGTACATTTAGTGGAGTCTTATATTCTTTAACTCTGAAAAATTGTATGATGTTTCTGCTGTGTTTTCTCTTTTTGTGTTTTTATTAGTCAGATTTGGACCTCTTGGGTTGAGTTTCTAAAATTGTTTTCCCTTTTTTGTGGTTTTATATCCTTTTAAAATGTCTCTTTACTGTTTTTCACAGTGGCTGCACCAATTTACATTCCTCCTAATAGTGTACAAGGATTCCCTTTTCTCCACATCCTTGCCAACATTTGTTATTTGTGGTCTTTTTTGTTTTTTTTTTCTTTCTGACAGGTGTGAGGTGATATCTCATTGTGGTTTTGATTTGCATATCTGTGAATGATTAGTGATGTTGAGCATGTTTTCATGTGTCTGTTGACCATTTGTATGTCTTCTTTGGAAAAATGTCTATTCAGGTCTCCCGCCCATTTTTAATTGGGTTTTTTCAATACTGAGTTGTATGAGCTGTTCATATATTTTGGATATTAACTCCTTATCAGTCATGTATTTGCAAATATATTCTCCCATACTTGAAATGTGTTTAGAAAGGCAACTGAGTAAAAGAGAACATCTTTAAGTAATAAGGAAAGTGTTTTTAAAACTTTTGTCTGTTTTAAGAAACAAATTTGATGTCAGATTTACCAGACTTATTTTTTTCCTAATCTAAAATAGATACTATTATAAAACTTGGGATCTGTCACTTTTTAGATAAGCATGTATAGTTGAATCTAAAATGACCTACTTCCAAATTCCAGAAAAGAATCATGGTATTTTATTGCTGAAAATGATGTAATAGTCTAGACTTTCCAATGTAACAAGTAGTAACTGATTTCTTGAGCGTATAAGTGAGTTATTTATGACCTGGTAAGATAGTAGAAGAGCTAGAATAAGGACCCAAATGCCCTATCTTTTCTATTATCCTCATCATTTTCTAGAAACCTCACTTTGGCTTTAGTGATAGGTTTTCCTGAAATAGCCAACCGCAATCTCAGCAAATAACTTTATTTTTTGAATCTCGAAAAGATTAGTCTGTGATCTTTTGTCTTATTTCTAAAGTAACCTTGTTTTTCTCTCCACTGATACTTTAGGGGTGGAGGTGAATATCAAGTTTATCTGCCTCAGTTGTTTCCAATTAGCATATACATAGGTTGTCTAGGTAGATGACATAACTGTTTTAAAGATGCCATGTTACTGAGAACTGAAGCCAGTATATATTAAGCTATTAAAAGTAACACTTTTAAGTGTTTTAGGATTCGTTGGCTTCAAGTGACAGAAGCTCAATTTGAAAAAACTTTTTTAAACTTTTTCTCTTGGTGTTTAATACAAAAAGCAAAGCAAAAGGTCCAGATTTTCCTTTTCAAGCATCAGTGAATATCAGCTTAGAATAATGTTCTTTTCCATAATGATGCTCCTTCAGGCAACAGGGAACCTTGCTAACTTGTCAGTTCCAACAATTGGTGCAAGGTCATCTTCTGATCATAAGAAACCTGTGAAGCATTCTGTTCCTTCCAGCTGAGTTTGGCGTAGACTTCCTTATTACTGAATAAATCTTGCTCAGTTTTTAAGTCTGTGGCATAGGTTTGCAGGGTGAACAAAACACTGTCCCCAAGAAACTGTCTCCATGATGTTTTGAGTTTAGTGACACTTGTGATTGTCAGGCTGTCCTCTTCCTTTTTATCATCTCCCCATCCATCCTGGTCTTTAAACTCTCTGAACTCCTCAGCAGGCGTGCACCGTACGTTGAGTGTGGTGGTCAGTTCCTCTTCAGTCAGCACCTCCTCCTGCCCAATCACAAATAACAAAAATGTGAATGTATTAGTTACTAACTAAGCCATGTGAAAAAGCAGGAATGGCTGGCATCAAGGACTCAAACTCTCTCATTTCTGTTTCTTTCTGCATGTTGGCTTTGTCCTTTCAGATAGGCATACTCCATGCACTGTGAGATAGCCTTACATATGTTTCAGACCTCATACATCTGCGATAAGAGGAAAGGAAAGTTCTCTCTTCTAGAATCAGTTGGAAAAAATCCAGAGATGTATCTGTATTTCTCTGGAAGAAAATCGCTGTGGCCTAGAATGGGCAAAAGTATTAGAATTGGCCTAGTGTAGGTCACACCCTGGGTATGAGGTGGAGAGAAGTTTCTTTTCTCTTTTTAATCAAGATGGAAGGAATGTTCCTCAGATAAAAATGCTATCCGCTATGACACGTTAAATACAATTTTTCAGTCTTTTACATATGTCTTTATAGTTCCCTCAATCCCATATGAACTTATCTTCTAATTCCCAAGCAGATAGATGAATTTTCACGGATTTACATTTTCACTTGACTGCCTATGAATGACATCTTAATTTTATCAGTAAAAATGTCTCCAGATCACATTTCGAGATAGAAATGGTTCTTAATAGCAGGCTTACATCATTTATAATTGCTACATGATAACTTACAAATCATAGGGAGCTTTGTTTCTGATCTAAGTTCTTGCCTGTTCTTTTTTCTGGCTCTGTGTGTGTGGAGGAGTGGTGTGTGTGGGGATAGGGTGGGCATGGATAGGCATCTTCCTATTGATACTTTGAGTCTTTTAAACCTCTACCCACTGAAAAATTTTAGAGAATTCCACCTATAGTTTCTCTCATTTGTAGAATCTACACAAAGATCCCAAATTCATACCTTGCTTGATCTGAAAGAATTAACCTTTTTCATCTGTATAGTTAGAACAATATATAGCTTATATTCTTAATATAGAATATGTAGTATATTTATATATACTGACACTCTCTATACATATACAGTACATGTACTGGTACATATAGATTTAGGTATTTAGAAATTGAAGCGATTTTACACTTAAGGCACTTGTAAGTTTTCTATTCAGTTGCTATATCTTGTGTTAGGATTTTAAGAAAACTTTTAAATGATTTAAAAATGATTTGTATTGCCATGTAAAGTCATGAATGACAAAGGTTCTGATTTGTAAGAAGATAAAGAATGCTTTAAACACAAGGTGCAGTTTTGGGTGGAGAGGGTTTTTTCACTTAGAGTTTTGAGAAGCTGGAAAGGGGAAGTGGGATATGATGAGGGGAAACAAATTTAGTTGTTTTTAGGTTAGGACAGTTGAGGAGCTGTAAATGTGAGGGGAGAAGAATTAGAACACTGTAGGTGATGGAGGACAGAGATGGTAAGCACAGAGAGGTATGAACAGGCCAAAGTAGCAGTTCAGCAAGAGGAGTATAAAGGAGAATTTAGATACTAGGGATGAGCTGATTCAGAATAACAAGTTGCCTGGGGATCAGTAGAATTGGGTTCATTATATGGGCTAGGTAAGAAGCAACAGATGATGAGCCCACCATGCAGAAAGGGAAGTTTGCTTGGCAAACCAGAGACTGGGCCAGTATTTAAGGGCATGACTCCAAGATCAGGATACTTCTGAGTTGAAAATGTTGAACCAACACAGGGATTAAATAGGATCCTTGTTAGTCTCTTTTGCCTCTTGTTGCTGATATCATTTATGAAACCAGTAAGGACCAAAATCAGGGTAATTACTTTCAAGTATGATCTATACTTTGTTATTCACGAATAATACATTTCTTAGGAGAAGTGTGGCTCAGCATGAGCACCATCTCTAAAGGTGCAGCTGGTCGCTGTCAGTCACCTGGGCTCCCTAAAGCATGGTCTCTTGAAGGGAGGTCAGAACATGTGTCTCTGTGGCCACCACAGCAACCTTTGCTAAATAATATTTTCCAATCTGTTGGAAAAGTTCCAGAGAAGACTCTTACTGGCTTAACTTGAATCAATGTCCTCTAAATCAGACAGTGTCCAAAGGATTGGTGTACTTTAGGTAAGCTTGGGTCTTGTGTCCATACCTGTGGCATGGGTAAGGTGGAGGGAGAATGGGAGTCAACTGCCACGAACTGAATTTGCCACGTGAATGCGGAATTCTTTAACCAGAAAAACAGTAATAGATGCTGAACAAGAAAGAGATAATGCTATCTTTAATACTGCTTTCCTGCACTGAGTTATTTTTTGTTTGTTTGTTTGTTTTGGCCAGGAGACAGTGTAGAAGATGACTATAAAGGAAAACAGAATGAAAACTCTAAAGCAAACAGAAAGGCAGAGCCTGTTGTGTTTTTGTTTTTGTTTTTTGGCTGCATTGGGTCTTTGTTGCTGCGCGCAGGCTTTCTCTAGTTGCGGCGAGCGGGGGCTACTCTTGGTTGCAGTGCGTGGGCTTCTCATTGCAGTGACTTCTCTTGTTGTGGAGCATGGGCTCTAGGCACGTGGGCTTCAGTAGTTGCAGCACATGGGCTCAGAAGTTGCGGCACGCGGGCCCTAGAGTGCATAGGCTTCAGTAGGTTGAGGTGCGTGGGCTCAGTAGTTGGGGTGTGCAGGCTCTCGGGCGGGTGGGCTTCAGTAGTTGTGGTGCGCAGCCTCAGTAGTTGTGGCGCACGGGCTTAGTTGCTCTGCAGCATGTGGGATCTTCCCGGACCAGGGATCGAACCCGTGTCCCCTGCATTGGCATGTGGATTCTTAACCACTGTGCCACCAGAGAATTCCCATAAACAGTTTTTAATACTAAATATCTTATGATACAGTTGTGCCAAATTTATGTAACTCTTTCCCTGTTGTTGGACATTTATATGGTTTCTAATTATTTGTGTAAGAGGATATTAAATGAGACTTTATTTTGTTGTCTTGGTGTTATAGTGCAGGCTCCAAAGTTGAGGACAATATTTAACAATTACCTCTGTATTTTAATAAAGGCTGTTATGTTACTCGTATAGGACCTGCTGAGAGATGAGACTGCTTTTCATCCCCTTATTCTCTGTATATCCATAAATATACATATACATAGGTATATATATCCATTCATTTACATATGTGTATGTAAACGAATAAAGATTTCTTATAAGAGGGTGGTGGAAGTACTGTGCTTCTCCCTCATATCCACATACATCAGGAGAGGTTTATGAAAATCAGTCATAGAAATTGGGGTTGTCTACTAAAAAGGAGGATTGAGATTTCATCCCCAGTTTGAGGTTTGCTAATCTGTAGAAATGCTTGAGCTGTGCACAGGGAGAGAGATCTGGGTAGATCCTGACTCTAGTGTGAACTGGGCATGATATGGGAGTAGGCATGAAAATTGTTACCTGACTTTTCTTTTTCTTTTGCTGTGTTGGGTCTTTGTTGCGGTGAGCAGGGGCTACTCTTAGTTGCAGTGCGCGGGCTTCTCACTGCGGTGGCTTCTCTTGTTGTGGAGCACGGGCTCTAGGTGCGCGGGCTTCAGTAGTTGTGGCACGTGAGCTCAGTAGTTGTGATGCACGGGCTTAGTTGGTCCGTGGTATGTGGGATCTTCCCGGACCAGGGCTCGAACCCGTGTCCCCTGCATTGGCAGGTGGATTCTTAACCACTGCGCCACCAGGGAAGCCCTGCCTGACTTTTCTTGAGAAAATTCTGAAGGTTAAATCCTACTGGAATGGAGCAAAGAGAGGAAGCTGTATTGGGAGGACCTAGTACTTCTAGAGTTTGGAGGGGCAAAAATACTGCTTTTTTTTCCTCTATGGGCTAAATAAGTAGAACAGAAGGTAGCTGGGATAGAGCTGTCTTATAAGAATGTTGGTTGTAGGGTTTTTATTTTAGATCAGTTTTAGTTTTACAGAAAAAATGGAATACAGAGTGTTCTCATATACCCCTAAACCCCTTCGCCCAGTTGCCCCTTTTATTAACATCCTGCACTAGTGTGGTACATTATCAAAGCTGAACCAATATTGTAATTATTAACTAAAGTCTGTAGTTTACATTAGGGTTTACTTTTGGTGTTTCACATTCTACGAGTTTTGACAAATGTATAGTGACGTGTACCCACCATTACAGTATTATACAGAATAGTTTCACCGCCCTAAAAATCTCCTGGGTTCCACCTATTTATCCCTCCCTCCCTTTCCACAAACCCCTGGCAACCACTGATCTTTTTTCCTGTCTCCATAATTTTGCCTTTTTCAGAATGTCATATAGTTAAACTCATACAGTATGTAGCCTTTTCAGATTGGCTTCTTTCACTTAGTAATATACATTTATTATTCCTCCATGTCTTTTCATGGCTTGATAGCTCATTGCTTTTTAGTGCTAAATAGTATTCAGTTGTTTGATGTACCACAGTTTATTTCTCCATTCACCTACTCAAGGACATCTTGGTTGCTTTTAAGTTTTGGCAATTATGAATAAAGCTTCTATAAATATCTATATATAGGTTTTTGTGTGGACATAAGTTTCCAGCACTTTTAGGAAAATACCAAGTGCTGGATCATATGATAAGAGTATCCTTGTGCAAAATTTGTATAAACATAAATTTTCAGCTCATTTGAGTAAATACTGAGGAGCATGGTTACTGCATCATATGGTAAGAGTGTATTTAGTTTTGTTAAGAAACTGCCAAACTGTCTTCCAAAGTGGCTGTACCATTCTGCGTTCCCACCAGCAATGAGTTCTCCTTCCACTTCCTCTCCAGCATTTGGTGTTGTCAGTGTTTTGGATTTTAGCTGTTCTAATAGGTGTGCAGTGGTATCTTGTTGTTTTAGTTTGCAATTCCCTCATGACATATAATGTTGAATCTTTTCATATGCTTATATATGCCATCTGTATATCTTCTTTGGTGAGGTATCTGTTCAGATCTCTTGCCCATTAAAAAATTTGATTGTTTTCTTATTGTTGAATTTTAAGAGTTCCGTGCGTATTTTGGATGCTGGTTCTTTATCAAATATGTTTTGTAGATATTTTAAACCAGTTTGTGGCTCGTCTTCTCAATATAACTGTCGTTTACAGAGCTGGTTTTAAATTTTCTGTCTTAAATTTGTGTATTTAAATTTACATGTTTGTTACCCTGTTGGGTGTGGGGTTTTGATTTGCTTGTTTATATTTTGAAGCTTTATTATATTATTTAAAAACTTTTATAATATAGCAGCTTTGGAGATCGTAGTTGTCCTTCCTGACCATTGCTTTATATTTAAAAGATTTTCTACATCTGGAGATAAGATAACATAAAAAGGTCTGTCATTTATTGAGCTCTTCCATTGTGCCAAGTTCTGTGCTAAATTCTTGGCATACATGATCTTGTTTAATCCTCCCTGTTTTTTACTTTCTGAGATAAATGTCTTTTTTTTTTTTTTTTTTTTTTTAGTAAGATAGAATTGAGAATGGTATTTTTTAAAAAAATAAATTTATTTATTTATTTATGGCTGCATTGGGTCTTCGTTGCTGAGTGTGGGCTTTCTCTAGCTGCGGCGAGCGGGGGCTACTCTTTGTTGCGGTGCGCAGGCTTCTCATTGTGGTGGCTTCTCTTGTTGCAGAGCACAGACTCTAGGCACGTGGGCTTCAGTAGTTGTGGCACGTGGGCTCAGTAGTTGTGGCTTGCAGGCTCTAGACCACAGGCTCTGTAGTTGTGGCGCATGGGCTTAGTTGCTCCGTGGCATGTGGGATCTTCCCGGACCAGGGCTCGAACCCGTGTCCCCTGCATTGGCAGGCGGATTCTTAACCACTGCGCCACCAGGGAAGCCCTGAGATAAATATGTCTTATCTTCATGTCTCTCTTTTTTTTTTTTTCCATCTGTCTCTTTTTATATACACAAATCTCTCTGCCCTCTTCATTTTTATATATTGCCCTGCCTCATACTTCAGCGGTTAAAGCTACTAGACTAAATCTTCATCTTCCCAGATTAAAATCTATAAACCTTTTAACTGCAGCAACTTTCTCTTTTTTTTTTTTAACATCTTTATTGGAGTATAATTGCTTTACAATGGTGTGTTAGTTTCTGCTTTATAACAAAGTGAATCAGTTATACATATACATATGTTCCCTTTCCTTTTTCTTTTTTCCAAAGACGGCAGTTTCTAAAAGAACTGTCCTCCTCCAATCAAAGACTAGTCACTCCATTTGAGCTCTCCCCTTCTCAAATATTTTGTTCCTTTCCTTAAACCCTTTTGCCTCTTCCACCTTTCCTGTCTCATTAGATTGTTTATGTCAGCATGTAAAACTGCTCTGGTATTTCCCACCTTAAAATAAACCTTTCTTTAACACTATATTCTCTTCTAGCTGGTTCCATTTCTTTAATTTGCTGTATGGCCAAACATTTTACAAAGAGTTGTCTATATGTGCTTTCTTCAATTCTTTTGTCTTTTTTCTTTTTAATTTCAAAAAAATATTTTTAATCTGTAGAATGAAAGCTCCCAAACAAGGAAAAGGTAATGGAACGTAAAACACCCAGGATGGACATGCTGGGCCCAAGTGTATAGTGAAGAGAGGACAGTTTCACAAGGTGAATTCCCAGAGAACGTGGGATAAAGAGCGAGGGAGGTGACTCAACTCCCGACACCTGTGGGAGCATCAGACTGAAACCCACAAGGCCACCCTCTCCACCCAGGAGAGGCCTGCCACCCACCACCTCCTCCACTCAGTACTCATGCTGGTATGTGCTTAATCATCTGGCATACAGGAGACACTCAATACAAGTCGGGTGTTGTAGGATTTCAGAATGAAAGAGAAATCATGAAGCAGTTGTAAATACCAACAGGACCTGTTCAGGTGAGAATTAGAAACAGTTTGCCCTAGGGGCAGCATTTTTTTGTGCCAGAGTCAGCATGGGCCTTATGGGAGTGGGGAGGATGGACCTCTAAACTATGCCCTTGGAAAGGCTCCAGAAGGATGTCCTCAGGTGGTGAGAGCCAGCATTGGCACTTGAAGGAAGAAGGAGATTGGCAGACTGGTGCTCCTTCCAGGCACCTCTTTTTCCTCTGGCCCCCTTCCACGGACCCTGCCCCACAACATATACACATTCAGCTCCTCTTCTTCCCTGGGCTCTCCCATTCCCATCACCATGTTCCTCAAGGGCAGGTCCTCCTGCCAGAGCAGGAATTCAGGGCCTCCAGCTAGCTCCAGATACCCATGACCAGATTCTACTGAAGCTCAAGCTGTATTACCCACAACTCCCCGCCATGTGCTCTCTGCTTCACCTGGTTTTTGCTCCTCCCAGGAGACCTGATTCCGTGGTTCCTTGGCTGGGCAAACTGTGTCCGTCCTGTCTCACCCTAGACATCTATGCATCCAGATCAGACTCATCTTTCCGAGGCAAGCACAAATGATCCCCTTGGGGGAAGATCATCCGTATTCCTCTGAGGACAGGAGTCCGTGTTGATCTGTCCTCTGGTTTGAGGTACTCAAACTTAGTTCTTCCTCCACCTGATAGTCTGTCCCCTGAGGTGTCACTTGTCAAGGTCATTGATGAGCACCATGTTGGATCCATGTCTTTGTTCTCATCTTGTTTTTTTGCTCAGCAGCTTTCAACTCAGCTGAAGGAAAACATTCCCCTGAATATCTTCCTCTCTTAAGTCCATGATTACACATTCCCCAGGCTTTGCTTCTATCTCACTGGCTGCTCCTTTGTTCTCCCTTTGCTGGCTTCTCTTTAGGAGAGTCCTTCCTCGAAATGTTGGCATGCCCCAGGGGTGAATTCTCAGATGTGCATTTGTACTGCTCAGGTGTCCTCTTCTAGGCTCATGCTGTAAGTACTATCTATACACCAATGACAAGTGTTTATTTCCCACTCTGACCTCTCTCCTGAGCTTCGGACTCCTACATCCAGCTTTCCCCTTGGTAATTCCTGTTGTACATCTAAGTGGCATCTCTAATGAACCACGGCTCTGTGGACCTTAGGGCTGCTTTCCCAGCATCCATCTCAATTCTTAAAATTCATGCTGATCTGATTTCTACACTACTACTCAGCTAAAAATGCTTTTTAAAAATTCATCAAGCAATTCCATATTGCCACAGCTGTTTACTGGATGCTTTTCTGACCTCATCTTTCTTCTTAGTAGCATGACCATGTCGTCCTCTTAAAATAGTCCTTTCTCTTGATTTCTGCAGTCTCCTGGAACGTTCAGTATTACTTTTCCTTTCGTAAGAGTATTTGGCATTCTTAGCATGTGCTTCTCTTTCTTCATCTACCCAAAGCAAGATAACCACAAAGCAGATTTAAAACGATGCAGGTATGTTCTTTAAAACTTTTTTCTTGTTAATTACTTGGTAAAAATGGTGCTTTGTTTCTGTCATTTTTTTCCCCCTATCATTTGTGTGGCTGAATGTTTTCCCACGTTCATGTTTGTCTTGTGTTCTTTCCTTGGTGAACTGTCCATGTTTATCTAATTGTGCTTTGCTATTTTTCACTATGACTTCTATGACTCATTCTAATTTGAATGCCATACTTTTTTTTGTAGACTACATTCTCCATCCAGGAGTTTGGAAGCAAATGAATATATTCCCTTTTAGGCATCATAGAAATTAATATTTGAACAATTCTGAAGACATAAGTATATTTCTAATATTTTGTATGGTTTTTTGGCAAAATTTTTCTATTTGTATATAATGATTGGCATATATTTTAGAAGCTATTACTTTAATTTCTGTGAGGTTTAGTGATGGAGCCTTTCTTTTCAATTTGGTTTAGTAACAAGATTTTTTGGAATGCAGAATTGAAAGCTCAGTAAATAGGTAATCTAAGAATACTCCCCTCTCCTCAGCCCCATTATTGAGTCAGGTGCTGTGACTGTGCCATGACCTTACTAGGTTAATTATATGTGATATTTTAATTTCTTAACAATTTTGTGAGAAAGAAAACGGTTAGTTACTATACTAATCTTAAATTTCATCACATGTCTCAGTCTTAAAGTAGGGGCAGTAGTGAACTGATGATAATGTTAATAATACCAAACTTACATGTTTTCTAGATTCAAGAATCTTTTTCATGCCTCTGTGCCCTTGTGTAGGCTGTTTGCTCTGCCTGGAATATCTTCTCTTACTCCTGCTTGGCAGGATTAACTCCATTCTGTGAGACTCCACTTGGATGGTCATCTAAGATAGTGTTCCTAGTTGGATGGCATTCATATCCCTGACCATTCTGCATTGACATTTTCTGTTTTATATGCCTTTCTCTGTATTGGACTAAAATCTTATTGAGTGCAGAGAACGTGTTTGATTTTCATATTCTAGTACATAGTACAATGTCTGTCATGTAATATACATTCAGTCAATAAGGGTTTATTGAAATGAACTGATGAAATGAAATTAATCCTGGCAGGTCTAGAAGAAATTGTTTAATACTTTAGATAAGATAACTGATTGAATGAGAACTTAGTACCTGTACTTTACCTAATGTGGTAATAGTTTATACCCAGAGCAAAAATAATTACATATTTTCCAGGTAGAGTAACAGGCTGGACTAGAGTGGGTGAGAGATTTACTGCTGGAGAAGAGAAAGAAACAGACAGTAGATCTCAAGGGTGTGATCTGTAGAGGAGAATTCTCTCCTGCTTGTCCATACACGTCCTTCTTAAATATTATCATTCTTTTCCTGCCCCCTCCCCATTATCTATATACTTAAATCTCTACCAAATCTGTCATCCTATTAGTAGAAGTGAAAAGGAAAAATAAATAATGGTAGTAACCTAGTGGTAATAATACTACAGTCTTGAGCTGCTCTAGAGGGTGTAAGGTTCTTATTCTTCATATTTCTCAGCACCCATCCTAGAACATCAAATTGAAAAACAAGTTTAACTTTCTTTTTAGGGGTACACAGTAAGGCATGAATACCATGGATGGTGCCAAAGCTTCTGGAGGTCAAAGAAATCTTTCTTATATCACTTCTTCCTCCCCACCCTCACTGCCTATTGGGTGATAGAAGTAACTTTGATTCTCTGGAACATTTTGGTAGATACACTTCAACAGATAATATGTAATGCCTGTGTGTAATGTGATGTGAAGGCATAATACTTACCCTCAAGGTCTTCCCACTAGGGGGCGTGGGAGTTTGGGTCAATGAAACATGCACATATTGGGTTGGCCCAAAAGTTCATTTGGGTTTTTCCATAACATCTTGTGAAAATCCCAAACGAACTTTTTGGCCAGCACGATATTATAAAGTATGTGCTGTAAATCTGAAAACAAAATGCTGTGGGAATTCTCAGTAAGAAATGATCAGTATCACAATCAGGGATGATAAGGTAGGGGATGGGTTGTTGGTGAAGTTGATGGGTTCAGGTGAAGAAAATAGGCAAAGGCACAAAGGTAAGAAACCAAGGTCTGTCTTGTGAACCGTTAAGTCTAATTAAACTGTAATCTAAGGTTCAAGTAGGGTTGAATGGAAGATAAGTTCTAGGCCATATTAAGGAAGACTGTAAATGATAAGTAAAGGAGTTTTTATTTAAGTAGGTAAGATGAAGCTCTGGGGGCTTCAGAACTGATTTAGAAAGATGAATCTGCAAGACCATGTGTAAGATACTACAATCTGACCTAGAAACTGGTATGGTAGTCCTGGCAAGAGATAACGAGGGCCTGAAGTAGAATGTAGGCAGTAGCAGTTGAAAGCAAGGAAATGATGTGTTGGCACAAAGAGAATATAAGGATCATGGCAACAGATTGGGTATAGGATACAGAGACTTGGAAAATATCTGAGGTGATGGAGTAATAATGTTATTAACAAAAGTAGGAGGAAGTAGTTTTGGGGAAGGTGGTGAGTTATAGATATACTGATACGGCACATTATACAAGGTGCGGTGCCATGTAAACAGAAATATGGGTTTGGGAGAGATGGAGGTTAAGATGTAAATAGACTTAAAAATTCTGTGCTTGGAAGTGATAGCTAAGGAAGGAATGAAATTTCTTTCTAAGGGTTGCAAGTACAGCAAGAAGAGTAGTCTGAAGACAGAGTCTTTGGGAACATCTCCGTGTAGAGATAAGAAGTCAGTATCATGAGGGAAAGTGAAGAAATAACAAAGTAGGAAGGATTAATCATTGCCTAGGATGGATCTTGGCAATAGGTCACTTTATTCTATGTAAGAATCTTTTCTCATAGGACTATTTGTACTTACCATAGCATACATTATAATATTCCTCTATAAGCCTATGATAATTTTTTCCTTTATCTAAATTTCTTCTTTTTTTCAGGAACTTAATCCCATTTAAGTAGGAATATTAGATAACTGGGTTGAGGTGTCATAGTGCCTTTAATGCATGAACTATAACTGTGATAATTAAACTTGGTTGTAGCAAAAGATAAGAATATAGTCACAGGTGTTTACTTATCAGACGTTGTTTAAGAATTACAAAATAACCTCTATTACAGTGCTGTTCTCTATTTCTTATGTGTAAAATAAGATATTGTAGCTTCTCTATTGTCATTTATAAGGCTTCTAGGTTAAAGTAGCAATTTTGGTATCAGTTTTATCGAAATAGTTTCTGTTTGCATTTATTCAGGTTTTTATTCAGCACTTAACTTTATAGGAAAACAATCTCAAACTTAGAATATGTGCTGCTGAAGCAAGCACAAAACTCTAAAACTTAGAATATCAGCTCTTGTAAAATTAGGTTCTTATAAAACCTTAGTGGAGGGGCTTCCCTGGTGGCGCAGTGGTTGAGAATCTGCTTGCCAATGCAGGGGACACGGGTTCGAGCCCTGGACCGGGAAGATCCCACATGCCGCGGAGCAATTAGGCCCGTGAGCCACAACTACTGAGCCTGCGCGTCTGGAGCCTGTGCTCCGCAACAAGAGAGACCGCGATAGTGAGAGGCCCGCGCACCGCGATGAAGAGTGGCCCCCACTTGCCGCAACTAGAGAAAGCCCTAGCACAGAAACGAAGACCCAACACGGCCAAAATAAATAAATAAATAAATAATATAATAAATAAAGAATTATAAAAAAAAAAAAACCTTAGTGAATGTACGAGGGTTGACTTATCCATACAGCAGATGTGCAGCAGCCTCAACACTTTAAAGCTTCATTTGGCACTTAGAAATAACAAGAAAAATCTCTTGAGCCCAAAATTATTGTTTAAATAAGTGTGCAAATGTAAAATACATTTTAGAAGGATTAAAAATTTGTTTTGGTGCTCTTATTCCTTACAAATATTCCTTGTGAGTACTTGACTAGGACAGAGCACTTAAAGTTTGTTCTTTTGTATTAATGCATGCGTTACGGTTTTAAAATAATGTAGCTTTACTCTTTCTGATAACGCAAGTATTTATGCCCAAGGTAAAAAAAAAATTAGACCATATTAAAAATCATTAAAAGACTCAAATTATATTCCTAACATTCAGAGAAAACTTATGTTAACATTTTGGGCCTTACTTTTTCTGCCTTTTTTCTTGTGCTTACATTTATACACAGGCACCTACAAAATTAGGATGATTTTGTTAAGGTACTTTGTAACCAGCTCTCTTTCAATTAGTTATTTCGTAGATATTTTTCCATATCAGTAATACGTAATAATACCATTTTCATTACTGCATAAAGGTAGTATATGAATGTATTGTTTAATCAGTCTCATGTTTTTTTCTTTTTCACCATTAGCTGTCAGTGAACATCCTTGTCTGTGTCTTTTTCTTATTTGACTATTTTTCTAAGGTAAGTTTAGAAGTTTAGAGTCCTAAAGAAGTTTAGAGTCCTAAACGGTGTGGGAGAGGGGAGAGTGGGACATAGTGGGCTTTGAACAGTTAATGACTACTCAAAGAGGTAATGACGTTGTTAGATATAATGATTTATAGTATTAGAAAGTGGTTTTACATTCATTATGTTACTTGATGTTCACAACTGCTTAAAATATGACATGCTGTAATAGTAGAACTGACATTAAGATAAAAGGTTTCTGATTCAGATGCTGTGTACATTCTACTGAACCATAGAGTCTTTCTGTAGAACTAGGGCAAGAAAATGGTGTTTGTCAGCAGTACAGAATATGTAACTTTACAATTGCTTTCCTTTGTGACCTTGGAAATAATCACTTAACCACTTTTTACTGTGTACTCTCCGTTTTTCAAGTAGGGTTTATGATACGTGGCAGTTTATGTTCCATAGGGTTATAATACTTAAGATGCTTGGGAAGGAAGTGTCCGTTTATTACTTTTATTTTAATTTATCATTATTTATCATGATTATTACCATTTTCTTTACTTCATCATTTTTATTTATCATTATTTTGTCATTATTACTTTAAACAGACATTTCTTTATAAATGCATTTTACATGTTAGAGTGAAAGGAAAAGAAGAATTCAGGAAAGTAGAAAAATGTATGCCAGAATGTACTCATTCAAATCAATGCTACCTTTCCAAGCAGTGACCTTGAGAAGCTATGTACTGTACTTGCTGTCATTGCTCAAAATATCCATCGGATCTCATTTTTTAAACAACAGCTTCGGGATTTTATTTGCATCTGTACAAAGGTGTATCTATTCAACGTGAAAATATTAGTGAAGTCAAGTCAATAATTTAGTTGGGTTTACATGAATACTGATAATTAGTTTTCAAAGCATTTTAAACTAGTGTGTGTAGATTCAGCAACATAATGGTTTTGATGAGTATTTTTGAAGATTAGATTGATAGAATGGGTTATCTTTGAAGTAATGATTGTTTGTTTGTTTTTCTAGTCAGCAGATAAGCAGCGAGCCCTGGAAGAAACCAAAGCCTACACCACCCAGTCCTTAGCAAGTGTTGCCTATCTGATAAATACCTTGGCCAACAATGTCCTGCAGATGCTGGATATCCAGGCGTCCCAACTTCGAAGGATGGAGTCTTCAATCAATCATATTTCACAAGTGAGACCACACTATTTTCCTATTTTGCCTATGGGGAACACGTAATAAACACAGGCAATCTGTAACGCTGGCAGCCTTTATTATGTGAGTTAACTCACATGTGTGATTTGGAAAATACAAACTCAGTAGTAGGTTGTTTTTTGTTTCTATCTTTTTGTGTAGTGATTATCTTCTCTGTGATTTTGATAGGGAAGTATACTTTATTTTAAACATCTTTTTTTTAAATTTATTTATTTTTGTCTGCGTTGGGTCTTTGTTGCTGTGCATGGGCTTTCTCTAGTTGTGGTGAACAGGGGCTACTCTTTGTTGCGGTGTGCGGGCTTCTCATTGCGGTGGCTTCTCTTGTTGCAGAGCACCGGCTCTAGACGCGCAGGCTTCAGTAGTTGTGGCATGCGGGCTCCAGTAGTAGCGGCACGCGGGCTCTACAGCACAGGCTCATTAGTTGTGGTGCACGGGCTTAGTTGCTCCGTGACATGTGGGATCGTCCCGGAACAGGGCTCGAACTCGTGTCCCCTGCATTGGCAGGCGGATTCTTAACCACTGCACCACGAGGGAAGTCCCTAAACATCTTTTTTAAAAAATATTTATTTATTTGGTTGCACCAGGTCTTAGTTGCAGCAGGTGGGCTCCTTAGTTGTGGCATGTGGGCTCCTTAGTTGCGGCTCCAGGGCTCCTTAGTTGCAGCAGCAGCCTCCCTAGTTGCGGCTTGCTGGCTCCTTAGTTGTGGCACAAGGGCTCCCCAGTTGTGGCATGCAATCTCTTAGTTGCAGCATGCATGTAGGATATAGTTCCCTGACTAGGGATTGAACCTGGGCCCCCTGCATTGGGAGCTTGGATTCCTATCCACTGCACCACCATGGAAGTCCTCGGAAGTCTACTTTAATGGCTTCATTAAAACTCAGTTGTCAAGTTAAAATAATCGGCCTTGAGGTGAAAATTTGCATGGTTTCTTCCAATTTTTACCAGATTTTACACTTAAAATGTGATAGCTTGATGACTTGTTTAAATTCTTTTTTCTGTTACCTCAGTAATGGAAAGATTAAGTGACCTTATAAAATTATCTTTGTATAGAACTTAAAAAAATTAATGTTATACTTTCTCCATTGTAAATGTCATAAAGAAAAGAGAAAAAAATAGGAAAAAAACCCTTTCTCCACTACTCAAACTTCTCCTGTTAATATTTTGGTATATTTCCTTTTAATATTTTTTTCTTCTAAATGAATTTTAAAATTTAGCTGGGATTATACTATATATGGAATTTTGAGTTCTGCTCTTTTAACTTACCGTTGCAACAAACATCTTCTCGTGATGTTATAAGATCTTCATAAACATTTTCAGTGGCTACATAATGTTGTATATATATATATCACAATTTTCATAACCATTCCTATATTTTGGGACCATTTAAAATATTACTACAGTAAAAACCAATTTATAATTGCAAAATACATTTTTTAAAACATTAAAACGAAAATATTTTGATCTGTCTGCTTCTCTTTGAAACCTTTGGAACTTTTCTATTTTAGCTCTCTTGCCATTTGAGTAACTTGGTGGTATTCAATACTATTCTTAGAACTAAATGATTAGAATGCTTCTGGAATAAAAAGAGTTTTAAAATGTGCAATATTACCTTTCTTCGTATATCTTAAAAGTTCAGGACTCCTCTAAAATTGACTAATCCATCAATTTTTCAAAGTCTTAGGTTTAATTTATATAATTAAATATAGTCCACATAACCAAATCAATTATGTAAGGTCTACCTTATATTTCTTCTTTTTTTTTTTTAACATCTTTGTTGGAGTATAATTGCTTTACAGTGGTGTGTTAGTTCCTGCTGTATAACAAAGTGAATCAGCTATACGTATACATATATCCCCATATCCCCTCCCTCTTGCCTCTCCCTCCCACCCTCCTTATCCCACCCCTCTAGTTGGACGCAGAGCACCGAGTTGATCTCCCTGTGCTATGCAGCTGCTTCCCACTAGCTATCTATTTTACATTTGGTAGTGTATATATGCCCGTGCCACTCTCTCACTTCATCCCAGCTTCCCCTTCCCCCTCCCCGTGTCCTCAAGTCCATTCTCTACATCTGCGTCTTTATTCCTGTCCTGCCCCTAGGTTCTTCAGAACCAATTTTTTTTTTTTAAGATTTCATATATATGTGTTGGCATACAGTATTTGTTTTTCTCTTTCTGACTTACTTCACTCTGTATGACAGACTCTAGGTCCATCCACCTCACTACAAATAACTCAGTTTCGTTTCTTTTTATGGCTGAGTAATATTCCATTGTATATATGTGCCACGTCTTCTTTATCCTTTCATCTGTTGATGCACACTTAGGTTGCTTCCTTGTCCTGGCTATTGTAAATAGAGCTGCAGTGAACATTGTGGTACATGCCTCTTTTTGAATTATGGTTTTCTCAGGGTATATGCCCAGTAGTAGGATTGCTGGGTCGTATGGTAGTTCCATTTTTAGTTTTTTAAGGAATTTCCATACTGTTCTCCATAGTGGCTGTATCAATTTACAGTCCCACCAACAGTGCAAGAGGGTTCCCTTTTTTCTACACCCTCTCCAACATTTATTATTTGTAGATTTTTTGATGATGGCCATTCTGACCGGTGTGAGGTGATACCTCATTGTAGTTTTGGTTTGCATTTCTCTAATGATTAGTGATGTTGAACATCCTTTCATGTGTTTCTTGGCAATCTGTATATCTTCTTTGGAGAAATGTCTGTTTAGGTCTGCCCATTTTTGGATTGAATTGTTTTGTTTTTCTGATATTGAGCTGCACAAGCTGCTTGTATATTTTGGAGATTAATCCTTTGTCAGTTGCTTTGTTTGCAAATATTTTCTCCCATTCTGAGGGTTATCCTTTCATCTTGTTTATGGTTACCTTTGCAGTGCAAAAGCTTTTAAGTTTCATTAGGTCTCATTTGTTTATTTTTGCTTTTATTTCCATTTCTCTAGGAGGTGGGTCAAAGAGGATCTTGCTATGATTTATGTCATAGAGTGTTTTGCCTATGTGTTCCTCTAAGAGTTTGATAGTGTCTGGCGTTACATTTAGGTCCTTAATCCATTTTGAGTTTATTTTTGTGTATGGTGTTAGGAAGTGTTTAATTTCATTCTTTTACATGTAGCTGTCTAGTTTTCACAGCACCACTTATTGAAGAGGCTGCCTTTTCTCCATTGTATATTCGTGCCTCCTTTATCAAAGATAAGGTGACCATATATGAGTGGTTTTATATCTGGGCTTTCTCTCCTGTTCCATTGATCTCTATTTCTGTTTTTTTGCCAGTACCATACTGTCTTGATTACTGTAGCTTTGTAGTATAGTCTAAAATCAGGGAACCTGATTCCTCCAGCTCCATTTTTCTTTCTCAAGATTGCTTTGGCTATTCAGAGTCTTTTATGTTTCCATACAAACTGTGAACTTTTTTGTTCTAATTCTGTGAAAAATGCCATTGGTAATTTGATAAGGATTGCATTGAATTTGTAGGTTACTTTGGGTAGTATAGTCATTTTCAAAATGTTGATTCTTCCAGTCCAAGAACATGGTATATCTCTCCATCTGTTGGTATCATCTTTAATTTCTTTCATCAGTGTCTTATAGTTTTCTTCATACAGGTCTTTTGTCTCCTTAGGTAGGTTTATTCCTAGGTATTTTATTCTTTTTGTTGCGATGGTAAATGGGAGTGTTTCCTTAATTTCTCTTTCAGATTTTTCATCATTAGTGTATAGGAATGCAAGAGATTTCTGTGCATTAATTTTGTATCCTGCAACTTTACCAAATTCATTGATTAGCTCTAGTAGTTTTCTTGTAGCATCTTTAGGATTCTCTATGTGTAGTGTCATGTCATCTGCAAAGAGTGACAGTTTTACTTCTTTCTTTCCGATTTGGATTCCTTTTATTTCTTTTTCTTCTGTGATTGCTGTGGCTAAAACTTCCAAACTATGTTGAATAATAGTGGTGAGAGTGGACATCCTTGTCTTGTTCCTGATCTTAGTGGAAATGGTTTCAGTTTTTCACCATTGAGAACAATGTTGGCTGTGAGTTTGTCATATATGGCCTTTATTATGTTGAGGTAAGTTCCCTCTGTGCCCACTTTCTGAAGTGTTTTTATCATAAATGGCTGTTGAATTTTGTCAAAAGCTTTTTCTGCATCTATTGAGATGATCATATGGTTTTTCTCCTTCAATTTGTTAATATGGTGTATCACATTGATTGATTTGCGTATATTGAAGAATCCTTGCATTCCAGGGATAAACCCCACTTGATCATGGTGTATGATCCTTTTAATGTGCTGTTGGATTCTGTTTGCTAGTATTTGGTTGAGGATTTTTACATCTGTGTTCATCAGTGATATTGGCCTGCAGCTTTCTCTTTTTGTGACATCTTTGTCTGGTTTTGGTGTCACGGTGATGGTGGCCTCATAGAATGAGTTTGGGAGTGTTCCTCCCTCTGCTATATTTTGGAAGAGTTTGAGAAGCATAAGTGTTAGCTCTTCTCTAAATGTTTGATAGAATTCTCCTGTGAAACCATCTGGTCCTGTACTTTTGTTTGTTGGAAGATTTTTAATCACAGTCTCAATTTCATTGCGTGTGATTGGTCTGTTTATATTTTCTATATTTTCCTGGTTCAGTCTGGGAAGGTTGTGCTTTTCTAAGAGTTTGTCCATTTTCTCCAGGTTGTCCATTTTATTGGCATATAGTTGCTTGTAGTAATCTCTCATGATCCTTTGTCTTTCTGCATTGTCAGTTGTTACTTCTTCTTTTTCATTTCTAATTCTGTTCGTTTGAGTCTTCTCCCTTTTTTTCTTGATGAGTCTGGGTAATGGTTTATCAATTTTGTTTATCTTCTCAAAGAACCAGTGTTTAGATTTATTGATCTTTGTTATTGTTTCTTTCATTTCTTTATCATTTATTTCTGATCTGATCTTTATGATTTCTTTCCTTTTGCTAACTTTGGGGTGTTTTTGTTCTTCTTTCTCTAATTGCATTAGGTGTAAGTTTAGGTTGTTTATTTGAGATGTTTCTTGTTTCTTGAGGTAGGACTGTATTGCTATAAACTTCCATTTTAGAACTGCTTTTGCTGCATTCCATAGGTTTTGGGTCATCGTGTTTTCATTGCCATTTGTTTCTAGGTATTTTTTGATTTCCTCTTTGATTTCTTCAGTGATCTCTTGGTTATTTAGTAACGTATTGTTTAGCCTCCATGTGTTTGTGTTATTTACGTTTTTTTCCCTGTAATTCATTTCTAATCTCATAGTGTTGTGGTCCAAAAAGATGCTTGATATGATTTTAATTTTCTTAAATTTACTGAGGCTTGATTTGTGACCCAAGATGTGATGTATCCTGGAGAATGTTCCGTGTGCACTTGAGAAGAAAGTGTAATCTGCTGTTTCTGGATGGAATGTCCTATAAATATCAATTCAATCTATCTGGTCTATTGTGTCATTTAAAGCTTGTGTTTCCTTATTTATTTTCATTTTGGATGATCTGTCCATTGGTGTAAGTGAGGTGTTAAAGTCCACCACTATTAATGTGTTACTGTCGATTTCCTGTTTTATAGCTGTTAGCAGTTGCCTTATGTATTGAGGTGCTCCTATGTTGGGTGCATATATATTTATAATTGTTATATCTTCTTCTTGGATTGATCCCTTGATCATTATGTAGTGTCCTTCCTTGTCTCTTGTAACATTCTTTATTTTACAGTCTATTTTATCTGATATGAGTATTGCTACTTCAGCTTTCTTTTGATTTCCATTTGCATGGAATATCTTTTTCCATCCCCTCACTTTCAGTCTGTATGTGTCCCTAAGTTTGAAGTGGGTTTCTTGTAGACAGCATATAGATGGGTCTTGTTTTTGAATCTGTTCAGCAAGCCTGTGTCTTTTGGTTGGAGCATTTAATCCATTCACGTTTAAGGTAATTATTGATATGTATGTTCCTATGACCATTTTCTTAATTGTTTTGGGTTTGTTTTTGTAGGTCCTTTTCTTCTCTTGTGTTTCCCACTTAGAGAAGTTCCTTTAGCATTTGTTGTAGAGCTGGTTTGGTGGTGCTGAATTCTCTTAGCTTTTGCTTGTCTGTAAAGGTTTTAATTTCTCTGTTGAATCTGAATGAGATCCGTGCTGGGTAGAGTAATCTTGGTTGTAGGTTTTTCCCTTTCATCACTTTAAATATGTCCTGCCACACCCTTCTGGCTTGCAGAGTTTCTGCTGAAAGATCAGCTGTTAACCTTATGGGGATTCCCTTGTATGTTATTTGTTGCTTTTCCCTTGCTGCTTTTAATATTTTTTCTTTGTATTTAATTTTTGATAGTTTGGTTAATATGTATCTTGGCGTGTTTCTTCTTGGATTTTTCCTGTATGGGACTCTCTGCACTTCCTAGACTTGTTTGACTATTTCCTTTCCCGCATTAGGGAAGTTTTCAACTATAATGTCTTCAAATATTTTCTTAGTCCCTTTCTTTCTCTCTTCATCTTCTGGGACCCCTATAATTCGAATGTTGGTGCATTTAATGTTGTCCCAGAAATCTCTGAGACTGTCCTCAATTCTTTTCATTCTTTTTTCTTTATTTTGTTCTGCGGTAGTTATTTCCACTATTTTATCTTCCAGGTCACTTATCCATTCTTCTGCCTCAGTTATTCTGCTATTGATTCCTTCTAGAGAATTTTTAATTTCACTTACTGTGTTGTTCATCAGTGTTTGTTTGCTCTTTAGTTCTTCTAGTTTCTTGTGTTTTCTCCATTCTATTTACAAGATTTTGGATCATCTTTACTGTCATTACTCTGAATTCTTTTTTAGGTAGGCTGCCTATTTCCTCTTCATTTGTTTGGTCTGGTGGGTTTTTACCTTGCTTCTTCATCTATTGTGTATTTCTGTCTTCTCATTTTGCTTCACTTAACTGCGTTTGGGGTCTCCTTTTCACAGGCTGAAGGTTCGTAGTTCCCATTGTTTTTGATGTCTGCCCCCAGTGGTTAAGGTTGGTTCAGTGGTTTGTGTAGGCTTCCTGGTGGATGGGACTGGTGCCTGTTTTCTGGTGGATGAAGCTGGATCTTGCCTTTCTGGTGGGCAGGACCACATCTGGTGGTGTGTTTTGGGGTGTCTGTGAACTTATTATGGTTTTAGGCAGCCTCTTGCTAATGGATGGGGTTGTGTTCCTGTCTTGCTAGTTGTTTGGCATGAGGTGTCCAGCACTGTAGCTTACAGGTCGTTGAGTAGAGCTGCGTTTTAGCATTGAGATGGAGATCTCTGGGAGAGCTTTCGCCCTTTGATATTATGTGGTGCTGGGAGGTCTCTGGTGGACCAATGTCCTGAACTCGGCTCTCCCACCTTAGAGGCTCAGGCCTGACACCTGGCTGGAGCACCAAGACCGTGTCAGCCACACGCCTCAGAAGAAAAGGGAGAAGAGAAAGGAAAGAAGGAAACATAAAGTAAAATAAAGTTATTAAAATAAAAAAATTATTAAAAATAAAAAAGTAATTAAAAAGAAAGAAGAGGGCAACCAAACCAATAAACAAATCCACGAAAGATAACAAGCACTAAAAACTATACTAAAAAAACAAAACAAAAACAAAAACCAAAAATGGACCGAACTTTAGGACAAATGGTAAAAGCTAAGCTATTCAGACAAAATCACACAAAGAAGCATACACATACACGCAAAAAAAGACAAAGGAAAAAAAATATATATATTTAAAAGAAAGAGAGCAACCAAATCAATAAACAAATCTACCAATGATAATAAGGTCTAAATACTAAACTAAGATAATCATAAAACCAGAATCAAATTAGATGCAAAAAGCAAACCTCTAGTCTACGGTTGCGCCCAAAGTCCACCGCCTCAATTTTGGGATGATTTGTTGTCTATTCAGGTATTCCACTGATGCAGGGTACGTCAAGTTGATTGTGGAGGTTTAATCTGCTGCTCTTGAGGTTGCTGGGAGAAATGTCCCTTTCTCTTCTTTGTTCACACAGCTCCTGGTGTTCAGCTTTGGATTTGGCCCTGCCTCTGTGTGTAGGTCGCCTGTGGGGGCTCTGGCTCACTCTGGCTGCGGGGAGGGAGGGGTACGGAATGTGGGGCGAACCTCTGGTGGCAGAGGCCAGCGTGACATTACAACAGCTGAGGCACACCTTGGTTTCTCCCAGGGAAATTGTTCCTGGATCCCGGGACCCTGACAGTGGCAGGCTGCACAGGCTCTCGGGAGGGGAGGTGTGGGTAGTGACCTATGCTTGCACACAGGCTTCTTGGTGACTGCAGCAGCAGCCTTAGCGTTTCATGCCCGTCTCTGGTGTCTGAGCTGATAGCCGTGGCTCGCACCCATATCTGTAGCTTGTTTAGGTGGTGCTCTGAATCCCCTCTCCCCATGCACCCTGAAACAGTGGTCTCTTGCCTCTCAGGCAGGTCCATACTTTTTCCCGGACTCCCTCCCTGCTAGCTGTGGTGCACTAGCCCCCTTCAGGCTGTGTTCACACAGCCAATCCCAGTCCTCTCCCTGGGATCTGACCTCTGAAGTCTGAGCCTCATCTCCCAGACCCCACCCGCCCCGGTGGGTGAGCAGAGAAGCTTCTCCGGCTGGTGAGTGCTGGTCGGCACCAGTCCTCTCTGCGGGAATCTCTCCACTTTGCCCTCTGCACCCCTGTTGCTGCACTCTCCTCTGTGGCTCCGAAGCTTCCCCCCCCCACCACCCCCTGTCTCCGCCAGTGAAGGGGCTTCCTAGTGTGTGGAAACTTTTCCTCCTTTACAGCTCCCTCCCAGAGGTGCAGGTCCCATCTCTATTCTTTTGTTTCTGTTTTTTCTTTTTTCTTTTGCCTTACCCAGGTACGTGGGGGAGTTTCTTGCCTTTTGGGAAGTCTGAGGTCTTCTGCCAGCATTCAGTAGGTGTTCTGTAGTTGTTGTTTCACATGTAGATTTTTTTTTTTTTTTTTTTTTAAATTTATGGCTGTGTTGGGTCTTCGTTTCTGTGCGAGGGCTTTCTCTAGTTGTGGCAAGCGGGGGCCACTCTTCATCGCAGTGCGCAGGCCTCTCACTAGCACGGCCTCTCTTGTTGCGGAGCACAGGCTCCAGACGCGCAGGCTCAGTAATTGTGGCTCACGGGCCCAGTTGCTCCACGGCATATGGGATCTTCCCAGACCAGGGCTCGAACCCGTGTCCCCTGCATTGGCAGGCAGATTCTCAACCACTGCGCCACCAGGGAAGCCCTGTAGATGTATTTTTGATGTATTTGTGGGGAGGAAGGTGATCTCCACGTCTTACTCCTGTGCCATCTTGAAGGTCCCCCCTACCTTATATTTCTGTTAAATCCATCAGACCATTCAGAGGGATTTCTTGTTATTTAATATTATTTAATCTTAAATCTGAATTTGCCCCTATAACGGTTTCTTCACATCCCATATAAACTTTTGTAGACATCATATAATTTATTGCTTGTTGTATTGCTGTGTCTTAAACTAAAAAAAAAAAGTATTGGTGAGTTTTAATGAGCAAGAGGTAGATTTTTATTCTGAAAGGACCTCCTAGAGGAAATAGTCAGTGGCATTTTAAATGATGGAATAGATGAACTTGGTTTTCTATAGGAAAAGGGATGTTGACATATTGCTAATCTTATATAGAATTTTGAGGTTTATACTTCAGAGTCTTAAAATTTCCACATGTTTGAAATCTTGGCAAAGAACTCAAAGAAGAAATTAAGAAGAAAAGTGCAAATGCAGAAGAGAAATTAATATATTAGAGTTCCTAAAAAGGAGGGACAACTTTTTATTAGTTTGTGAGATAAAGTAGGAGAGATTGTGTGGGTAGATAATGGCAGTAGGAAAATGACAGTGAAAGTAATCATCTGTATTCTGATTAGAATTCTGTAGTTCTTTGGTAGAAAAGTGTAGCAACCTTAAGGAAGAAGGCGATTAAGTTTACTCTAAGTTGTAAGTATATGTATTCAGTTAATGAGAACATTTGCTTTTTGAGTATCACATAAATCTATTATATATTTAATTAATATGGTTTAATACTATCTTTTAAAGCTGTTCTAATGGAATAAGTAAAAAATGGGAGAGATGAATGGATAGAGATTGGTAGGTCAGAAATAACAGGGGCCTAAGTCAGAGCTGTCAAGTATATGTTGAGCCTCCTTCCTTTGGAGTTGAGTGTCTAGAGGGCAATACTTGGAAAAGCAAGGGATCTGCAACCTACAACAGCTGTTAAGTTTATATGAAATATATTGAAGTATGTTGGATGAGGAGTTGAGTAGGAGAAATGGGCTGATAGAGGCTATAGCTAAGAAATGAGTAAATTTTTTAAAATTTATGTACTTTTAGCATTTACCTTAAGGATTGAAATTTTTTTCAGTTACATTTAATGTACGTAGAGTCCTTTGTTTTAAAAGTCAATTGAATATCAAAGCTCTTTGATGCTCTTTAGAATGAAATATGATTCCATAGTATAAGAGAATGTTTTCTGTTTATAAAGCAAATGCTTAGTAAATACTCTGAAGCAAGAATTGGCAAACTTTTTTGTAAAGGGCTAGATAGTCAATATTTTAGGCTTTGTGGGCCACATAGGGTTTCAGTCTCATATGATTCTTTGTGCTGTATTTTTTTTTTTTTTTTTTGGCCACACTGCATGGCATCTGGGATCTTAGTTCCCAGGGATCAAACCCGTGCCTCCTGCAGTGGAAGTGTGGAGCCCTAACCACTGGACTGACAGGGAATTTCTGTGCTGTATGTTTTTAAGCAACTGTTTAAATATGTAAAAAGCATTCTTAGCTTGTGGACCATATAAAAGCAGGCTGCAGGCCAGTTTTGGCATGTGGGCTATAGTTTGTAGGCTCTTGCTCTAAAATAACTGGTTTTCAAATGTTTGGTACTTAAATTTTATTATTATTATGCTTTATTAAAGACATTATTATGTTTTTAGAGGGAGTTACAATGTTCTCAAGATATCTTGAGGTCATATTTATTTTTGCATTTGGAGCAAAAATACTAGGTTGGGAGAATTTGGAGAGAACGTGGGGTTGAAGAAGCAAAGAAATGGAGATTCAGTCAGGTCAAAGATGAGATCACATGTGTATTGGAATGGTAGGTGTCAAGAGTTGTTGTTAAGGGTTGTCTGTTAGAGTGGTTAAGGACCAGTAGATATTAGATATCTGAGGTATTCAATTTCTTTCCTCATCAGTATCTTTTTCCTATCTCCTAGGTAGGAACCTTACCACTTTTCAGCCTCCTAGTGCTCTAGCTCTTTTCTCCATTTTAATAGAGATGAACACTGAGGACTGGGAGGGAGAGGATGGGGGATCTAGATTTTACTCTCGTCCTTCTGCTGACTTGTGTGATATTTGACTTATTTGAACTTCAGTTTTCTCACCTGTAAAATGATAGGACTGATTAGATGATTTATGAGCTGTCTTCCATTTTGAATTTTTATTCTCACAATTGTGAGATTCTCACAAATGAACTTGATTTATATTTGCTTTTTTCTTCTTTCTATTCTGCTGGCTCTGCTGTTTACCTCAGTCTGTGCCCTACTCACCTCAACCCTCTATCACTCTGATGTAACTGAACTATTTCCAGTTTACTTTCATTTTGAATCCGAGGATGGAAATTCCACTGACTCTACCAACTATGTATCAGGAAGAAATAATTCAACAAAACAAAGTAATAACCCATTCTCCCAATGGCAAATGTTTTGAAAAACAAGATAGAGTTGATTATGAATATTTAGTATCAGAAACTTTGTACTAAAAAGACCATATAGTATTAGGTAGTGTACTAATCTATACCACACTCACTGTATCTGTAAGACAGTGTTAGGATAGGTTGATGTGGATTACCTTAGGTATTTTAAGGGTGTTAAATTTTAAAGAAATTCCACCTCTAGCTTTGTTGTTGTTATCCTATCAATTCTTTGGAAGCATATTATTTAAAAGATAAATGAAATTTTTAACCTCCAAGCCGAGAGTAAGAGTTAAATTAATGTTAAATATTTTTCAAGAATGTGTAGTTGTCAGAGCAAACATTTAATTTTTACTGAATACTTGTATAAGCAAAGCACACAGAGCTGCTGTTAAGTCAGTATAGCATGTGTAAGGATGAATGCTATTTACTGTGTCCATTTCTGGTAAGGTAAAAAAAGATTTATAGAACATTATTCAAGCTAAAATTCTTATAAACTTGTAAATTAAAATTCTTCTCATAACTACTAAAAACAGTCAATACTGTCTGTATTCAGTTCAACGTGGCTTAGAAGAAGATCAAGAAAAGGCAAAAGGCAGCATAACTTACAAAGCAGTGTTTCTCCCACCCTCCCAAGAGCTAACTAGAACTTACTGGGCCAGGTGTTGAAGTAGTTAGCACGTAACAAGTAGAGGAGATAGAAAGGAATGACTGTAAAATAATACAGGAATGGAAGTGATTCTTCTTAAGGGTTTAGGGACTACTAAAAGGCAATGGAAGGTCTAAACCCTGAGGAACTCACCATGTAGGGTAATTTTGTGTTCAAAAAACTTTATGTATATAGATTTGTTTAAAAATTCCCAATTTTAAATTAAGGAAATCCTACTAATGGTTATCAATGTGTAATTATGTATAGAAAGTAGGATTTATACAGTTCCTAATTAAGTTTATATTTATAGTTTATATCATTTTATAAAAAATAAATAACTGAAAATTACCCATTCAGTTTGTGAATAACTGATTTGTTTTATGAAAGATGTATAGTGTAAAGCATATTTGTAATTAAGTAAATGCTTATTTGAAAGATTAACTTACTAATGTAAAAAAATGGAGACACATTTTAAAACACCCAACTTAGTTGAGTTAACCCACTGTAACTGTTTGACTGCAGATGTTTTCCCACACTGATGGGCAGCTGACTGAGGTGGTGCTATCCAGTACAGTCTACTTCCAATTATCTGTGGTAATGGGACAACGCATGGATAACCCTAAAACAAAATACTTCATACATACCTTCCTGCCATCTGCTGTGGCCTGAGCATGTGCTTGGGTCCATGATGGAGGTGTGGGAGGGGGGCTCAGGCTTGCAGAGGAGCTGAAAGTCAAGGCCATGAGAGGTATTCTAGAGGAGCCAGGGTTTGGCACTGCGTGGTTGAAGTATCATGGGGCGAGCCTGCAGCACGTGAGACCAGCTTGGCAATAGTTGTTAGAGGATGGAGAAACAAATTGTTAAGGAACTGAGGGAGAAAAGATATTTAACTCTTGCACAGTTGCAGCAGTATTACTTGGCGTGTTTTTTGGTTAACAGGTAGCAAACAATAATAGTATTAATAGCAGCGTACTTGCATTAGTTTTGGTCTTCTTTGCTAGTTAAACACATTTTCCACTTGCCATAGGTGAGTGCTATTATTGAGACCTCTTCTAAATGAGAGTAAGTTTATTGGCATATAACTAGTAACTTTAGAAATCCAGGATAAGTGGAAAATACTTTTCTTACTATTAAAATTCTGACTAGCTATCAGTGTTGAATTCGTACTTCCAAAATTTAACTTAATTCATTTCAGCATTGTAATGTCAAAGTATATTGTGAAGGCAAAGGCAGTGGTGATTTCTGAAAGCTACGCGTTTGATTTAGGAAAAACATACAAGCCATATTTAAAAATACGTTTTAGGAGCTTTACAAAAGTTCTTTTAAAACTGACAGTTGACTGTGAGTTGATGAATGTTGAAGCTGGATGTTAAGTATATGGAGGGTATTCATTAAATTACTCTGTCTAATTTGAAAATGATTGTATTTTCTACCAGAGAAATCTTTGAAAAATGTGAATTAGGCAATTGCTGAAAACTTCAGAATCTTCTGGACCAAACTTTCTCCTCCTTATTTATGTAATAGATTTATTGTTCTCCATTAAAAGTTGTTATTCAGACTTAAGATAAAATCATAGCCATGTTCTGAAGGTATGTTTGATTCTGTCCACGGGAACTCCTACAGTTCAATTCATTGCGGTATTAGGATGGCAATTCACAAATTATACCTTTGGGTTTTCTTAACCATATATTACTTTTATTATGTTAGATGATTTTTAAAAGTTAATGACATCAAATATTGATATTTGGTAGTCACTAGAGGCATTAATCATAAATCAACTCTTGTACAAAGTTTGGAAACAATTGACATTTGAGAGTGAATAATGTAAGAGACAAATAAATTAGTCCTTCTTCTACATCACTGGTTCTCTGTCAGAGCAGTTTTACCTCCAAGGGAACAATTGGCAAGGTCAGACGTTTTTGGTTGTTACAGCTTGGGGTGGGGAGTGCTATAGATATCTACTGGGATGCTTCTCTACAACCTACAATGCTCAGGACAGCCCTTCCACAACAAAGAATTATCTGGCCCAGAATGCTGGTAGTGTTGCTGTTGAGAAACCCTGCTCTAGTATTCTTTTAGAGTAGACAACTAGAAACGTATAACCAAACTAGATTATTTTGGCTTCATATAGACATATGCTGTTAAGAATTACGTTTTAAAATATGCCTTCAGTTTTAATGAGAATTAATATAAGAAGCAGAAGAGAACATTTTTCTCATAATTCCTTCAACCAGTTCCTTTAAGAGTTTAGTGCTGGGCACATGGTCACTTTTCTAATGAAGGGGTGTATATTTTATTGTAACTCATTATTTATACTTTGCCTTCTCTAGGAAGCTAAGAGCCTAATTTTATGCCCTATTGTAGCAACTATCCCTTATTTCGGCTTATATATAAAAGTTCTGTGATCGTTTCTTTTGCTGTGTTGGTCTTTCTTTTATGCTTACTGTAATGGCTTATACAGGTTTGGTCTGTGTGTTTATGTGTACATAAAGAAAATATATAAGTAATACGTAAGTGCCCCCAATCCCCAGGTATGATCTAATTGTTTTAATGCTTTTAAAAAAGTCTCAGTTTTTCAAACAATTTAAAATATGTGCTTGTTATAAAATATAACTGTATATTAGTGCAAATAATAATGAAAAGTTACCCCTCTTTTCATTCTCCAGAGATTTATGAATATTTCTAGCAGGAAAATTTGAAATTTGAAGTTCCAGTTTGCCCTAAGTTTAGAATTCTGTTATTGTTGATTAGGTTTACATTCTTTTGTTTTCATTTCTGAATAAGATAATTATATTTCTAACTAAGCAGAATGAAAACAATGTTGAAAGAGGATTACATTCTCTAATAAATTTTCTTTTATTGGTATAACAAAGACCAGTTATATATAAAAAATAAGTGTCATATTTTGGGGTTTTTTGGTTATTTGGAAGTATACTTGGTAAGTATGAAATCTTCCTAGCTCATATTTTTAATAATTCAGAAAGACTCATTAAAAATTATTCAAAAGTAAAATATGATTAATTTCCATTTCTCTGAAGTTAAAAATAAGTAAATTCCAATATTGTCACTAATGTGCAACCTTTTTTTTTCTGTTAGAGCTCCCTCAAGCAATTGAAAAGGAAAGCAGATTTTGTAATTTTTCTAATATGCACCGAAAAAGTTCAAAACCTATTTTTGTCTTAAAAAGAAATAGTTAAAATGATAAGGTCACTGCCTTGGCCAGTATTTGATTTGACGCTTCATTTAGATATTTATTAGTTATGAACTTATAGATTCTGTTTCTTTTAAGATCTGTTGGTTGAAATGGGAGGCTTCAAATTTGTTTCAGGTTTCCTTCACACTTTAGGTAGTTTAGAAGGATAAATAATCAGTGTTCAGATTTCTTAAAGTCGTATTTAATAATGTCATGATGGTTATCTTTCATTTCCATTTCTGTGTTACTACCTGGTTATTCTTTAGACAGGGTAAATTGAAGTAGGTTTGGGGAGGAAATAGCAGAAGTGTCTGTTAATTGCTGCTTGAGCCAGGAATGGTGGCAAGAGATGTGAACAATTTTAGTGAAGTATTTTTCAAACTTTTTAAACTGCAACTCACAGTTGAAAATACATTTTATATTCCATCCAGTACACAATTTAATGTATGTATTTATATACATAACATATTTTAAGAAAAAATACCTTACTATGTGTATGTTGTCTGATATTTCTGTTCTTTTTCATTTAAAATAATTGCTGCTCACATCTCACTAAATTGCACCTTGCAGTTTGAAAAATGCTGCTTTAGTGTATTAATTACCCATGCTTAAATTCGCCCTCTCTCAGCAAATAGAAAACTGAGTAAAAACACATTGTTGTTATATACTAAATTATATCCTATTTTGAACATTTAATAAATAAAATAATGAAATATTTTACAAGCATTTTGTTATGATAAAATATAAGCAGCATTGCTTCAGTAAACAAGTTTCTCTGTAAAAAATGATTCTGATTTTTAACATTGTATTTATAGTTTAGGCCTCTCTTTTTTAATAAAAAAATATTTAAACACTAATAGAATTTATACTAATAGGTTATTTTTTTTTTAAATCTCATCTTTACACACCAAAAACACTGCAAATCACTTTTTTTTAAAAAATTTTATTTATTTATTTATTTATTTTTGGCTGTGTTGGGTCTTCGTTTCTGTGCTAGGGCTTTCTCTGGTTGCGGCAAGCGGGGGCCACTCCTCATTGCGGAGCGCGGGCCTCTCACCATCGCGGCCTCTCTCGTTGCGGAGCACAGGCTCCAGACGCGCAGGCTCAGCAATTGTGGCTCACGGGCCTAGTTGCTCCGCGGCATGTGGGATCCTCCCAGACCAGGGCTCGAACCCGTGTCCCCTGCATTGGCAGGCGGATTCTCAACCACTGTGCCACCAGGGAAGCCCCCCTAGTAGATTATTTTTAAATGGAACCAGATTAATCACTGGGGCTTTCTTTTTTTTGAGGATTTTTCTTTTTTTTTTTGGCTGCACTGCACGGTTTGTGGGATCTTAGTTCCCCAACCAGGGATTGAACCCAGGCCCTCAGCAGTGAAAGCATGGAGTCCTAACCACTGGACCACCAGGGAATTCCTTCACTGGGGCTTTCTTAATAAGGTTAAGTCTTAATGGAGAGGGGAAAAATTATCATGTTTAATCCAGAGGTTGGCAAACTTTTTCTGTAAAGGGCCAGCTAATAAATATTTTATGCTTTGCAGGCCATAAGGTCTCTGTTAGTACTACTCACCTCTGCCATTATATTGTGAAAATATGTAGGCAAGTAGAATGACTGTGTTCCAATAAAACTTTGTTCATGGAAACTGAAATTTGAATTCCATATAATTTTCACATGTCAAGACCTTATTTTTCTTTTGACTTTTTCAACCATTAAAAAAATGTGAACACCTCTCTTAGCTTTTGGGCTGTAAAAAATAGGTGGTGGGCCAAATTTGGTCTGCCAGCCATGGTTTCCCATCCCTTGCTTTAGCCTAGAAAGGGAGAAAGTCAGTATTGGTCCCAAAAGGAGAAGTTAGCAGTTGTGGTTAAGAATATGAATAATGATGTTAAACCTCTAAGTATTTATATTTTTATTTTTCTGGATATTAGAGCTATACATTTTTGTGTTGTGTTTATATTATATTTTGTAGACCGTTGATATTCATAAAGAGAAAGTTGCAAGAAGAGAAATTGGTATTTTGACTACCAATAAAAACACTTCAAGGACACATAAGATTATTGCTCCAGCCAACCTTGAACGACCAGTTCGTTATATTAGAAAACCTATTGACTATACAATTCTAGATGATATTGGACATGGAGTAAAGGTAAGTATAATTTTTGTCCAGCTTAAAAACAATAGCCCATAATGGAACTAACTCTTTAGAAAATTAAGCGTTTATCTTTTCTTTCCAGAGGACCAAGTCTTGGCCTACTAGTAATTCTGAAGATTTCTTACCACTATAACTATGTTATCCTTCTTTCTTCTTAGTGTTATGTTCTCAAGTTTTAAACAGTCATCTTTGACTGAATTGCTTTTGCTTAATCAGTTATGAAAATACCTCATATAGATCTGGAAATAAATGTGGTATTATATTTCTAATCTTTTAATGATTTAGTATGACTAATTAAAAATTATTCAGTATGTTATTAAAGTATTTGCTTTATCTCAAAAATATCAGCAAACTTTTGGCATTCGTTTTCAGAAAGAACACATATAAACAAACATGTACTTTGAATTTTTCTAAAACAAATTTATCTCAACATTTTGGGTGAGAATAATGTAGATAAAACTAATATGTGAATTAGTATTTCCACTGCTTTTGAGTAGATAGTCATTATATATTTTGGCTAACTTTTAAAATGTATTTAAGTGCCTGCTATGTATGTAAAGTACCATAATCACAACTGAGGAGCATATAACTTTCATTTAAATTGGTGTTCGTACTTAAGAAACTATTCAGAGCTTCAGCTAAGTATTAGGTTATTTAAAGTTTGCATCTCAGCAGTGATTTGAAAGACAGTGACTTTTCAAATGTGATGCTGAATAAATACGTGTATGCCTGTAAGTGAAACTGTACGGTTCATGCAGTTGATTTGTGTCTAATATAAGCAAATTTAAATTTAAAAAATATACCTCACACAAGTATGGCTAGAAATCAGTTAAATCTAAATTTAATGTAGATCTAGGTAAAAGAATATATGTACAGTGTAAATTTTTTTTAAAAATCTTTTTCTTTTTTACAATTTTGATATAAGCACTATTATCTGAAATTTGATATTTAATTTTATAATGAACACCTAATGCATTTAGTTTACAGTACTAATTAGAGCATGTTAAAATAGGATATACAATTGGATGGATAATTAATAACTGAAATTTATTCTAACTTGGGAAAATCTTTTGAGATTTATTTGAGGCTAACAACTGCTAATAGAAAATTTTAGGATCCTGTCAGAATTTAATGACAAAAAGGCACTTAGAATATAAAACATCATATTTGTACTTCCCCACTTATATAATAAAAAGGTGATCCCCCAATTATTATTTAATCCTCAAGTAAATGTTCTTCAGGGAATCTGTAGTCCCTTTCATTTTTTGTACTTTTTAGTGTTTAGGGGTCACTAATTTGAAGAAATCTCAATAAAGTTGTTTTTAAATAAAAGTGTCATATAATTTCATCCAAAAACTCCTGTTCATGACGCATTCTGCTTTAACCACTCTTTCTGTGATCTACTGAAACATTATTTTTTAATGCTGAATGCTTAACTTGTTTTTTCTTTGTTTTTTTCCTTTCTCTTCACATCCTGAAGTTCCAACTAACCTTTCAATGCTTTTTTCCCTTACCTCTTTTATTTGCTCCATTTATGCATTAAGTGGTTGCTTAGATTTAAGGTAAGAGATTCCAGGGCTGGATTTCCATTCTTTGTTCTTATGTAGAATATTACATATGGGGAGTGAAGAGATATTTGGCACTTGGCCTTTTAAAACCAACAAATAATTCCTCTTTTTTATTTTATTTTATTTTATTTTTGTCATGAAACTTTGTGTGTCTTCATGTTCCATGAGGGCAGATGTTTTTGACTGTTTTGTTCATTGCCCTATCCTGTGTGCCTAGAACAGTGCTTGACACACATTAGACACTTAGTAAATATTTGTTGACTAAATGGTTATTTTGCAATGTTAATATATTTTGTGAAACTGAAATGTAAGTTACCCTATCATAAAATGTCATTATGAAATAAAATTAGCTGGACTTTTGTAAATGTAGAAATTTTGTTTTGGATTGGAGGGCTGCTAATGTGCTTCATTTAACCCTCCCCCTGTGTAATAGCCTTTTTATTCTATAAATGGTGTGCTTTATTATATACCTTGTGGCCACTATATCATTATCTCTTGACTCTTAATCACTCTTAAAAAAATTGAAAATTGGAAAATATTCAGTGTTTTGGGTGTTTTTTAAGTTGCAGTATCATGTATTTTGCAAAAAACAAAATTAGTCTTTTTATTCAAATTGCTATATAAATTATATATTTCAGTATAAACTCACTTTAAGAGGTTTTCAAGCCGAGTATTATATGCAAAACATCAAAAGCTCATGATAGTGTTTAACAAAATACAAGTTAAGAATTAAAGATATCTCCTTTTCTTACTTGTTTCAGTAACATTTTAGTATTTTGGCGGGAAAAATGGGAAAAGACATTCAAGAATAATCAAGAAACCTGTCAGAATGGTACTAAAATTATTGTCACCAAACTGATCATGCATTTCATTTTTGTTCTTTTTTTCTTAGCTGAATTCTATAATTCCTTTTCAAATATGTATTCTTACCATATACCCTGTTGTTTGCCATGTCTTCAGTGTAGAAAGTGATAACAAGAAGACAACATGACTGAGATCTGAATCATTAACTAGCTACTAACCACGGCCACAGAAAGTTAACAGATCATGGTAGAGAGATGTGACTGGAGGAGCCCAGGCAGATGTACTTCATGTGTACATAAAGTATATTGGAGTGTTGACTCCAAGCCCTCAGTCTCGGTGAGTGAGGAGTCCTTCGCATAAAATAGGTAGAATTAGACCAAAAGCTGTCTTTGTGGCTACCTTGGCTTTTTTCCCTTAAAGTCTGTATTCAGATTTTGGCTATTGATACATTAACCTCCAAAGTGATAGAAGTGCACAGAAAGATTAACTAAAGGAAAGACAAAAAAAAAATGGACCAATTCTTTCCCCTTAAAGTTTAGACCAGCTTGCCTAAGGAACTATCCCTAGCTCATTTCTTCCAAACCCTACCAGGATTCCTTCTTGATCTTTCTGGGTTCAGGATCTGTTCTGTGTGAGAGGCCAGAGTGAGTGGGAAATGAGAGCTTCCAAGAAAGAAAGATCTAATAAGGGAACATCACACTTGGATAAGATTCCTTAACATCTTTGCTCTTTGCACCAAAAAAGCTCCACTCCTGAGTACTGTGGCTCTATGTAGTTGTTTCTACTATATTGGGATGGGGTTGACAGGGTGAGAAGTATGTACCCTGAGGTCATCCTAGAAGCTAGAATGTGCCAGTCCTCTGTCTCTTTCTTCTTATCTTTCTTTCTGAGTACGTCTGTCGTCTCTATAAACTTGTGGCACATAGTTAATAATTTTGGGTGAACCAAAACAAAGTAGAGTGGAAAAAATATTCAGCATATAGCAAATCATTACTTTTTAATGTTGATGGGAAAAAATGAATTGCTTTAGAAGGTTGATTAATGGAATAATTGAATATATTAAGATAGAAAATAGAATTTAAAAATGTAAAAGTTGGAAGGGACTGCAGATAGTAAACTAGTCCACTGGTTTTCCAGCTGAGTTTTTTGGAGACCTGTGGAGTATATCAGGTGCCCTGGAAGTCTCCTGATATTTGATTTCCTCCTCAGCTCATTATGAGCTCTGTCCTTGCTCCCATTGTTGTCAGACTTGATGCCTTTCAGATATACTGTAAACAAATATCATACTTTGGGACAAGACATATGGGATTTGACTCAGAAGAGACCTCCATGCTTAAAAGTTGAATTTTTAACCTTTTATACAGCATGTCCTGGTTGTGTTTAATGGTTCTTCTAAAATTTGGATTAATTTTCAGTCAAATGAGAAGTTGTAGAGTTTAATTTATAAGACCTTTGAAAACAACGTGGTGATATTTTTAAAGAAAAAGGTATAAAAAGCCGATGGATAGAATGCCATATTGGAGGGGTTTTAATATGTACCTGAGGCCATATAAAAGTGGAATGTACCTTGAACTGGGGTACCCTTTCCCCACTCTTTATTTTAGTAAAAGAGTTTTAAGACCTTGTTACTGATGTGTTTGAAACAGATATTTCTGTTGAAAGTTTAAAGTCGTCACTAATGAAGCTAAGCTTAAGTACTTTTAAAATAAGTGTATTTACTTTAATGCAAAAAAAATGAAGACTTCTGATCTGTTTCTGTAGTATTTATTTCAGATGAACATTGTACAAGCAGATTCTTAAAAATTAATGAGGAGGGGTTAGGAGTTTCTTTTACAGTTAACACATTAAGAATACAACACTTCTGACAATTTTGCCTGGGATCTTGAAGATCCATAACTTTATGTAAAAAATGGGCTAACCTTTTCACTTTGCATGTGCTCTTGTGTGTGTCATTCCCTACAGTACAGAAGGATGATAAATTGCCTCTCACATTTCTAGCTCTCGGGTACAGCTGAGGGTTCATTGCTAAGCATTTATTTGATACAACACTCGGAAGAAAAACTCCACAATAACAGCAACTTTTGGAAGACTCATCTGGGTTTGCCTATCAGTTCCAGACTTGAGCCACCAATTCTATCTTGTCAAAAGCCAGTTGTTGGAAACTATTTTCAGAATCAAGCAGAAGTTTGTCCATCTTTATTCCTCTTTTCTTCTTCTTACTTTCTTTATTTGTTCTTCCCCCCTTACTCCTAATCTCTTATTCCCTTATCTCTGTATTAGATTATTTTAGGACTCTTGGCACCTTAGGCTTTTTGTCTTTCTAACTCTCTTACTAAAAATTTTACATCTCTCCTGAAGTCATACTCGGATTCCTGATTTCAGCTTTGATCTCCTTCAGAGGATCTCCTGGTCCTTCTCCTGCTGGCTCTGAGAATTGCAGTAGGAGCATATATCCTCTGAGGAGAGGGATAAAGATCTCTAGGAAGCCAGAAAATTATGCGCTGGATGGAACTAATGGGGAACGATACTGGGCATTGAACGAAAGCCTAGAGGTGCTTGACCACAGCTGCTGCCCATTCTCACTACGCCACATCCAGACACAACCTATACGTACTACTCCTCTTCTCTTAGTATATTTAAATCTTGCTCTTTTTAAGACTTGTTAACACTCCAGCTCAGATTTTTCTCTATGAAACCTTCTGTAGCTATTTCGTCTTACATTGATACTTCTTTTTTGGAGATTTCTATATAATTTGTAGATACTACTTTTTGTTTTAAACATGCGGGTCTTAGTTATTCTAAAATAAGTTCCTTAAAAGCAGAGAAATCATTTTACAGACCTTTGTCTTCTTTTATTTTTCATATTCTTTTACCCTTGCGCCTAGTAGTCTGGTGGTAGGTGGTTTAAATGAGGGATATACCACAGATATCATTTTAGAATGTGTCTGCCACTGTTAAGTTGCAGCAGGTCATCTATTCGTGGGAGATTTCTTCATAGCAGAGGTCATGTGCTTTGTGAACTAGAGATACCTGGCTGGCCAGCTTTATAAAAAATACCGGAGTTCACAGGGTACTGGAAATCACTAAGATGTGTAATGAGTGTTATATATGAAATACCTGATACTATATATATATCAGTGTTCAAGGAGGGTATTGCATTTACCAACAAAGGGTAGAGCAGGAAAGATAGGAGCACTTTAGAAGCAGTAATAAGGTATAATAATTGGCCCGATGGTTGGTTCTAGTTGTAGTGATCTCCAAAGTCTGGGAGAGCAGACCACTCTGGTCATAAAGGAACTGCTCTTACTCTCGGTATTATCTGCGTTTCTTAGTCCAGGCCAGTGGGAAACTATCTGAGCTGTGATCATGCATTAACCTTCATCACCTAAATGAAGTATTTCTTCGGTTTTGAGAGTTTCATTCTGGCAGGAAGAAAAAGGGACCTTTCCTGCTCTTTCTCCATGTGCCTAATACCTGCTTCACTCAGCTCTCAATGATGACTTTTTCCTTTGTGGCATCAAAAAATACCCACATTAATTGAATTATTGTTGGAATCAGCCACCCAAGTTTCATTGCAATTCCCAAGTAAAACTTTGAAAAGTATCATGAGCACTCCTATTCATGATTCAGGACCACTAACTACACGTTTATGTGCCAGATGATAGTTTTGCCTGTGTGTGTTACATTTTATAAAGCTTCATGTGGAATTGCTATTATGGAGTGAGTGGGTGCAGTGTTGCTTTATCCTGAGTTTGTGGTATGTCCTCTCTCTCTAGTTCAGTTCCCCTTCACCACACTCACAATTCAGTCATGTGTTTTGCTCCTTTTCAGGAAGCGTTGTGTCCCCCTGTAACTTCCCTCAAAGTAGTTTTTAGAACCATGATGGCTATCCAGTAAGTAATTTTTTACCAAATTATTTTAGATGTGAAATACAGTTTCTTAACTTTTATCATAGGTGAGATCTATATTATAATTAAATTTTGTTTGGCAATTATTCCTGTTCTTTTCCCTTTTCCTCAAATTAGATGGCAGTATGTATATTCTGCATAGCATATTCATTGTTTTACTTAGCGTAGAGACATTTTTCACAAGGAAAGCTACCTTGAAGAAATATTGAATACTCTTAGCTTAATACAGAAGTAGTACAGCATCAGTGAAGTATAAAATTATAGATTAGTCGGACATTCCACAGGGACTCTGGTTTCTTAAGTGAATTAAGGTACTCACGCAAACCCCATTAACCAAACAAATAGAACCATTTGATGATTCTACAGATCATAAAATGTATCAAGTTTTATGTATAGAAATGTCCACCAGATTTTAATTTATAGATTGTTTATTTTATATTATTTTTTTGATAGATTAAAAGACTTACAGAGAAGATACTGCAATTTAAACAAAACACCTTACATACCAAAACCTTAAACAAATCAAAGTTGGAAAGCTGTTTTCAAGTATTTTAGCTATTCCATGTATAGAATAAAATTCTGTTTTACTCTTTTTCTGTCCCTGCTCCTCTTCCTTCCTGTTTCTAGCAAATTGATGTAGTTTAGTGTTTGGCTCACCTACTTCTCCTTCATCACTTAAAGTGACTTTGGGTTTTATGTTGTTTAAGGTTGAGCTTAAAGGACTTTGGTTACTACTTTTAAAAATCTTCTGGTATCATAAATTAAGATATACAGTTTTAAAAGCTATTGGTTATTTGTCATATTACTCCTAAAATTTTCCCAAATGTGGATTAATTTTTTTAAAACTTCTGACATTTTCATTTTAAGATACAATTATACCCTCTGTTTATTAATGAGGGGGAGAGCAAGGATAAGTTAATCTTTATTCTTCCTTGATAACCAGTTTGGTTTGTATTTGTTGTTTAAAAGCAATAACAAAAGGATTACAGATGAATACTTAACTTTAAAAATATTGATATTTCAAAGGTATCATTTGTCATTAAAGATTGTTTTAACATCACACACAACTTGTTCACTGGGCTATTCATTTGAAGCGTTTGTTTCTTGATATATTATTTCTTGCCTATTCAGATAACAAGTAGTAGTTTAGAATTTTTAAATATTCTATTTAAGCCAGAGTTAATTTTGTCAGCCTCAATACTCTGTATATAATTATGATTTTTTTTCTTAAAATTTATATTTTAAAATTACAATTATAAGTGTATTCTGATTTCAAAAGTCTTGCAGTTTCATTTCATAAGTATAATTTGAATACTCTGGATGTATTCTTATTAGAAAAGTTAAGATCCTTTTTTGAAGTGTTTGGCAATCCAGAATATTAGGGGCTTAAAATAGGGTCAGTATGAACATATGTGGTGAACATTATTAATTCTAACCAATTGGTAATCTCAAACAACTTGAGATTGCATTTGATCTATATTTGTGCATGACTTCTCTTAACTCTTTAAGGTACCCAGATTTCTAGGGCTTTCTGTGTAAGTGCTGACTTTCTCCTTTGGTGGCATGCATCCATGGTTCCCAAATCACCCAACTTTCCCACACTTGCATTTTCAGTTGGGGATAGAATAGTGAGGAATCACGGCTTAGCTCTGATTTAGGACTATGTTACATCTTTCCTATGCCTAAATTAATCTTCATTTTGGGCCTGAGTGGGTTTAATTCCCATTGGAACTAGGACATTGCCAGTGGCCATTGTACCACTCACAGTTGAATGGGATACCTCAGCCCTACCTTTCTGGTTCAGATGTTTAGGAACATGCCTTAACTTCTGGCAGTTTTCAGGTAGGTGATTCCTTCATAAGAGAACATTAAAGAAATCTGAATTGTAAGGCTGATCCACAATTTAAAAAAATGGAATTTTCTCTGTATATGATATAACTTTATATTCTCTACTTACAATGGATCAAAACTAAAGTTGCATTTTTTGGGGGGAAACATGTCTTTTGTTTTTTATGGTAAACTTGCTATCTAAAAAACAAGGAATTGCTTAAAGGCATTATTGTCTGATTGAGTTACTCTTTATTAAAACTAAAGTTTTTATAGTTATCCTATTTGATTTCAGTTGAATGTAGTATCTTATGGTCTAACCAGTGATCTGTTGGTGTGATGGCCTAATGGCAAATAAAGTCTTTGCATACAACTTTATAATCATTTGAAAATCTCACGTTAGGAAGAGTCCTTTGAGTACAACTGTAGAATGATAGTAGAGTAGAAATTGCATATGAAATGCATGGCCTCTAATTTTTTTTCCTATTTAAACCTTCCCCTCCTTTGTTAAATAGCATAATTTTATTTCCTCAAAGTGCCACTTTGTTTCACTGCATACAGGTTAAATTGATTTTTCCTCAAAATTTTTTTAGGTGAGTACCCAGAACATGAAGATGGGTGGGCTCCCGCGTACAACACCTCCAACTCAGAAACCCCCCAGTCCCCCTATGTCAGGGAAAGGGACGCTCGGGTGAGTATGTAACTAAGTAATAATTGAAAACCATTTCATGTAGTGCTGTGTGGAAACTAAACAATATATATGTTTAAACTATTTTTAAATATTTGAAAAGAGAACATTTTCTTCCTAGGATTATCTTTTTTGTGTGTAACTTTTCCAAAAGGAAAACATCTTTTATACTTCATACCTGGGAAACATGTTTATACTTTAAAAATATTTTGTTTAGAAATTATTTTTCTAATGCATTTTAAATTTTAGGTAAATCCTAACCTGAGTTCATGGCTTATTATAAATTACACTCTAATTCCTATTTTCAGAAAATTTTTAGTCTTTTGTATTATAATTGACTTTTCTTATTCAAACTAGTCTTCTGAAGAAAATGCTGTGCATATTACAGAATTCTGTATGTCTTGTGTTTTTATGAGAATACTGAGCTTTCATTCAGTCTACAGACTTGGGCTTTGGATTTGACTGGGAGAAATGGTCAATTAATGGAAAAGCTTGACTTTTTTCCTCTATAGCATCTTAGTATAAAAACGTGGTTTATCATGATCAAGATTTGTGATCAGGTGGGCATAATATCACCCAGAAGTCAGGTGACTAAAATCGTGGTCCAGCTCTGCTCCTGCTGTGTCGTGTTGCATAGTAAGCCTCTTAGCAGTTCAGTTTTTTCATCTGTAAAAGGGGGTAATTTGTCTTCTGTCAACTTTTCAGAGTCACTGTACCATGAATTGGATTTTTTAAAAATGTGTAAGACAAAATGCTTTGACTACCATTGGCTTTGTGATACATGCTTAAAAGTTTTTAATTGGCAATCTTGTTTTTTGGCCCCCTCACCAAAAAAAAAAAAAAAAAAAGCAAAAAACTAACCAAACAAACAAAAAAAACAAAAAAACCCAGCAACCTAATCAAGCAAAGAAAGATAATGTTGGAGGAGGAATTATAGTTAGGAGAGTGTGAAACAAAAGAATAAAAATGATTTCCAGCCAGGAATAGGATGATTTTATTTGGGGTGGACAAAAAAAAATTCTGCTTAGATTAGAGAGGAAAGAATCTAGTGGCTTAAATAAGATTTAAACTTCAGGGTAGAATGTAGATGATGTGGTAGGTTATAATTGTACAGGGTAAGAGTGGAGAATCAGGTCAAGAGGAAGTATTTGTTTTATTTTCCTGTGGAATGTCTATATTTCTATCATGTATAGTATCTAATGGATTTTATTAGGTTTTGAATCAAGATTGTTAGCAAGATAAGCCTAGTAAAATAAAATTTTCTGTTGCTCCCCAATTTTAAAGATTTACTCATACACTAGTATTTGTTTTCCTTGTGTATTAGCAAGGGCTCTGCAGGGTCCTCAGAGACCAGAGTGGCTGGGCACCACTAGCCACTTGATGGTCACAGCCTGGCTTTTTCGCGGTCTTTTCCCAGCTACCGTGTTTTGTCCTCTGCCCCTAGTTTTTTACCTTGTTTTTTTTATCATTGTCTTCACTGTATGGTTCTCAACAAAGGTTTTTTTTTTTTCTTGCATGAAACAGAACATTTTTGTTGTCTGGGAAAAATCGGAAATCAATCAGTTTCATATTTTATGGTGTTTTATATTTACATCATAACTTCAGAGATGCCCAAACTGTGTTGTCTTTTATTTTAGTTATTTTTTAAAATAAATTTATTTATTTATTTTTGGCTGTGTTGGGTCTTTGTTGCTGCACGCGGGCTTCCTCTAGTTGCGGCGAGTGGGGGCTACTCTTCGTTGCAATGTGCGGGCTTCTCATTGCGGTGGCTTCTCTTGGTGCGGAGCATGGGCTCTAGGCGTGCGGGCTAGTAGTTGTGGCATGCGGGCTCAGTAGTTGTGGCTCACGGGCTCTAGGCACGCGGGCTCAGTAGTTGTGGCGCACGGGCTTAGTTGCTCCGCGGCATGTGGGATTTTCCCAGACCAGGGCTCGAACCCATGTCCCCTGCATTGGCAGGCAGATTCTTAACCACTGCGCCACCAGTCGTTAAGCCCCTTTTTTGTATTTTAAATCCAAGGTCCTAACATTCCTTTTTCTTTCTTTGACCCAATATCTTGTCTAGTGCCTGTTATTTATTTTTTAATAATGTGTATATTTGTTTATGCAAGAAGGTTTTGAGCGTAGTAGACAGGGTCATTGCAGAGTAACCTCATCCAGAATCAATGAGCCAAAACTCGAGTGGTCCAGGAGAGCAGTATTTAAAGGAACCTTGGGAGCTTTTTGGAAGTGAATTATTGAGAAATACATAAGTCAGGTGAGCAACATCATTTTAGGAAAAGAAAGCTCTTTAATTTTCACATCTTGAGATCCAGTTAAAGACCAGAGTCTCATCTACACAGTATCAGTTTCATGTCAGTTGAGTATTTATCATTGTCATAAAGTTATTTGGAAACTTAAAGGTGAGAACTAACTTAATAATTACTAGTGTTCCAGTGTGCATCCTATTTCCTATCATATTTCCTTTCTTGCTCTTCTCGTTCTTTTCTTTTAAAAGGAAATTTTGAAAAAAAGAGGGAGATATGCTAATGAAATCCAGTCTGTTTTGTACTTCAAATAAGGTAGAAAGACTTAGGTGATCTTTTTTTCCTTCTCTCCCTTTTAAATGTTGAACTGTGAAGAGTGTAAGAGGTAAGAGCAATCAAGGTGAAAGCTGAAGGAGGATGTGAAGTGAGAATGGAAGGAGATGAGATTAAATTATATATTTCTGTGTATGGATGTGGTTTTATTTCTGTACCTTATAGAAAGGGAAGTGAATTGTTAGGGTTGCTATTGATCATCAGCGTGGGGGTTGTGGAGCCATGTTCTAGATTGATTTACGCTATCTAAGTATTTTTGGTTAGGGAGAGAGGGGTGAGCAGGATAATTAGTGCATTTATGCAGTGCAGTTGGGGAAATTTGACATGGCACTAAAATAATTTGAACTCATCTAAGAAGGGAGTCTGGGAAACATTGGCTTACCTGGTAGTAGAATCTTCATGCTCTCAGAATGAATGAACGAAATCGTATTAGCATAGGGAAATGAAGTTGGAGACTAAAATACAACAATATGCATCAAAACCCTAATGGTGGAGAAGTGATACTTAAGGGAAGACTGAAATTGGTAGCTGGGTTTTATTAAAACACGTTCTACTACCTCCGAGTACAAACTGTATTTCACTACTGGCAGGTCTGAATTGATTGTGCCGAAAGTTGCTAATCACACAATACATACGCTCTTCTTTTTGTAGGCGGCACTCCCCCTATCGCACACTGGAGCCAGTGCGCCCTCCAGTGGTACCAAATGATTACGTACCTAGCCCAGCCCGTACTATGGCTCCCTCGCAGCAGAGCCCTGTGAGGACAGCTTCTGTGAATCAAAGAAATCGAACTTACAGGTATTTTCTCTACCTCAGCGCAAAATGTGATGGTCATAGTACCATAATTTGTTCAGCTAACTTCAGTTAAATCTCTCTCATTTTCCAAGCACTAAGTTCTTTTCCTCACTCTGCTCCCCCAAACCTCATCTGATTCCACCTCTCTCTTCTCATGTTCTGATGCCACTTTGAGCAGCCAGGAAGTTGAAAGAGAACAGACATCTCAAAGTGCAAATTTCTCTGCAAGATGAATAGTTATTGTTGACCTGAAAAAAATGATTGACCAGATGTAGGAAATTTCAAGTTGTTTTTTGGTGGAACTTTACAGATGAAAAACTATATGCAATAAAATATTAATATGGGATAGTGTATCATGATATCATTACAAATAAAATTAATCAATAATTTGTTTAGGAAAACTGTTTTTATTATAAAAGAGGTTTCTTCAGACGGCCATTAAACTGGAATAAAAGAAAGTAATATTATTTTTATGTGTCAAGCCCCATGATCTATCACTACGTTTATGGAGAATTTTTTTTCTTTCTCAGTTTCTTTAATACATGCTTATTAAAAGGTAGCCAAAACAAGTTTCTTGAACTCAGCTTTTTTCCTTACTTTATTAAGAAATACATCTTTGAAGTGGAGGGCTTTTGAATTACCATTTTGTAGCTATATTCGTTTCAGAAAATTTTGGAAAATGCTGGCGGTATCTTGCTGTATATCAATACTCATGTTTTGGTGGCCCCTATTTCTTTAGCAGCAGCGGGAGTAGCGGAGGAAGCCACCCTAGTAGTCGGAGCAGCAGTCGGGAGAACAGTGGAAGTGGGAGTGTGGGGGTCCCCATTGCTGTCCCTACTCCTTCTCCTCCCAGTGTCTTTCCAGGTAAAACATGAATTGTGCTTCATCTTCACCTTGCTGAGTGTGGATTCAATTTCTGATTTAATTACACTGGGCTTTCTTCATAATCAGGGTATTTTTCCCTCGAAGACTCTGTAAATGCTGAAAAACCTTTATGCGTTTGTTATTTTTAACCAAATGATTTGTGAGTTTATGTTCACATACTTCTCTGTTATTTGGTTTTGTGTCTTTGGTGCCGTGGCGTAGTTGGTGCTTTGAGTTGAGGTTTCCCCGGAATGAGCTACATGTTTAATTCCAGCTGGTGTTATGACAGTGCGTGCCTTTGGGCACAGTGGTGTCTCAGTGTGAGAACCATATCGGTAGCAAAGGATTGGGCAGATATAATTTTGACAGTTCAGTCTCATGGACTCTGAGAACTTGATAGTCACTGAAATGCTACCCTCTTTTGTCTGAAACAGAAAAATGTACTTGTTTGATCTGAGGACACAAAGTTAAAATTCAGTTTTAAAAACATGACAGAAAAGACATAAGGATAGAATATTACATATTTAACTTACTTTTAATAACAAATAGATAATATCTTTTTAAAAATCATGAAAAAGAGGTATTTTTCTAAATTCTTTTCTTACCTGATAAGATATTTATGTCTGGAATATTTTTATTTTCTGATTTGTGTACTTCAAAATGGAATACTGTCATTTTCTAGTGTGTTTTGTTATATTTTGTATACTATCAATATTTACAGAATGTTAAAAATAACAATATAAAGGGAGCACTTTTCTTCTAGAGTAGTGGCTATCAGGTAAAAAGGAATGCTTTTAATGAATTTAAAAACCTGTACATTACCCTTAGCATCTTGAATTATTTGCTGCAAACCTTAATAATCCTTTAACATAATAAGCTTCATTCTTTTTTTTTTAACACTCTCTTCTATTCTTTGGTGATTGATGAGCACCGAGTATCTAACATTAAGTTCTCTAATGCCATTTCTAATCCTGCCTGATGGAACTGCCTCATTAATGCTGCCTCTTACTCCTCTTTCCCCTCAGCCCCTGCTGGCTCTGCTGGTACTCCTCCCCTTCCTGCTACTTCTGCATCTGCCCCTGCCCCTCTTCCTGCTACTGTCCCTCCCTCCACTGCCCCAGACACTGCCGCTGGGGGTGCCCAGACCCTGGCTGATGGCTTCACTTCTCCAGCTCCCCCTGTTGTTTCTTCCACTCCCCCTGCAGGTGAGTATTGGTTTATTCTTAGGCAGGCAGATCCACTTGTCTGGCTCTTCTCTTACTTGGAACTCTGGCTTTATGATTTTTTGTTTGTTTGTGGTTTGTATAGAAAAAAAAATCTGAAGAATAATGTACTAACTAGAAAATGGCATGTGACCGAACAATAGAATTTCCTGAGGGGATCAGGGTAAGGTTTCTCATTTTTCTAGTAGAATAGCACAAATACACATTTTTAAAAAAAATTTATTTATTTATTTATTTATTTATTTATTTATTTATTTATGGCTGTGTTGGGTCTTCGTTTCTGTGCGAGGGCTTTCTCCAGTTGTGGCAAGCGGGGGCCACTCTTCATCGCGGTGCGCGGGCCTCTCACTATCGCGGCCTCTCTTGTTGCGGAGCACAGGCTCCAGACGCGCAGGCTCAGTAGTTGTGGCTCACGGGCCTAGTTGCTCCGCGGCATGTGGGATCTTCCCAGACCAGGGCCCGAACCCGTGTCCTCTGCATTAGCAGGCAGATTCTCAACCACTGCGCCACCAGGGAAGCCCTATACACATTTTTTATTGCTTGAATTTTATTTACTAGAGATTTGCAAATTTAGTATGGAGCTGTCTTCTCTACAGTTTTTTTTTTTTTTTTTTTTTGGCTGTGCCGTTGGGCATGTGGGATCTTAGTTCCCTGATCAAGGATTGAACCCATGCCTCCTGCATTGGGAGCACAGAGTCTTAACCACTGGACCTCCGGGGAAGTCCCTTCTATACAGTTTTGAGAAGTTGTCATTAGAAGTATTCGTTGTTACAGGTTATGTCATTACTAAAAAGGAAAGTCTATGACAATAATTTTAAGGTATATTTTATAGGAAATATTTGATATAACAGCTTGAAAGTACAAGTCTATTATAACAGGATTTGTTGCTTATTATAGCAGCACTGGAAACACATAGTCAGTGGGCTTTTTAAGGATTTCAAGTTTATTTGTAATTTAAGATTGACTGGTATTTTACTGTTTTAAAATTGCAACCTAAAGTTTGTTTTCATGGCTAAGGAGAAAAAGCCTCAATTGCTACAAAGTATATTTTCAAAGTTAATAGTGATGCTGGTTTAGTAAACAAGTTCTTATCTAGTATAAAAATGTGTTTGGACACACATCACCTTAGCTGGTTAATAAAGTACTTCATAGAATATATGTGCAGTGCTGCTGCTGTATCTAGGTGTTTACGTGTTTTAAAAGACATTTAAAAAATCCATGTTAATCCATTCATTTTGGATGGTGTTTTATGGCATAGCTTCTGTAACAGCACTTTTTAAGAAAAGCTTTCTGCAGTGGGTGTATGTAAACATGAGCTGTCCTTTGATCTATATACCACTCTGTTAGGCGACGCTAGCTAGTTAAATATAGAAATCTTGTTATGCTCCTGCATCAATAGAGTAAGGAATACATCTTGAAATCAGTTGTAGGCCCAGAAAGGACAAATCACCCTCACCTAGAGTCAACATTTTAGTAATTAAATTATAATTTAATAACAGGTGCTGGTTCCTAGTCTGCACTGAATCAACATTTGTTGTATGAGTGAATAATTACAGTTTTTTAACAAAAAGCAAAGTAAATGCCTTATTAACAACTTATATCAATATAATCTCTTTTATGTAGAGTCTTTGAATTACCCACCAAATACTTTTTTTCTTTTCTTTTTATTAAGGTATAATTTACATACAGTAAAATTCACCCTTTCTAGTATGGACTAATGTGAGTTTTGACAAATGTATACAGTGATATAACCACAGCTACAGTCAAGGTATAGAACAGTCCTATCATCCCCAGATTTCCTCCATGCCCCCTTTGTAGGCAGTCCTGCCATTTCACTCATTTTACTCTTAGCCCCTGGCAACCTCTTGATCTGTTTTTTTTTTTTTCCCTCTAAAGTTTGCCTTTGTAATAATATCATAAATGGAAGCATATGTAACGTAACCCTTTGGGTCTGGCTTTTTGGCACAGTGCATTTGAGATTTATGCATTATTACATGTTTTGTTATTTTGTTCCTTTTTATTACTGAGTAGTGTTCTATTGAATGGATTTACCACAGTTTGTTTATCCCTTTCCCAATTGAGGGACATTTGGATTTATTTCCAGTTTTGGGTGATTATGAAAAAACTGCCAAATACATTCACACACAGACTTTTGTGTGAGCATAGGCTTTCATTTCATTTGGGTAAATACCTAGGGAATAGGATTGCTGGGTTGTCTGGTAAGTGAATGCTTAACTTTATAAGAAATTGCATAATTGTTTTCCAAAGTGGTTGTATAATTTTGCATGCCCACCAGCAGTGTGTGAGACTTCCAGTTGCTCTGCGTACTTGTTAGCACATGGTATTGTCGTTATATATATATACACACACACGCACACATATATATATGTATATTTAATTTAGCCATTCTCATAGGTGTATAATAGTTTCTCATGTGGTTTTGATTGACATTTCCCCAATGAATAATGATGTAGAACATCTTTTTCATGTACTCATTTGCCATCTTCTTTGGTGAAATGTCTGTTCAAATGTTTTTGCTTCCCCTCACACACCTTTTTAATTGGGTTGTTTTCTTATTGAGTTCTTTTATATTCTGAATATGCCTTTTATTAATTGTGTGATTTGCAAATATTTTCTTCCATTTTGTGACTTACCTTTTCATTCTCTTAATGGTGTCTTTTAAAGAGCAGAAGTTCTTTATTTTGATTTTCTCATTCATTGCTCTTTTTTTTTTTTTTCTTTTTTGTTTTGGGGATTGTGCTTTTGGTGTTGTGTTTACAAACTCCTTATCTTACACAAGGTCACAAAAGATTTTTGTCTTGTTTTCTTCTAGAAGTTTTTAGTTTCAGGTTTTTATAGTTAGGTCTATGGTAATTAAACTATAGTTTTGTTTTTCAGCTCAAAGCAAAATAAATGCCTCATTAATGGTTTGAATAGAGTCTTTATTATGTAGTGTCTCTGGATCACTGATGGCTTATAACATGGGAGGTTTTAGACTGGATCTAACTATATAAAATTCATAATGGTGTTAATTATCAAAGTTTTTAACTTGATGATTCTAGGTTTGTATTAGGGTGTTACAGATTAATGCCTAAAATGCCAGTAATGTGTGATTCAAATGACAAAATATACCTTCTAAAAAATAGCTTATTAGTTTACATGCTTTTACATTTTTATCATGGCCATATAAACTTGACAGTGGATTATGTTTGAGCTTGACTACTCAAGATTTTTATACAACAGGATTGAGTTTTAGGTTTTGATACTGTCGTATGTACGAAGAGTAAATCCTATAGCAGCTCTTGAGTGCTTTTATAATATTCTTTATATGAGTATCCAGATGAATCCAAGTTTGATAAATTTAACAGTTCCTGAAGATCAGTTTTAGTCATGTAAAACCATTTTACAGTCATGGAAAAGAAGAAAAATTGTTGTGTTTTTCTCTTTTCCCCTCTTCCCTTCCCTTCTTCCCTTGTCCTTTCTCCTCTCCTTTCCCCTCCTCTCCTCCTTTTCTTCCCCTCACCTTTCTCTTCCCTCCTCTTCTATTTTCTTGCCTGCTCTCTCATGGCTGCTCTAGTACTTGGTCTGTCTGTACAGTAGGCCCTTAGCTAATGATTTTAAGTAGAAGTGGAGTCAAGATAAAATTTAGGAACTGGATTGAACTAGGCAATTGGATGGATTAGGAAAGAGTGTCTTCTGTTGGCATTGAAGTTGCTGTTGTTGTTGAAGTGCTCTCAGAGAGCAAAATGTATGAAATTGCTGATAAATATGAACACATTCAGGATGATACTAAAAATTAGATATTTTTGATACACTTTTTGTATCTTAGCTTTTTTTCATAATTGTAAATTTGTTAAACTCTAATTTTAAGACAAAATAATCTAACTTTAGAGAAGGATATTTTTGATTGAAAAATGTGATTTGGAATTATGTCACTTGACCTTTTGCTGAAATATTTTATGATTTCCTTTAAACAAATTGGTTTGCTACCTTAAATTTATTACTATTATTATTTTTTTGGAATAAGACTGTGTGTCAAACATTTTTTTCTTTTGCTTTTCTAAACGTTATTCTTGTTGAGTTTAGTTTTCAGTGTTTAATTGCTGGTGTGTTTTGGGAGGAAGTGAGCCATAGATTTTATTTTATTTTATTATTATTTTTTTTCAAATTTGTTTACTTATTTGTTTTTATTTTTGACTGTGTTTGGTCTTCGTTGCTGTGCGTGGGCTTTCTCTAGTTGCAGCGAGCGGGGGCTGCTCTACGTTGCAGTGCGTGGGCTTGTCATTGTCGTGGCTCCTCTTGTTGCAGAGCCACGGGCTCTAGGCACGCGGGCTTCAGTATTTGTGGCACGTGGGCTCAGTAGTTGTGGCTCGCGGGCTCTAGAGCGCAGGCTCAGTAGTTGTGGTGCGTGGGCTTAGTTGCTCCACGGCACGTATGTGGGATCTTCCCGGACCAGGGCTCGAACCCCTGTCCCCTGCATTGGCAGGAGGATTCTTAACCACTGCGCCACCAGGGAAGCCCCCCATAAATTTTAATTCTGATGATTTTGAAACCCTATCAAATTACTAATTTAATAAAATCATAATATTAATTAGTAATCTATTTAGATATAGTTTTTCCAAACCTAATCATAATTTTATTTACCTACTTTCCTGCTTTTGCACTTGGATATACTGTCAACTGAGCAATAACTGTCACCTTGCATTAATATTTGTCAGATGGCAATTAAATTAGCTAAATATTATTATTTTTAATAATCTTATTAAGATTCAGGCATTGTACCTAAAGTATTTCATTGTCTGAGATAATTTTCTTTTAGTGACAAATTTATGTTCTGTCCCTTTTCCAGGTCATCCTGTTCAGTTCTACAGCATGAATAGACCTGCCACTCGCCATACTCCCCCAACAATAGGGGGCTCTTTGCCCTATAGGCGCCCTCCTTCCATAACTTCACAAACAAGCCTTCAGAATCAGATGAACGGAGGACCTTTTTATAGCCAGAACCCAGGTTAGATTTTCTTTTGCAGTCTGTGGAATATATCTAATTAAAAATCTTCAATTACACAGAAAAAAACCTTTAATTGCAAATGACTAGTACATGGTAGGTGGTTAGTACTATTTGTTGAATGAGTGGAAGACTGAATACAAGGTGGCTAATACTGTATCTTCCAGTTCTTTTTTTAAAAATCAACATGGTTTCCATATAAAGTTGTAGAACTTAATTTTTTTGAATGGAATCTTTTTTAATGTGTTAGTGATTATTTGTTTTTTAAAATAATATTGTGCTGAACAGTATTTCCTTCTTATTTAATCAGATACCCTTGCTCTATGAATAGCAAATAATGAAAGTTGAGCATACATGAACAGAGTTTATAAGTGGCAAAGGAAAAGGGAAATGACATTTTTGAAGCTGCTTTATGGTGGGCAGTTACACTATCTTTTTCAATTCTCCTACCAAACCTATGATGGAAAAACTGGGACTTGGACAGATTGATCCAGATATAACAATCACCTTTTAGTTGCATCATGCATACAGAAGAACTAATCTGGCACATATTTAATACTAAACATAATCATTTGTTTTGCTTCTTCCCCATAGAGGGTAAGAGCAAATATTATACTCTGTGACTACTGTGGACATGTTATGTGAACTTACTGTGTTTTTCTGGATTTTTGCCAAGAGGCCAGTAAGCCCATGTGTGATCACCTGTAATATTAGGGGACAGCCCATTCCATCTTGGATGAGCCCTGAATTGTATGGAGCTGAAATCTATCTACCTTTTGGTGAAACCTTGTTATATCCTTTGAAGTCTTGCAGAAGAAATTTCATCCTCCTCTTACATAAACAGAGCTTAAAGAATGCTTTTATATTTTTTATATCATTTGATTCTTATAATCATGTGATCGTTTTCATCTGTATTTTACAGGTGAGGAAACAGACTGAGGTGATAATCAAGTTAGGATTTGAATTTAGGTCATCTGACTCAAAGTTCCATGTTACTTCTATTGTACTATCCTATCCTACCTACCTTCATATTAAAAAAAATCTTTCTCTTACCCTCCCAAGGGTAGGAGGGTGGGGTGGAGGATGCCCACATTGTAATGTAAAGTGCATGAGAACCTGAGACCTTGTCAGTTTTTTAATCTGTTATATCCTGGGAATAGTGCTCAGTAACTACTTGTTGAACGTGAAGTGAATCTCTTGTTACTTTATTCAGATCCCCTCATTGTTTTGGGTCCTTCTTGTAAATTCAATGCCATAAATGACTATATAGTCTAACCAGTGCACACTGTAGTGTGATTACCATCTGCCTTAGTTGAAATAGACTTCTTTTTTAAAAAATTTACATTAGATTATTTATTTTGAGAAATAATGCATGTGCATTTTTTTACCCAGCGATCACATTTTGAGTCTTAAAAAGGAGTAGTTTTTCTTTTCCTAGTAGTTAACTATGACCAAATTAAAATCTATAACCTTAAAATTCGAGGGGTTATTCTTCTCTTATTTGTTTTTAAATTGTGTTTTACTGAAGTATAGTTGATTTACAATGTTGTGTTGGTTTCAGGTGTACAGCAGAGTGATTCAGTTATACATCTATCTATCTATCTATCTGTCTCACTGCTATCTTTGAACACACTCAATGATTTTGGGTGTGCCATTCTTTTTAACTCATTTTGAGCTCCATTTTGACAAATACGCCTGTCTTTTCTCACGTTCTACTTTTAAATCATGTGTTCCAAACCCATATTTGTACAGGTGCTATTTTGTAGTTAAATGAATATTTTATTTTTAAATTTTAATTTGTTAGATATGGCCTGTTTCATAGCTCTGCTGAAGATAAGCTCTCTCCCTGACCCTCTTGGAAGTCTAGACAATTATTTCTTATGGCCCTTATGCCCTTCCTTACCCTTAAATAGAGTTTTGAAGAATGGTGTCAGTCCAAAATGGGCCAATTCTGTGATGGAGCTGAGAGATGCTTTACTGTTACAGCTTGGGACCAAGTGTACATGATATTCAGAAAGTATATACAGGGATATTTCATGCTGTATACCTGTACATACCAAAATACTGGTCTTATGAGACGAGAACCCTGATTAAAAATTCCACCTGTTGATGGAATTTATTTGAAGGCTATTTATTTAAATGTGTTTTAAGTACATATTTTAATACTTATTTGTAAATCTGATTTTAACATACTTGAAAGTATATGTTAATGTAGAAAAATAACCTACTCTAAGGAATGATGTTAATGAAAGTATTTTTCACACTCATGGGAAGTATAAAGTGAATTGAGATTTTTGGGCCTTCAGCATAATGTGTGAGGCAACTTAATTTGTTTTCATGTACTTCTCTCAATTAAGTTCTGCCTTTCTTCTCTGGGGATTTGGTAACTGTTTAAAGAGGGTGGCTACAACTTAGTTGAATAATCAGTGCTTTTTTCTAAACTAAAAAAAAATTTTAACTAAATTATGTTCTTTGAAAAGTTCTTCTTGCAACACTTAATGCTTTGTAAGCCAGTATTCTAAGGCTGTTCGATGCACTTTCATTTTATTTGCATTAGATTATTATGTAAGTCTCTTGTATTATGCCCACTGGTCTTAAAATGGTCCTTGTTTTTTCATATTTAAAATGAGAAAATTTGTTGTGCTTTCTCAAGTAGCTAACTCCCTGGTTTAACAGTGATCCCAGGTTTGTGTTTTATGAGCATATTTTTTGCAGCTGGAGGCTTGACATGGATTTGTGCTTCTGAGGAAGTGAGCTGACAGGCTGGGATTCATGTGACTAAATTCAGTGAGGTTTTCTGTGCGATGTAAATCTAACAGCACTGCTACTATATTGGTTTTGAGTTTGAAATGGCGTTATAACATAGGAATTAAAATATGGAGCACCCGGTGCGTAGTGCCAAGTCCTAGGAGCACAATAATTGTGTTCTAGTGAGATTATTTCAGAAGCAAGTTAATGAAAGGAACACTTCATTCAGAACATAAAATGAATCCTATTTGGTTCTCATTGTTTCTTAATCTAATCCAGCCAAAGAAATAGGAATACTAGTTTATCATTCTTCTTGTCATCAGCAAGGAGTGTCATTGAAACAAACAGGGCTAATCACAAGTTTTAACAGTTTTTACTTTCAATATAAATATGAAGCACCTTGGTGGTAAAGAAGAGTATACATATGTGTTTGTACATGTACATTTACATACATTAACCTAGTTTGGTAAGTGTCTTAGTTTGGGCTGCTATAACAAAGTACCATAGACTGGGTAGCTTATAAACAGTAGAGATTTATTTCTCACAGTTCTGGAGGCTGAAAGTCAGAGATCAGCATGCCAGCATGGTTGAGTTCTGGTGAGAACCCTTTTGAGCTTGTAGACTGCTGTCTTGTTGTTGTATCCTCACATGGTGGAAAAAGAGAGAGAGAAAACGCTCCACGGTTTTTTTTTTTTTTTTTTTTGGCAATGCCTTTTAAAAAAATTTAAATATAATTTTTAAAGGTTAATTTCCATTTTACAGTTATTACAAAATATTGGCTCTATTCCCCATGTTGTATAATATTGTACATCCTTGAGCCTGTCTTTCACCCCCTGGTTTATACCTCCTACTCCCCCCCCCCCGACCCATATTACCCCCCTTCACTGGTAACCACTAGTTTGTTTTCTATACGTATACTGTGAGCCTGCTTCTTTTTTGTTATATTCACTAGTTTGTTGTATTTTTTAGATTCCACATATAAGTGACATCATACAGTATTTGTCTTTCTCTGTGTGACTCATTTCACTTAGCATAATGCCCTCCAAGTCCATCCATGTTGCTGCACATGGCAAAATTTCGTTCTTTTTTATGACTGAGTAGTATTACATTGTGTGTGTGTACATCCTCTTAATCCATTCATCTGTTGATGTACACTTAGGTTGTTTCCATATCTTGGCAATTGTAAATAATGCTGCTGTGAACATTGGGGTGCATGTATCTTTTCAAATTATTGGGTTTTTTTTTTCAGCTATATACCCCTGAGTGGAATTGCTGGGTCATATGGTGGTTCTGTTTTTAGTTTTTTGAGAAACCCCAATACTGTTTTCCACAGTGGCTGCACCAATTTACATCCCCACCAACAGTGTATGAGGGTTCCCTTTTCTCCACATCCTCACCAGCATTTGTTATTTGTGTTCTTTTTGATGATAGCCATTCTGACAGGTGTGAGGTGATATCTCATTGTGGTTTTGATTTTTATTTCCCTGATGATTAGCGATGTTGAGCATCTTTTCATGTGTCTGTTGGCCATCTGCATTTCCTCTTTCAAAAAATGTCCTTTCAGTTCTTCTGTCCATTTTTTAATCGGGTTGCTTTTTTGATATTGAGTTGTATGAGCTGTTTATATATGTTGGATATTAATTCCTTATTGGTCATATCATTTGCAAATATTTTCTCCCACTTAGTAGGTTGTCTTTTTGTTTTGTTTATGGTTTCCTTTGCTGTGCAAAAGCTTTTAAGTTTAATTAGGTCTCTGGAGTTCTTTTATAAGGGCACTAATTCCATTCATTCAGGCTCCACCCTCATGAGCTAATCACCTCCCAAAGGCCCCACCTCCTAATACCATCACATTGGAGGTTAGGATTTCATATGAATTTTGGGGGGATACAAACATTCAGTCCTTAACAGTAAGGAATCAGTAATGTGGTGTTTAAGTACTAAGGCCTTTGGTAAAAGATATCTTACATTTCACTACTCATATTTTCTTACAACAAAGACTAAAAAAATCTAATTCATAAAGTGGAATGTTGGTTCCAAGCAGTGTGAGTGTATATAGTTGTATGAGAAAGAGGAATTTCTGAATGAATATGATGTTTTACACAGGGAAGATGTCAGGCTTCCCTGAATGATATTAAAAACAACTAAAAAGAAACAGAAAACAATGTTGGGTTGGTGATATTGTAAAAGAAAAGCCATAATGCATATTCTTTAAATGATAGTTAACTTACAGCATTACCATAAATCTCCAGAAGAATACAGATGTGGTGGGGCTTTAGCAAAGTATAAATAGAGAGCAATGAAGAATCTATTTTCGAGTCCTCATTTTAGGCAGTCTTTAGCTTTTGTTAGTGAATGTTTACTCTAGGGAGAACAAAAAAGCTAGAAAAAACCGAAAAGTTTAAGTATATTCTCAGATGACCAAGTAAACCAAATAGACCCTTTACATCGATTATTAAACACAAGTTATGTTTTTAAACTGTGTGAATTTATTTGCTACTTTTTCTTGGCATAATGTCATACGATGTTTTTTTTTTCACTTGAAAAGGAATAAGAAAAATGGCTCAATTCTTTTAACCCTTCTGAGACTACAGGAGTGATACTTATTTGGTAACCCTATTCTTTTCCATCAAAAAAGCTTCCCTTACTGAGTATGATTAGTTAGGTTCACTTTTAAATACTCCTTGTTCTAAGTTACGATCCACGTTTAGAAAATATTTCACTCTTAAAATAAATTGCTTAAATTATTTCCCTCACTGGAATGTAAAATATTTGCAACTAAACTTGAATGGGCTACAAATGTATGGCCTCTAAAGGTGATATCTTTAATGGTTTTAGAAATAGTATTTAGAGTGGTTATTTTGTCTAATTTTCTTAGAGTATTTATAAAGCAGTAAAAAAAAAAAAAAGATTTAATAGCCTAATTTTTCTTCAAAACTCTTTGTACATTTTAACCGCAAAGAAGATGCGCCAGGATTTTGTAAATAACCAGGAAGGTCATGCTTAGGAGGTCTGTATATTTCATCAGCACAGACTCATCCTCTCAGTTTGGTTTGCTTGCAGAGCCTGTTACAGTTTGTATACCTCCGTGTTGCTGAGTGAATGTAAGCTGTAGTTCTTGTAGTTCTACTTAAGATCTCTCTATAAACTCCAGTCTCTTCTTGAGCGTTCCTCTTCCCGTTAACTTCATTATTGTGTAGTTTGAACATAATATTACTGAATCTAAGTTTGGAGACCTTTTGGTGATTATAGGGAAAGGCTTTTGTCACGTGAGGAATCATCTTAGCTAAATGGAATGGAAACAAATTGATAGTTACTTTCTGCTCTTGCCTGTACATGAGATACCTCAGACTAGAACTGATTATTGCAAACGGTTCTTCACATCAAAGTCCTGCTTAGATTCTCCTAAAATAGTTCATTTTCAGTTCAACTCTGAGGAAGATAAATCTAGTCTAAAGTAGGACCTTCTGGTTCACAGGTTTTCTAATGAAATCTCAATGACCAGAAAAAAAATGCTGTGGTAACTAAATTAATTTGGACCATGATGTAAAAAGTTTGCCCTGGGCAAAAAAAGTAGAATTTGGGGCAACCTTTGTAAACTCCATTTGGAACTGAATTTTTTAACATGTGTTGGATTGGCTTTGAAAAAAATCTAACTTGTTTTGTTATGATGTAATTCTGTTTAAGGAAGATCTGGGACTGGTTTTTACCTGGGCTGCTGTTGATAGACTTCTTAAAAACCCACTAGAGTTTCAGACTTGGACTTTCAAAACAAGAAAAGAAAAAAATATATATATTCATTAAAAAAAAAATAAACTCAACCTACCTACAAAAACCCTGTTCTAATAAGTTAAGTACCTAATCATTCTTTTTTAGCTGAGTACTAGAAAGTCATTTTTTTTTTTTTTTTTTTTTGATGAGAAACCATGACTGAAGTGGGAAATTTCCTACTTTTCTGTTACAGGGGAGGTTGGGATGGGTGCTAACATAAGAGGAACATTTCAGCATCTTATATCCCACTTTCCTAGCGCAGTTGCTGTCTGCCGCTGTTTCTCAGTTTTATCTGCTTTGTCTCTGCTGCCTTCTCTGTTCATTGTGTCTTCTACCCCAAGTTTGGAAACACAGGGTGTCGTGAACATATCAACAATTGTTCCAAGCCTCTGAGAGTGGGACACAGACACACAACTTAAGGGTTTACTACCAAGAAGTATGACTTCAGGGAAAAACGTAACCACAAGGTATCTTTTAAAGAAAGGTACCAATTTCTAGGGTTATGTGACTCTGTCCCTTTAAATCTGAGATATTCTTCAGGATTATCTGCTTAACTCTTGTCTGCCCATTATAAGTACATGTTCTCCCTGCACTTACCCATGGCACAACTGTTATCTTTACTGATTACTGCCACCTCTGTACCTCTTGATTTTTCCCACAGGTTCAACCCAGACTTTCCAGTTGCCTTCCATATTTATGTTTTAAGTTACTTTCCTACATCTCATTATTTCTCCCTGATTTTTCTGTTCACCAACCCGTTTCATTCCCTGTACTACCCACCAAGGTTAATGTGGTTAATGGCACCACTACCTTCATAGTTAGGAAGGATAAAAATCTAAGACCATCTTGAGCTGTTTCTCTCCTTCATATGCCTCCTAAATCCTTAGATACCAAATACTCTTTTTGTCCACACTGTACTAAGTTCTCTCCTTTTCTTTCCACTTCTATTACCTTGATTTTTGTGTGGCAGGCCCTGGGTTAGACTTTCTGCATACATTGTTTTTTTTTAAAAAATCTTTGCAGTCACTCTGTAAAGTAGGTTGCATTACCTCTTTCATTTCACATTTATGGATTAGGCTCAAAAAATAACTTGCTGTTCCAATAGCAGCGAAATAGCAAATCAGGGATTTGATGCTAGGTGACTTTAAGTCCAAGGTGTTCCCACTAAGCACTCTTTCACCTAACATATAAGATTCTTCCCTATTGCATATCTACCTGCTCATCTCTCCAGGTTTTGTACTTTCTCTCTGGGGCATCTTATGCCAACCATATGGAAATATTTCTGGTTCTGTGAACTGGTCATGCTATTTTATACCTCAGAGCCTTTGCCCCTCACTTGGTTCTCTGCTTGTCTTTCTCGACCCTTGTCTGCTTGTCGAACTCCTTTTCTTCAAGCACCTGCTCAGAGGTTACTTCTGTGTAGCCCCACCCCTACTCAAACCCTGACGGCCCTTTCCGTCACCACCATGATGCCACACCATCACCAGTGCCTCTTCCACTACCGTCACCACCACCACCTGCAGGGAAGTGCTACAGATGTTGTTGGGTTAGGGTTATTATTTTTGTCTTCCATTCCTAACTAGAATGTGATCTTTTTGAGGGCAGTGACTCTTACTCATCTTTTTAGTTTTATTAGTCTTCACTGTGATTTGAAGCTAATAAAAATGTTCTCTCTTTATAAGAAGATGCACACCATACTGTATACCCATGCCGAAGGAAACCGTAACTGTAGAGTTAATCTTGGGAAGTTGTTTGGCATGTACCTGGCTTATTTGTGTATTTATCTACGTCAGATGTTTGTTGAAGGCTCACTAGCGCTAGGCGCTGTACCAGGTGTTTAAAAGGGAAAGACAGCTTTGGGGGGAGAGGAATGATTTGAATGAGGCTGGCATTTTTCTGTAGATTCAGGGAGAAAATGTACCTGGAATAGGTGGTATGAATTGGGACTGTGAGAGATTGTAAAGATACAGACGTGACTCGAAGAGAACGGTTTCGTATTGGTCTCTTAGCAGAGTGCTTGCCCCTTAGTGGGAAGTCAGTGAATATTTGTTTAATCAATGGCTGAAAACCAATTAATTTTGCCTGTTTAATGAAGTAATGAAAAGTATAAAATTAGGATGCTGGCATGTAATGGTTTTTTCCCTTGTATTGATGAACATTTAAACTTATAACCTTCAAGGTAAAATTCAGAAAACCAAGTTATTCATGGTAATCTGAAGAAATTCTTTTTTTGAGAAGACATGCTATTGACATGAAAAGATAATTTGCCATTGTATGTAAGAATAGATCTGTATATGATAAATGCTTCCTGTTGTAAGTTTTTAAAACTTCCCTAATACTTTGTTTTGTGTGTTAATGAGTTATCCCTCAAAAGAGGATCCTTAAGATAGCTTGTAAAATGTTTATGCATAGCGGTTTCCCTCCTTATATGTTTGTTTTATTGTGGTATCCTTTCCTTTTAATGTAACTTGCCCTTACCCCTTACCCTCCGCACCTTTTTTGTTTTTGCAGTATCTCTTGCTCCTCCTCCTCCCTCCATCCTACAGGTAACTCCTCAGTTACCTTTAATGGGATTTGTGGCCAGAGTCCAAGAAAATAGTAAGTTTATGTCTTCTTTATGCTGTAGATCAGATTCTAGGCATAAAATGTCATTTATATATGATTGGCTGAATAGTCATTCATTCACTGATACTTCAGATATTTGAATATTATGAACAGTCATTGTATGAGCAGCTAGTGTGGATGATAAAATAATTAAGATGAAATTCTCTACTTTCAAACAACTTGAAATCTGGTAGTGAAGACAAATAAATATAAAATAAGGCACATGTAAAAAGAAAGATCACATCTAATTGAGGAGGTGCTCTTTAATCACCAGATATCCCACCCTTTTCTCTGGGTTGCTCAGACAATTAGTGGTCTATCACTGGAGTTTTAGGGTTTTGTGGCCGGCCTGAGAATCTTCTTCCAATCCTGTGATTCCAGGTGTAAAAATGGCCATGCCATGGTGGGTCCCAGGGGACCAAATTGTCAGTCTGTCTCCCAAGAGGCCTCATAGATTGGCAGTGAATTTAAGCTGGCCTGTGGTCTGGCGTTGAATCATGCAGGATCAGATAACTAATTTTATTGACAGGTCGAGTTTTCTCCTAGGGAAGCATTAAGGAAGCTGAGGAGACTGATGTCTACAAAGCAGGAGGCCTGTATCTGTATTTAGTGAGGAATTGCTAAAGCAGTGAGCATAGTCTGTATGACAGATGAGTTCTCTTCTTGTGAGCAGTCTACATAGGAACCATGTCACAATCATAAGGCTGTACAACGGGTGTGGAATCTGAACTAGGGGAATTACCCCAATGAAGGAGATAATGTCATCAGGCTGATGCAGCCTAATGCATGCATCTCATAACAGGGATGGCCTCAACCGTGGGATAGAAATATTTGCATTCTGTTGCTTAGGACTCCTGCTCCTTTGGAAATGGGCATTGCCAATACTAGAATGTAAGCTCTATGAGAGCAGGGAATTTTGCTTGTTTTTTTCCACTGGCTATTTCTCCAGCACTTAGTAAAGCATCTGACACAGAGCAGACACTTTGAGTCCCTCCTTTTTTGTGTGCTTCCATAGCTGACTAAATGCTCCCTTTGTAACGACACATTTCTTTCTTGTATTTTAACTGGTTATAATCCAGTCTTGTTGGCCTGAGGACTCAGTATCTCTTTCAGGTGCCTTTGCATCTCTGTTTGCTAATTTCTGAAAATAGTCTATTTTACCTCTGTTTATTGGAAGGTACCCCAATGAGCACCTCCAGTATTTACCACAGTGTGCAATATTTACCTTTTAGGATGATCTTTTCTCATTTCTTTCCATAGTCATATACATTTTCTCACCTACAAAATGTATAAAAATAAGAAACTTTGTATATGAGGTGAGCCGTGGCTGATTTTACAGACATAGCAGGACTTATACATTCAAATGAATGTTGTCCTCTTCAAAACACTCACCTTGGAAAGACATATACCTATCTTTTGGAATGATCTTTATAGCTTTCAAGTACATTATTTTGAACATAACTCTGTGGTAGCAGATATTTACTCTATATTAAGTTTGATGTTTGGACGAAGTCTGGAATTATTTGGAACCAGTTATACTGGGCTAAGTAATGCAGCTGTGATTCCGTTATTCTTCTTAAACCCTTCTCTGGCTTCCCATTGCTCTTTGGATAGAGTTTAAACTGTTACAAGGCCCTTTCTGCTTAGTACTGTTCAGCTTCCTCATGCCTCTTTCTACTGAACTTTGGTCAGCTCTTTGAAGGGCTCCTGCTTTCTTACCTTTGTATTTGTTATTTTTCTTTACATCTGACATGAAATACCTACCCCCACCCCGGGCCATTAACTCTTACTCATCCTTCAGGTTCCAGGAAGCCTTTCCTGACCCACATAAGAGATGTGGTCTACTGCTCTGTTTTCCATGATGACTTAAAACACTTACTGCACTTAATTATAAATGAAAGTTTGGTTGTCCATGTCTCCATGACTTTCGCTCACTGCTGTATTCCCAGTGCTGAGCATAGTAGCTGGCCATAGTAGGCTTTCAGTTGATGTTTTTGAATGAATAATGAAACATGACTTTAAAGTTGTTGAATTGATCTCATTCCATAATAGTGTAGCTTTTAAGATAAGAGGCATTGGAGTTCAAATTCCTGCTCTTCCACTTACTGTTGGAGTACTTAATCTTGGAAAGCCAGTTTCCACATCCATAAATGAGGATTAAAAACACCACCTCCCAAGGTAAAGATTAAATGAAATAATGTATTGTAAAGTGCTAACTGAGTAATTGGAACATTTTAAGTAAAAAATAGTAATCATTTTGGCTAAACTTTATTCAGCATCCATCAGCACTAACCCAAAGGGAGGAGAAAGTCAAGCTTGGGGATTTGGAACAGTATAGTTGGTGGGAACACTTCTCTTGCCTACTTATTTTTTGAAAGATTATTATTTTCAAGTCTAGGTTTATACTCCATGAACATAGAAGCTTGGATAGGAAACACTGAACTTTGCATAATGTGTAGTTTTGTTATCAGCTTGATACATTCTTAGTTTCAGATGCACCACCTCCACCACCACCTGTGGAAGAACCAGTCTTTGATGAATCCCCACCACCACCTCCTCCTCCAGAAGACTACGAAGAGGAAGAGGCAGCCGTGGTTGAGTATAGTGATCCTTATGCTGAAGAGGACCCACCGTGGGCTCCAAGGTCTTACTTGGAAAAGGGTAAGTTTCAGAGGGATATCTGGAAGGATGGGAAGAAACCTCTATGTACATAGAAATGAAATTTGCTGGTACTGAAGAGAATCTTATTTATTTTTTACTTATAAGTAAAGTTTGGCCTGTATTAGCCTGTATATTTTAATTAATTTAGTTTACAAGGTTCATGATTTTGAAAGTCACACTGGTAAAATCCTGTGACTGATTTTTATTGACGATTATATGTTGTTCCCGTTGAACATGCTTTTTATGAACGGTTTCTATAAGGCAAAAATTTTAAAAAGATAGGTTTTTTTCTGGAATGACTCAGGAAGAGGATGATTTTTCCAAATTATGTTATTCCCACTCCCATGGTTTAAAGCATTCTTCCCTTTTAAAATATTTATTTATTTATTTACATTGGCTGCATCGGGTCTTAGTTGTGGTATGCGGGATATTCGTTGTGGTGTGCAGGGTATTTCATTGAGGCACACGGGCTCTTTGTCGTGGCGTGCGGGCTGCTCTTTAGTTGTGGTGCGCAGGTTCCAGAGCACACGGGCTCAGTAGTTGTGGCACACGGGCTCTCTGGTTGTGGCACGCAGGCTCAGTAGTTGCGGCATGTGAGCTCTCTAGTTGTGGCGCGTGGGCTCTAGAGCACGTGGGCTTAGTTGCCCTGCGGCATGTGGGATCTTAGTTCTCCAACCAGGGATCGAATCCGCGTCCCCTGCACTGGAAGGCGGATTCTTAACCACTGGACTACCAGGGAAGTCCCTAAAGCATTCTTTTGTGGCATCTTATATCAGATATTCCAGTTTAAGTATCTCCATATGAAACTTTCTTCCAAAGAATATGGTTTCTCAGTTTCTTTGCAAAGTAGGTGTTTGGCATTTCTTTTGGTGAAAAGCTTCTCTGAATATATTAGCTAACCATCATATGACACTTTTGGGACACAGGCTTACAAACGTCATCAGGACTAGTCAGCTCAGAAGAAATGTGTGCTGTCTTGAAGGAAGTTTGCTGTTAAGAAAGTTAAAGCTACTAACTCACTGGGTTTCAAAACTGACTGCACATTAGAATCACCTGGGGAGCTTACATTAACGAATAGTGGACTTCCACTTCTGGCTAAGATAGAGCAACGGTAATCAGATTTACCCTCCCTCCTAAAACAGTTAGGAATGAATCCAGGAAAAAATATAAAAGATAATGGTTTTCAGACATTAGATAACAAGCATTGGTGGACTATGGTCCCAGAAAGAAGGAACTCAAACACGGTGAGCCCCTAATTGTCCTAGCTTTGCTATCTAGTGGCAGTTTCCAGGCCACAGTGCAAGGGGGTGGAACCCAAATAAGCCTGAAAGTCTCACTGAGTAGAGAAGATAAGAGATCACAGAGTTTTGGGAGACCATGGAGAACAGGTAGCTACTCAAAGACAAAGGACAGAGGGGTCTGCAGAAGGGTCTCCTTGAATCTTTGACAGAGTACTGATCTGCACATGTATGTGAAGAAACTACCTGAGATTGGAGAAAGAACAATCAGAAAGGAGTAGGCAGAAAAAGTCTTGGAAATAACAGGCCTGGGAATAGTTCATGTTCCCAAACCAGCAAGAACAGAAAGACCTTGTAATACACACGGCATTGAGAAGAGGCCTCAAAAGTGTGTCCCCTCAAGTTGTGGGGCGAAATTAGCCCTAGACTATAGGTTGCCCTGAACTGCCCTAACAGATGTTTAAATGCAAACTTTGAAAACATCCAACTGATTTCAAGTAACTTAACTGAGTTCCAGGACAAAACCCAGCATTGTTCAAAGGAGTCAACAAAATCCAGTGCACCAAAAAGTAAGATTCATAGTGACCAGCATCCAGTCAAAAATTACAAGGCATGTAAAAAGGCAGGAAAACATAACTCATACCTAAAAGCAAAGCCAGTCAATAGGAACAGACCCAGAAGTGACCAAGATGATGGAATTACCAGACACGGGTATAGCTATTATAAATGCCACATATATCCAAGAAGGCAAAGGAAAACATGCACATGAGAGAGAAGCAGAATATATTTTCTTAAAAAAGAGAAAGAGAAACCCACATAGAATTTCTGGAGATGAAAAATATAGTATCTGAAGTGACACTTAGAAGAAAAGATTAGCAACCTTGACAATATGACATTAGAAACTATCCAAAACGAGGCACAGAGAAAAAAACCAAGACCAAAAACAGAGCAACAGATATGTGGAACAATATCAAATAAAGTTTATTTGCAGAAGATATTATCTTGTATGTAGAAAATCCTAAGGAATCTACAAAAAAGCTGGTAGAACTAAAAAGCAAATTTAGCAAGACGGTAGGCTACAAAGTTGATTTGCAAAATTAATTGCATTTTTATATACTAGCAACAAACAATTAGAGATTGAAATTTACAAAATAATACCTTTTGTAATAACATCAAAAATATGAAAACTTAGGGATAATTTTTTTTTTTTTGGTGGTGGGGCGTGGCTTGTGGGATCTTAGTTCCCCAACCAGGGATCAAACCTGGGCCCTTGGCAATGAGAGCTCAGAGTCCTAACCACTGGTCCGCCAGGGAATTCCCAGGGATAGATTTAATAAAATATATGCAGGACCTGTATGATGAAAACTATAAAACTTAAGAGAAATTAATAAAGGCCTTAAATAAATTGAAATAAATAAGTAAAGTATGTTTTTTGATCATTATTGTTAAGAGACAGTCTTTCCTAAATTGATCTATAAATTGAATGCAATCTCAATAAAAATTCCAGCAGTCATTCTTACAGAAAATGACAAGGGGATTCTAAAAGTTAAATGGAAATGCAGAAGACCTAGTTTAGTCAACACAATTTTTGAAAAACAAGACTAATATTGGAGGATTTAAACTACCTGATTTCAGAGTTCTAGTATAAAGCTACAGTAATCAGGACAGTGTGCTATAAGTATAGAAATATACATCAGAATCCAGAAGAAAAAAAAGAATCCAGAAAAAGATCCACACATATGTTTTGACGAAAGTGCAAGGTAATTCAGTGGGGAAAGGATAGTGTTTTCAAAAATAGTGCTGTTAATAATTGGATATCCATATGCAAAACATGAACTTCTACCCTTATTACCTCACCATACACAAAAATTAACTTGAAATGTATTTGGATGTGAATGTAAAACTATGAAACTTCTAGAGGAAAATATAGGAGAAAATCTGTGTGTTCTGGGGTTAGGAGAAACTTTTTGTAGAGAGCACATTAAAAAACATGAAGCTTAAAAGAAAAAATGATAAATTGAATTTCATTCTATTAAACTTTTCTTTTTTAACCATGGTGTTAAGAAAATGACAAGGCAAGCCATATAGACTGGGAAGAATATTTGCAAAATAACTCAGGAGACGACAAACAACTTGTAGAAAAAAAGTTTGGAAACACTTCATCAAAAAAGATACATGAATTGCAAATAAGCACATGGAAAGATACTCAACATTATTAGTCAGGGAAATGCAAAGTGAAGCTGCAATGAACCAAACTACTTATCACTACACACCCTCTGGATTGGCTACAATTAAAAACACTGATAATACCAAGTGTCAGAGAAAGTGTGGTGAAACAGGAGCTGGTACAGTGTACATTGCTGGTAAGAATGCAACGTTTCAGCCACTTTGGAAAACAGTTGGCAGTTTCTTATGAAGTTAGATATACACCTACCAGGTGGTCTGGCAGTCCCTTCTTAGATGTTTATTTACGAGGAATGAAGATTATGTTCACACAAAGACTTGAACTTGATTGTTCATAGCTGCTTTATTCATAATAGCCAAGACTGGAAGCAACCTATACGTCTTTCAACTGGTGAATGGATAAGCTAATTGTGGGCTATCCATCCATTCAGTGGAACACTGTTCAGCAATGGAAAGGAATAAACTACTGGTACATACAGCAATATGGATGGATCTCAAGCATTACGCTAATGAAAGAATCTAGACACAGAAGACTCATACTTTATGATTCCATCTAAATGAAATTTAGAAGATGAGTGGTTTGGGGGGATCAATGGTGGCTACATAGGGGCATAAGGAAACTTTGGGATAATGGCCATTGTAACGATTGTGGTGGAAGTTGTTCATTTGTCATGTATACAGGTGCATACATTTGTGAAAACTCACTGAATATACACTTAAGTGATTGTGTTCTGTGTCTAAATTACTTCTTAATAAAGCTGCTTTTAAGAAAAGAAAAAAAAAGAGCCCAAGGTACACTAGGGTGCCAATGTCCAATGGCCTTGGACATTGACATGTTTTACAGACTCCTTAGCTGATTTTAACACTGTCCTGGACAAAGTGATGACAGTTTTCAGCTCTGTAAAACCAGCTCAGTGAGTCCTTAAGAGAAAAGCATTATGAAGAGATTTGCTTGTTAAAAATCTCCTCTTCGGTGAACATGTTAAAATCTGGAGAGATTTGTAAGAGAGGAAAAGTAAGTTTATTTTCAGTCCAAATAACTCTTTAAAGTTTAAAAGAAAATGCCTGAGTTGTTTCCTAAGATATTTTTCAAAGTTAGTCTCTGTTAAGCTCAAATCTTTTAAAACATGAAAATCAAATAAGCTCCTTCTTACTCTTTCTGGCAAAACAAAAATAACCGTGTTCAGCTTATGTTTGATTGCTTTTTGCTTGAGTGTGCATAAATGTTGAGGCTGTTGCCTAAGTCTTATTTTTCTGTCTTAGACTTAGGACCTGGTTCTCAACTGTGCCTGCATATTAGGGTCACCTAGGGAATGTTTAATATGCCTGCACTTCCAGACCTATTAAATCAGAATCGGTGGACATGGGACCCAGGCATCAGAATTTTTTTAAAGTTCCTCAGATAATTCCAAGGTTGAGAACCACTGCATAGGTTTATCTTAACCCTTGATTATTAGCCAAGTGGAGATAATTTGTATATGTAAGTATCTTTATTTAACTTGGGTAGAGAAAAGATATTTTCATTTATTTGTTATGTGCCTGGCATGATGCAAGATTTACTACATATGTAAGGCAGTTAGTTTCCGCATTTTGCAAACTAGGAAATTGAGGTTCAAAATAATTTATTATGTTACAGAATATGACAGAAGATGTTTGTGTTGCAGGAGTCAGTATATCATAATAGTTATTAATGGTAATAAAAGCAGCTAACATTTATATAGAATGTTTACTCTACACACGGCCCTGTATCGTGTGTACATTGCCTCATTTAATATAACGATGCTTTGAGGTATTGGCACTATTATAATACCCATTATACAGCTGAGTAAAACGCAGCTTAGGAAAGTTAAGTATGTTCTGTAAAGTAGTAAGTGGTAGAGCTGGGATCTGAACTAGGTGGCATAACTCCTGAGCCCACATTCTTAACATTGTCTTAAGCTTGTACTCTGACAGACCTGGGATTGAGTCTTGGCTCTAACGTTTACTAGCGTTAAATTATTTGAGACAAATTGACTTATTTGTCAGTGCCTGTTTTATTTCCCTTTCTTCTATCAAGCCATCTGTTCTTGTGTTTTTCTAGCTCAATGACATAACTTCTTGGTAGAAGCATAAACAGTGTATGGTAATTTATCAGGTAACCCTTCTGTCCTCACAAGACTGTGACGGTCCCTTGTCTTATTCATCTTTGTATCTCTAAAAATCAGAATGGATGCTCCCTTAATGATTGTCAGAAAGTGAATAGTGCCATTGATTCTATCTGGGGAGTCCAGAAAGCTGCTCAGAGGACATGGTATATGTGATGTGCTTTGGATGATGAGTATGAGTTTCTCAGGCAGAGGAGAGAGATAGGAAGGGCCATCCAGTCAGAGGGAATCCTCTGAGTCAAAAGGGCATGGTGAGTAATGTCCTGTGCGGGGACCTGGGTGGCTTGTAGGGAGGGGGTGGGTGAGCTAAGAGTGTAGGAAGGGAAGTGAGTTGTAATTAATGACGGGAGGCCTTGAATACCAGGCTGAGGTGTTTTGAATTTTTTTCTTTTTAAAAAATCTGATAGTAGAGGGAAATTGTGGAAGATTTTAAGTAGGTTAATGTTAAGTTCCCATGTATTTGGACTTTAATTTTTGAAAAAAGATACTTGATAATAGTGTAGTGTGCATTAGAAAGAAAGAAAAATAGGAGTTGGAAAGACCAGGTTGGGTATCTTTCTAAGCAAGAGATTAGGGCCTCAGCTGAGGCAGTGGGGTTGAAAACCTTGTTCACATAAATAAGTAGATGCAAATGGAATTATTTTTCATGCAGCACTGTCAGTTCTTTTAAATCCTTCAGAGTTATTTGCCAAAAATCAAATAATGTTCTATCTTTAAAAATCATGTTTTATATGATGTGTCATCTGATAACCCCATTAAAGTCCACCTTAACTTTTGTTAAAAGCAAAAGAATGGGAGCCACTTAAGTTGCAAAAAGGTTGGGATAGTCAGTGGAGTAATTCTCTTTCTTAATACCACACTGGTATTTTGAATTATCCCTTTGGCACTCAGGGTGTTTTATACTTAAGCATAGTATATCACTGTATTTTTGTTAAGTCGGAGAAAGATAAACAGGAAATGAGAACTCTTATGACTGATGCTTGACAGAGGGTATCATCTCAAGCAGATCAGATTTAGATGCAGGATTTATAAAAGTTGAGGATCTAGAAAGAAACTCTGTAAAATCATCTGTCACTCATGCTGCTTAGGAAATCTAAAGGTACCCCACAGTGATACGTGTATTCCAGTTTAAAGACTGCTGTGCTGATTAGGGCGGTGAGTGTGATGATGGAGAAAAGTGTTTGGGTTTGAGAGATTTAGAAGGTGTAGAATTAACAGGACTTGTGGATATTTTCCTCTGAATTACTTTTCAGTGCGTTTGCATTTCTATAAGTATCAAGAATGTTATCAACCCCCCCAAAAAAGCTAAAAAATACTACATTGACTAGAAATACGAAGTAGTCTACCTATCTTGTGTTCTCTTTAAACTTGTATGTCATTTAATTGTATCTGTTTAGGTGTTAGAAATACACACTAAACGCTTTCTAGGTCCCTCTAAAGTGTTTTCTGGCATCCTAGATCACTGTAATGGCAAATATTCAGAGTTTAAGAAAGCTGTTGAATTTTACTTAAAGCAGGCCAGGAACAAATTAACTGGAACAAATTGCACTATATCAAAAGTCCCTGTTTTAGTTTCTGTTTCTTAATTATTTATTTAGGATTAAGGTTGCATAGGAAACAAAGTCAATATATGCTTCTTAAAATGGATAGATGGAGATTTATTGAGTGAAATTCTGAGTGGTATAATAAAGGTACAGAGGATCTTTCTATAAAAAAGATAAATCTTCAAGTGGATCTGAGCAAGTTATAGGGTATCCCAATTTAACTAAACTGTTGAGGAAAATGTAACACTTAGGAACCAGAGATTGTCCCAGATATCATTGAAAGGCCCCATTCACCAAGTTATTTAAGTAATGAAAATCATAGGAGAGCTTACAGGTATCTTGGTTTTCTTAACACTTTTAGTCTGTTACTGTGGGTATGTTAAATTGGTGGCATAATGCAGCATGTGTTTTGAAAGAATATATATAGTAGACGCCTGTCATTCACACATATAACCTGTGGGAATTCAACCACTATTCTCAGTGAATGGGCATAGGCTCTAGAAAGTGTGAGAAAGCAGACGGAAGTCTGCTCTTCCCTCAGTCTCTCTCATTTTCTCACTGGCCTCTCCTAGTGCATCTCACTGCACTAGTCTAATTCTAATGTTTAAAGGTACGTGTTTTTACATAATATGGTGCTTTAACGCAAGCTCAACTGAAGAAACAGCCATCTTTCCCTATTCTGGGATTGTATCTCTTCAGGGAGACTGTTGAACAGTAAGTGTGACTAAATACTATTTTTGGCCATTTATACAGTTTTGAACCTAACCTCAAGATGGGATTCCACTGTGTAGGACTGGATATTAGAAAACAGAATTTGCAGGGAAGGTCCTATGTTTAGAAAGTCACTGTGTTTGAAGTGCTGCAGAAGTTCGGAAAGGATAGGTGTTCATTTATTTGGTTCTACCTTTCTAGGAACGTTATTCTTTTTCATATCCTTTTTCTCCCCTCTCTAGTTGTGGCAATTTATGATTATACAAAAGACAAGGAAGATGAGCTGTCCTTTCAGGAAGGAGCCATTATTTATGTCATCAAGAAGAATGACGATGGTTGGTATGAAGGAGTTATGAATGGAGTGACTGGGCTCTTTCCTGGGAATTATGTGGAGTCTATCATGCATTATTCTGAGTAAAGCTCAGCAAGGCTGTGTTTCCCTCACAGGAAGAGTCAGGTCTTCCCAGATTAGCAAAAGGCCCTGGGGATTCCCCTCCAGTGAAATGAATGAAGGATTCAAATGACAAAAACTACTTATTATTTTTTTTTTTTGGTTTATCCCTCAGTATTAGAACAAAAAAGCAAGCTGAGTTGGAACAAATGGCTCTTTCTGCCGTCACTTATACTATGCTGAGCTGTTTGGACTGAAATAAAGTGACGTTTCTGAATATATCAGAGGTATAACAGCATAACTATGTGAAAAAAATCAGGTTAAAACTGATTCAGAAAAGAAATCTGGGATCTTTCTCAGGAATCCTGTACACGCGTGGGAGTTCTCCTCCTGCGGAATCTGTGGCATTGGATGATCTGCAGTGCCTGTGGTCAGCCTCGTGGCCCAGCGCGTGCCCCAGCCCCACACTTCCTTCCACTTGGATGAGGAGGGGGAACCAATATTTAAATACCACACATAACCATTTTTATAATTGTTTCACATGGCTTATTTCCTCTTCAACACTGTAAATCCTGCATTCTGTCAGCACTTGAGTGCACCAAGTGAGTTAGTGTTGAGCTGACTTGCATCCCTTCATGTTTCTCAGTTCGTAGATTATAAGAATGATTTGAATCTCCAAACATTCTGAAGGTGGTTTTGTTCTCCTGCTGCTGCTGCTGCTGCGTGAGACTGCATTGCCGCTGCTGGCAGTGCGCCCCGGGGTGTGACGGGTGCAGCCCGGCTCGTGCGCTCAAGCGGGCGTGCAGAGGTAGACACGAGGGTCCCTGAGGTTCCAGAGAGGTTGAACCGCAGAAGTGCATCCTAAACCCTTGCCTTAGGTGCTCTTTTGAGGAGTAGGACCTTAGAGGTCGACCAACTATTTCTTTACTTCTTTCATTATTTAGAAAAACAGGTTTTTGTTTTTTTTTTTTAATAGCAGTTATTTTCCAGCCTAAACAGTCACTGGGAATAAAAGGCTTGCTGCTGTGCTCTCTGAATGTTATGGCAGGTGTTAGCTACTGCTGAGTTGTTTACTCACTTAGAAAAGGTAAATATTCCCCTGATTTTGTGTGATTGGCTTTTGAAGTAGCTGCTCTTGGTAAGGATTTGAACCTTATCTCTCAGACTAAGGATAGTGGGATAAGTGGTATAAGGCCAAATACTTATTCAAGTATTTTTTTTTTCATCTGCACAATTACAACTTCAGATTCAGTGGAGTTTGGAAGACAGTTGGCTTTAATCATCTCTTCTGTAATCAGTGTAAGAAATATTGAAAAATATCCAGGAGGCCTTGCTGCTCAGCAGGTGAATACTGTGATGATAAACCAGCTCACGGGCCAAAGCTACCGTGGGTCCTTGTCAGTCCCAGCGACTTGGCCAGAAGAGAGCTTTGCCAGGTGACTTCCCAGTGCTGGGGGAAAGGTGAGAGGCGGTAGGCTGCATATATTTCAAACATGGGCCTTGAACATAATAGGTAGTGCAGAGAGAGGAACTTGATTGGAAAATGAACAAGTGTAGTAGGTGTGAGGGAGTTCAGATGGTGTTGACAGAGTTAATATCCCACCTGTGAATCTGTTATCAGAGCAGAAAACTTACCACCATTTAACTGAGACCCAGGTACAGTGTTTCGTATCAAGATTTTTGTTTTATGGTTGCAGGTTTTTTTCTCACACACTGCAAGTTAGCTCTTTTTAGATTTCTCCAGCACTTTGAATTTAGTTTTCATTAACTTGCCTCCAGTACACGTTACACTTCATGCTTTGTTAGGTCACCTTGACACCCTTTATTCCCTGTCTTCCTTCAAAGTAATGGCCCTTGAGTGTCCTCTGAGCCTTCAGCTTCATTACGGCTGCAACCAAGACTATACGTGGAGAGGTTAAACTCTTCTTAGTGTTGGTGTGTAACTAGGAAAACTGTTTTGAAATTAGATGTTCAGAGTTATTTAAATAGCTTTTCGCTGAGAAAACTTACTGGAGTAATAAGGCAGAGGGTATTTTGAAATCCAATAAATAGTGCCCACAGCTCACACCTACAGAAGCCCAGAAGACAATTGTGCAAAAGGAGTTGGTGGTGCTCAGCTTGCTTGTTGGACCCCTGCTGGATTGGGGAACCGAGAAGACGTCAGTGACGTCCTTCAGACTGAAGACCTGCCGCAGAGGGATCCATGGGTCAGCTGATTTTTCCTTTATTTTTTAGTACTAACGTGTGTGATTTTTTTGTTTTAAAAATAACACCTGTTGGATTTTCTGCATATTTTAAATTTTTGTATAGTTTTGAATTCTATATATCGTTTTGGAAGGATACTGTGTAATGATGGGCCAGGCCTAAAGTCATTGGAGACTTTTAATGTATGTAACATTTCATAGATTGCATGCTATTAATAGTATGTGAGGGTAGTATTTGTTTTATTCTAAGTTTCCCCCATTTATCTTTTTTTATACACTACAAGATGGTTGGTAGTAGGAATTCTAAATGAGTGCAGAAATCTTACATGCTACATAATATTGTGGCAAAGATGATCCAAGTCTAAAATCTGCTGACCAGTAAGCAACCATTTTATCAGGCTAGAGGGAATCTTTTTCCTCTTGAAGTGTTTTTGACTTGTGTCCACAACCTTTTTCCTTAAAAAAAAAAAAGGAGGGGGGGTTGAGTTAAGAGTTTGTTCCCTTTTTTAAAGTATTACTATTTGAAAGGCCATAGGGATGTAAATGAAAATATACTTCCTTGTTGACATCATGGCCTAGGCAATAAATTGAAAACCAAAAGTGTCAATGTGTCAAAATCTAGACTTCAGAGATTCAGCCTGCTGTGTTTGAAATACATATGAAAACTTTAAGATGTCTTGTTCAGTGTTTCCCATCTTTTGGCTACTTGCTTTCTACCTTCTCCAGGGGCACGTGCTGTTCCTACAGTAGGGTTAAGGGCCCGCTACTCTTGCTGCATTCCTAAGAGTCACTGGGTGAGACATTTTCATCCCTCCCTCCCTTTTTCCCCTCCTGCCGCTGTTTGTTACCCAGCTAGAGAGACTGTTCTATGTGTCTTCACAGTGCTCTCTGTAATGTCGCTGTGCTCCTCAGCAGTCTCTTGGTATTACTGAAGATTTTTCTGTTTGAGAGGCATCAAAATGATAGTAGTTTGCTTTTATCCTATATGCTCATTTGCTTTTAGCAGGTGACCTTTCTGCATTAAGAACTGGTACTTTGGTACTTTCTTACCACCTTTTCTCCTCCGTGGAGACAGCATGGCATGTCCTGAAGGCCACCTCTCCCTTTGAAAAGTGTTTGATGGAGGAACTGGCAGGTGGTCGCTACGTCTTGGAAAAGAATGGGGATCTGCATCACTTCCCATCTGTTCACTTCTGAACTTCTTTGGCCAGGAGCTCCTGATCAGTGTTACGGCGATGATTTCCCTCACATGATTTCCTTAGAGTCATAGAACTTTAGAGCTAGATGAGATTTCAGAAATTTTAGTTCAATCCCATTTTACTGATGAGGTTTAGATGTTTCCTTTTCAAATAACAGCTAGTTAACAAAGGTAGAATTCCTGACTCAGCGCCTGGTACTCTTTCTACAACTGTCTTAATTGTGTTGTATGTTTCTTTTAAAGTTCTACTGGATGTCTTAAGGAAGATACTTGAAAAGCTATGCTATGTCTCCATAAATACCATTCAGAGTGTTGTTTAAAGGAGTGTATTGAGTGTAGCCTTAATTAGTGAAAGTAATCTTCATTTTAACCCTTTTAAAACTACACTCAGTACAAATGGTCTTTTCCATAAGGTGTATGTAGCTAAAATGTTACAGTGTCTCGGCACTGGAAAGAGCACAGCACAGCCTTATTTGAGAGAGCCTTAGAAAACACTTCTAAAACAGGCATTGCGCTCATTACCTTATGTTTATTTTATGCTGATCTTTGTTCCTATTTCTTGAGAATCTCATAATTCTTTAAAAAAAAAAAATTGACAAATGACAGGGCCTAGCTGTGTATAAATGACCCTTGCTAAATATCTTGAGGTTTTTTGTAAAAAATCAAACAAAAGACAAAAAGCTTATTTTCACATTAAAATGGAAACGTCTTTTGCAACTTCAGAATTCTATGGAAATGCAGTTTTTATCATATTTGTGTCCATGCATCTTTCTTAACAAGATGGTTTACAAAAAAGAATGTAAACAATTTGTGATCTGGTCAGTTATACTTTTAGCTCCCGGAGGGAGGGTTGGTGTTACGAGCTGAGTAAAAGCCCGTGTAGGAAAATTTGAGGGAGCAGTCTGTCGCCAGTAACGTTTCTTGTGTGTGCCATTAAACCACCTCCAGATGAGTTGCGGGAACACTCACTTTTTAATTTTGAAATTGTATTTCGAGTTAATTGTTGCTGTGTACTAAGAACTTGGCCTAAATAAAATCCTACAAAAAGTATATCCTAAATGTCTTGTGAATGTATTTCTGCAAGTAACTTCTTTCTTTTTTTTTTTTTTTTGGCTGTGCTGTGTGGCTTACGGGATCTCAGGTCCCGACCAGGGACTGAATCCGGGCCATACCAGTGAAAGCCCAGAATCCTAACCACTAGGCCACCAGGGAACTCCCGTAACCTCCTTTCTAAGGTGGTAAGTAAGTTTAAGTGTGTCAGAGAGAATCCTTCCCTGTTGCACTAAATAATTACTTTCTGTCCCTATTTTTGCTGTAAGTGAACCTGAGGTTTTGATCACTTTCCACCAAATACATACAGTTCTTTTCTTTTAATATAAAAAAGGAGACCTTCTGTTCTTTTTGCCCAGTTTGGTAAATGATTGATGATAACATGATTTGTAAATACATTCGAATCCACATTTATACATACCTTGACATGGCAGTCCAAGACATGATTGTGGTAACAAGGCTTTGAAACAAAAAGCACCTCTTTTTGTACTAGTTTGTACCTAGTTGTATTTTGTTTGTTTAAAGAAAGAAAATCTTAGAAGTTATTTTCTTAAAGGCTAAACAGTTGAACAACACATCAAATTACAGTTTGTTTACCTTCACACTTTATGTGCGTGTTGCAGCCTCTCTGTTTTGGGTACCTTGACATAAACAGCAAAACCAGGTTCTTAGTGGTGCCGATCCACAAACAAACAAACAGTCAAGTACAGTTCTGACGTTTAAAGGAAATCTATGTATTTTTATTAAGGATTGGATAAGCTGACATAAGGAGAACACGTAGCTGAAAAATTACACTGACTGTATGACTACTGTCCTCAGCCATCACAATAGTTTACTGACAGTAACTGGCAAGAGTAACTTGGAAAATAACTTAATCCAGCAGTAGAACAAAAACATGGTCAGTAGTACTGAATATATCTCTTATATATATCTATATATATATAGGTTTGCACAATCAGGGAGCAAGGCACATAATTAAATGAGAGCGTACATTTAAGCAGAAGAAAATAATAGCTACAAAGCTGAAAGAAAAACTAACTTCATCTTTACTGAGCTGTGCATAATCATCTGAATAACGTCTTCTATCCAGTACTTTTAATGCAGTTCCTTTTGCCTTTTTCATGCTTTAATAAGGTATATTCCTACATTGTATCTATTTATGGCAGAGCTCCCACAGCTTAGATGTCAGCAACTGGGAGCAATCCCAGTTAAATATAATGTGCAATTTTTCTTTAAAACAGTAAACAATGTTTTTATGACATTTAGCACAAGCTAATATTTTAAATGTACATTTCTATAAAAGGAGTTCACTACTGGCTGATAATAAAATTAAGCAAAATCATTTGAAACATTCCAGTTAATGCTTATTTTCTAGGAGGAATTATTTACAAGTAGAGAGAAAAATATAGGAGGTGGTAATCATGAAAAATGGCAGTTTTTGGTATTAGGTTACGATAAACTTAACAATGGACAGTTTCCAAAATGCAGATTTTTTTTTTTAAGAAGTGCCACAAGCATGTTCTGCCTAAGAAGAGGTTGAGGCTTAGATGATGAGCTTGGTATTAACAGCCATCCATGATCAACATTCACTTCTGAACTTGGCCATCTTCTTTTAAATATGTAGTATTCACCATCACCCTGACTCGACTCACTTCTCTAAATGTCTTTGGTAGAAAGCAGCCAGACCCCGTTTAGGTAGATGAAGCCCATCTCTTGTGAGACCACTTTTCCTGTTTCTGCACAAACTAGAAAACAAACAAACACCTTCCTTCTCTTTCATTAGCACCTCAAAGAAGTTTGCCTGTTGGACTTTTTTTTTTTTTTTTTAATGCTAATCCTCCAAAAGAGTTCAAGGCACTGGGGGTTATAGCAGATGTTTCCTCTTCTAAATGGTTTATTACTTCAACAAGCAAAGAGCAAACCAACTGGAGATTATTTCCTTCGAGTGTTTATCAAGTATATTGTGTTTGTTTAGCTTATTTTTACTTAGCAAGTTTATACTACAGCTAAATTTCAGATTTCTTTTACATATAGATCTTCCAAGGGCACAATTAAGAACCGAGCACTTGTTTAGTCTGAGGGAGTCTGGTAAAGGGGTTAACAATGATCTTCAATTTTTAAATGAAAATAAATCTTAAAAGATATTGGGATACTTAATTCTGCACTACTTGCATCTCTCCATGGATCAAATCTCAACTTTGTGAGTGGTCACATATTCCTATAGGGTTAGGAATAACTTGCTTTATGCAATGACGTAAAGTGTATAAAACAAAATTCCAAGTGGCAAAAGGTACTTGCAACCTAAAGTGATTTTTTTAGAAAGAGACGTCCTCTTATCAAGTGTATAAATCCAAATTAGGAAGCCTGTGTTATTGAAAGCAAGTCATTACACCTATAATCAATCACACAGGGTCATACAGTTTTAATTGGTCTGAACTTAAATCTGTGAGATAAGTTATAACTATGTGAAAACTGTATAAAAAATTTGGTAATATATAAAACGAGGAAAAGGTTAGTTTGCTTGTTTAAAATCACCTTGTGTTTGTAACATAAAACTGCTTTTAGCTGAGGGAAAAAAGGTGACAAAGGGTTCTGTTGGTGGCCTGATAGTCAAATCCAACCAATCCTACCATTACCTGAAGTTTTTTTCAGGCTAATCGTAGCCTTACATCCTTGACATGAACTTACTAGCAGTTGTATTCTCCCAGAATAGCAGCTTAATGAAACTCTAATTGGATGCACAGCTATTAATAACCTTGACATCAGAGTTGTTACTCTATTGGAATTATTCTTCATGATCCCCCAATTTTGTTTAGATTAACTTTCTTGATAAACTCAGGACTGCTTTCAGTGGCAAGTAAACTTACATAGAGAGGGGACTTCCAAGAGAGTTCACAGCCCTTCCTTAGCAGGATATGCCGTCAGTGGGCAGGAGCACCTTGATGTCAGAGGACTGTGAAACGTTAGCATGTCTACATTTCTGTGAGGCGTTCTGATGAAAATTGTTTCCTATAACTTTTCTGAAGTCAGCAGTCTTATCATCTTAAAAAGCCCCAGAAATTTAAAAAAATCCAATTTACAGTTAAGTGGGTACCTGTAAACCTTTACAGTAGTAGTTAGTTACTTTTTCCAAGAGTATAATTCTGTAGCAGCTAAGGAAAAAAAAAAATGCATTTGAGTAGTAAAAGCTTCAGTACAGAATAATCTAACCAGAACAGGCTTTGCTACCCTTCAGAGTTGGTGCCAAAACTTTAAGCATAGGTTGGATCCAATTTTGAAATTACGTGGTAGAAGTTAAGGGTGTCACTAATTAATCTAGTCACTAGCTCTAATGGGTACCTGTTTGCACTGCCCTCCACAGCAGGATGAGTTCATCTACGCTGTTCATCTTTCGGTACAGCCAAGACAGCTGCCAAGATCTTCTTCCTTGACCTGAAGAAGCTTTACTGAGTTAGAGCTGCTGAGCAGGAGGCAGTGAAAGAAGGCACAGTACTAGTGTCATCTGGCAGTACGTTTTTTCCTTGAACACACCAGGGAAGAAGAACAGTACAAAAATAACAGTAATCTCTGAAGCCCCGAACCCCGACGAAACCACATCCTAACAAATATCCAAATTCAAAAAAAAAAAAAAACCACTAGGGAGTAAAACACTAGAAGTGTATCTAAAGTATCATTTTGGTTTTTTTTTTTTTTTTTTTGATTCAGTTGTTTCACACACACAGAAAAAAATGTTGATTAAATAGCCTTTTCTGTCTTTGGAGAAATACAAACGGAAACAGCCTGTTGTCAAATAATAGTCAACAAGCCACTGACTGGGGTAAAAATGATACAGCTCCTCCTCTGGCCTTGTTCTCCTTGGTGTCCCTAGTGTTCTAAAGGATGTCTGCTCTTTCAGAAAAACGATACATCAGAAGCATCAGTTCAGGATGGCTACCATCCGGACTGACACAAGCAAGAAGGCCCGGGAAATTCCCCACTGAAAAAAAAGGCTGGATCTTAGGGCTCAAATGGGGAGGGAATGAATACTGAGGGCACATGATTTTTTTCCCTCAAGGAGAGCTGAAGTTGCCCACCTTCATATAAAAAAAGACCACCACCACCACAAAAAACCCTAGTGATGAATATTTATATCATTGGATTCCTATTCTTAGAAACTCTTTATCCCACAAATAAGGGCGATCCTTAGAATATAAAGCTGCAGGCAGAAGACAATGGGAAATCACTTCACTCATGAGTCACAGTAGAGCTTGGCAGTCTTACTCAAATGCTTTTCAAATTGCTGTGCATGCTTAAATTAACGCAGATGTGTTAAAGGTCACTTCATAAACATAACAATATCAAGCACACAAAACTTTGTGAACCGAAAAGATCTAAAAAGTATCTTTTAAAGAAGCAGGGCTGTAACAAATGCACAATGGTATATATTCTTATTGCTCTATAAACACACGAGTATACTGTGACATCTGTGACAGTTGGGGGGTGCCTCTTACTATGATGAAGTACTTTGTTGGAGAATGGGTTACAGGGAAATCCTGTTTCCATAGCACAACTCTGCTTATTCTTGAATTATTTACTATCTCTGCCCCACTGTACTGGCATCGCTTTTTCCTTATGGGATAGTGTCAGAGATTTTTGCAGTTTGCACTGGTGATCCCTATTCATAACAGGCACAGACTCTCATTACAACGCGTGCTCATTTATCACTGCTGGGGAGGCTAGTTTTTATTCTCTGGTTTAAGAGCAGCTCTGAGATTGACCTGACGGTCAATTTATCATCACAAATTGATGACCCAATACACATTTCTCTCATATACCGAGGAAAATTCACAGGGAAAAAAAAGCATCTAGAAGTACAGTGTGAAGCATACAGAAATTATAGTGTGTCCTTAGAGCAATGATTCCATGTTATACCAAACTGCATATGCATAATATGTAATGTCACTTACTGTACTTGGACCATACAACTCCCATCAGAACACCTGGTAACCTGGACAAAGCTCTACAACCAGGCTACAACAAGCAAGGATCCTAGTGTGCTCCAGTCGCTATGGGTGAAACTGTCAAAAAACTCATTTCCCCCCTCCCTCTATGATAGCCCCACACTTAAATGAATTCTTTGTATTTCACATTACTAGCCACAAAAAACCTGATTAATGACAGCTGCACAGGGGCCAGTTTTGTTCTCTTTTCTAATCATCCATCCTTCTAGAGAGCAATATCCAAAAAAGACGCATTTCAGAAGATGATTTTGTTTTTCATCATGATGCAACATATTGGACTGGACAAAGGATTGAGTATACCTGATATAGCAATTGTCTACAGATACCTAGTATCGGCATCTACCTACAGCACACACTATAAGGAGGTAACTGGTGACCGAAAGACACAATGGGACAGAGCATTCCAAGGGTATCGTGTTGGATATCCTCTTACAATAAATCAAAGCAAGAATCATGAAGCCAAACTTGAAGCTTCACAAGCTCATGAAAAGGATCCCAACAGTACAAAAAGAACTATGCAGGATTATAGTACTAAATTATCCATGTATTACAGGCGAAGAGCTTACCTGTGACAGAACACATCCTAGATTCCTGTGGGATCATGGCAACAGTTTTGCAACTAGAATGGTTTAGTTACACCATGTATTTACTTTTTTCTATGCACGACCGACCACGTACAGATAAGTGTCTGAAAATTTCCCCACACTGCACTATTACCCGTTCTATGAAGCTGAGAGGTTTTCCTGATTAAAGTGCCCCTTTATGTATAGTAATGAAATGTCAGTCAAGCAGTTCTAACTTCAGCCAACTGGGGAAAAAACAAACACAAAAGCCCCACAGATACACCAAACATTCTGGTTGTCTTCTCAAACTGAGAAGCAGCACATTATACGTCTATCCTTAATATATAATATACAACATGCACAGATAGGCCGCGCGTGGACATTTATAAAATACCTTCTAATTAAGTCAGAAGTTTTTGGTCCGATCCACATGATAGATAATAGAAATCATAAGGGACAGGCAGGACACACATCCCCTTCCATGCCGCTGCCACCCAAAATACACAAAGCCCATTTTCAGATTAGGAGAGAAAAAGAATAAATAGAATCACTTTCAGCTATATATATACATATACATATATGTATACATATATATACATACACACACTACCTATGTATAGCTATGTGTGTACCTGCACACGTACACACACATATAGCTGAACACTACCTGAATAACAACAGCAACATCATACCAAGAGGCTCTGAACGCCTGAATTCGTAGATGATCAGGTGAGCGGACTGTAGAACGGATTACAGATCCCACGGAAATAAAGTCCTACGGTAGCTACCAATCTCTTGAGAGCTTGGTATTCTGGTCTCTTTTGGGGGGAGCGGGAGGCGGCCCTCTCCGCAACGTTGCATAGCCTGATATATGACTGCCTCCATACCGGGCTTTCTGTTGCTCAGAGAGCAGCTCGGGGGGTGGCGGGGGCAATGCCATATCATCCATGGTGGCCGTGGGTTCCGCTCTGGACACGCGCGACGAGGAGAGCGAGCCATGCCGCGTGATGGACTTCCGCTGCAGTGTCCTGTTGAGGTCAGCCAGGAATCCAGGCTGGACAGTAAGGCTGGACTTAGGAGAGGTGGGCACTTGTGGCACGACTGTGGCCATTGGCGGCTGCTCGGAGGTCTCGGCTTGCGTGAGGCGGGTGCTGTCGTTCCGTCTGGGCCGCGTGGGCGGAGGGGCCTTCCTGACCGACGTCTTAGCCCATGACTGTGGCTGCGGATTAACCACTGCCACTTTTGGAGACGTGCTTCCCGAGAACACTGCTGGAATGTCTACGGGGGGCAGAGGAAGCTCTATTTCCGGCGGAGGGGGTGGAAAGTCAGAATCGGACGGAGGAGAAGGGAATTCTACCACGGAGTCCTTGCCGCGCCCACTCAGAACAGATGCTTTTGCCGACACGCCCCCTTGCTGGAGAACTCCGGGAAGACTGAGTTTTCCAGGTTTGGGGGGCGCTGCGGGAGGTGGCGGCGTCTCCTTGCCGGGAGATGCCGAGGGTTCCGGCGCTGCGAACTTGCTGACTAGACTGTCTACTGAGGGTCTCTTGGGCTCAGGGTGCTCTGCACAGCTGCCGGACTTAATGCTGGAATTGCGCTGCGGGGTCGGGGGAGGTTTCTTTACCCCCGGACTGGACGTCTTACTGGTCTTTTTGCCCGGAGATCCGCTTTTGTCAGGGGCAGGGGCAGGAGCAGCAGTGGGTGCGGCTGGCGGAGGCGGAGGCGGAGGCGGAGGTGGAGGAAACACCAGGCTGCTCTCGGGGGGAGGAGGAGGGAAGTCCGGAGGAGGGACAGGGGTAGAGCCGGGCTGCCACTTGGGCTTTGCTTTCACAGCAGGCGGGGACTGAGGGGCGACGTTTGCTGCGGCTGAGGCGGGCTTCAAGGGCGCCGCCTCCGCGGGGGGGACGGCTGGAGGCGGGGGGAACTGGCTGGCTATCTGCTTCACCACGGAGGGCGCCGGAGACAGCGGAGAGGAGGGAGGGGGCCTCACACAGAAGCTCTGCTGCTTGGGTAGCGTGGGCGGGGGGACCGGGCCAGGAGGAGCAGGGGGAGAGGGTGGAACGTGAGACACAGGAAGCGCCGGCTGCTTTTTCACTGGGGGGACGGGAGGAGTAGGTGTAGGTGACAGAGCCTGTGGCATGGCGGGCGGCACGGTCACAGGGGGTTTGGGGGGGGCCTGGGGAGGGAGGGGTGCAGGGATGGGAAGAGGTGGGGGCGGCGCCGGAGGGGCTGCTGGAGCGCCGTGCTGCACGTGATGAATCTTCAGCGGGGGCGGGGGCGGGGGCGGGGGCGGGCTGAACTGCGGCAGGGCCTGGGCGCAGGGGGCGGGCTTCAGCTGCGCCATAGCCGAGCCGGGGGTGGGGGGAGGCGGCGGGGGAGGCGGCGGGGGAACGGCTCCGCCGGGCGGCACCAGGATCTGAGGCTTCCCTGCCTGTGAGGTCGAGGAGGGAGGCTGCATCCCTGCTGGCGGGGGAGGCTTAAACAGGGTTCCCGCATGCTGAGAGGCGTTCTGCAGCCTGGTTATTGTGCTGTACTTGACAAACATCGCGGCTGCCGAGCCCGCAGAAGGGGCCGCCTGGCTGGGCAGGGGCGGGGGCGGGGGCGGCGGCGGGGGTGGCGGCGGCGGCGGGGGCGGGGGCGGCGGGGGCAGGGGCGGCGAGGGCTGTGAGGCAGAGCAGGGGGTGAGCGGCTTAGGCTGCGGGGACAAAGGGGGCATGAGAGAAGTGTAGGCTCGATTCACAGACTCCATTCTGGCCTAAAAGGAGGATAAAAGGGAGGTTGGGAGAGAGAAAACACAACAAACACAACAGTTACAGAGGTAAGCTTTGACTGTCAAACTAAAAAGCAAGGAATCAGAGACATGCATGAAAGGATGCAGCAGCTGGTGATCATAAAGATGGACAATGTCGGGAAGGCTAAAATCTAACTCCCTGGGCAACAAGGGTGGGGAGAAAATGTGTTTACCCAACGATCTTCTCAAACAGCCAGACTGCCTAACAACCTGGGGAAAACTTCCTGCTGCACGAGCTGTCTGGATGGTGCTGCGCCCTCTGATTTCTGCCTCTGGCTTTCACACACCCTGCCCCGAGTTAGAGGGCCTTTGAGCACGGAACCGCACCCCCACCCCCCCACCCCCCGGACTCTGGCAAAGGGAGATGTGATGGCTGGAGTTCACCTTTCCGTCCAGGACCGCATCCACATCAAGCAGATGCCATAACTGGGTTTAGGAGTGCTGGTGGAGGGCCTCCCGAAGAATGAGGATGGCTTTTTGAAGCTAGTGAGCAGACACGTGAGAGCATGAGAATGTTCAGCAGGCGTGCACAGTCACACAGGAATGAATGAGCTCGACACACACACTCGTGTTCGTGTGAGACACTTGCATCCAACATGCACAGAAGTCCAGCAATGCAGGTAAAGGGGGGGTATTCTTTACATTTGTTTTACTGGAAAATACATAAAGAAATGCTTCATAAACATTACAGCAAAAGATCATAAAAATATCATACAGAAAAAGCCAGAAGAAAATGAGAGGAAACTTTGGAAGGCTAGAGTAAAGGAAATGTACCAAGAAATAGGAGCTAAAGTTTGCCAACAACTTGCTGACCAGCCCATGTGGGCCCCTCTTGGCACTGCCCAAATTACCACATCTGGTCATTTATTTCATGGAGCTACTCATGCATGAATGTGGTTCAAGTACTTCTGAAAGAGCAGAGGAAGAACTCTTGGCTTAATAACTTTGGGTACATCTTTTAGGCTCTTTGAACAAACTATGAGGTTCCAAGATAAACCATTTGTTTCCAATTCTGAATGACATCTAATTAGCATCAAGAATGCTTAGGTTAGTAGACTAAAAGGCTCATTAAGGGGCTGAGTTCTAATGCCCCTCAGGACATTCACATGTTCCTTTAATAATTGCACATCAAAATAAAAGCATTAGTCTGCAAGATCTGGTTACAGGAGTCACCCAGGTTAATGTGTTTCCAAAGAACAGCCCCCGACCTTAACTTGACCCTGTCTTGGCTGCTGCAGGGGTGTAGTAGACCTTAGCTGTGCTGGCCTTCTCATTTGGCACCTGAGACTGAGGTAACAGGACAAGAAACACACAGGGGGTCAAGACTCAGACACACTGTCACTGCTGCATGGCAGGGTTCGTGGTCTTTCTGACACTACGTGCCGTGACGGACTACACTGCTTCGTCACAGACCATGTGGACCTTTGCTTTCCTTGGCCTTTCTCATAACAACTGGGTAGTTCTACAATTTAAAATGCACATGGATAACACCATTAAAAGCTTAGTAAGGTAAAGGACTTTTCCTTAGGTATCTGAGTTGTGTAAACCCGGCTTCTCTACGACATATATGGACTACCAGCACCAAACAGCGCTGTTCCACTCAAATTGATTAAGTCCGGGAAGGAAAAAGAAGTATTTCTTAATACTTCTGATAAGGGAGCCTCTGATAAGGGAGTTAAACTGCCAGTGTCTTGAGAATTTAGGTCATTAGAACCAATTCTCAAATATTTATTTTTCTAAGAGAAAAAAGTGTTCCACCCCGTTGGGCTACATACGCCTCCCTCCACCCTCTCCATGTCCAGCGGATCAACCACATATGCAAATAAAGGAATAAACTGAGGGGAAATAGCCACTTAATTCTCACTGATGAACGTACTGATGTAAGTGATTCAGACAAGAATGACAACAATGAAAAATCACAATGACTGCCGGGTGAAAACAAAACAGCCAGGCCGGGTGTCCTACTGGCTCCTGGCGATGGCGTGTGCCCTCGCCTGCGGAGAGGTGAGCGCTGCTGGGACACGGTCGCCCACAGGACTTCAGAGGCAGTTTGATACGGTATCTTTCAACCCGGCTAAAGAACCTCTCTGTTTTTCTAAACAGTCTTGCAATAATTATACTTGCGTCCTTCAGGGTCAATGAACAACCCTCCTATGCAAGGCTCAGGGATCCTAAATTTTAAGGGGATTAGTTGGAATTTAGTCTTCCACATAAACTATAATTTGAGAAAATTCATCAATGTGCAGAGAAATGCCAAAAAGCGTAAAAGAAAGGAAGATAGAGGAATGAGTCTGAATAAACTAAATTAATAACGAATAAAGAAATAATCAACACTTAGCAGCTTTTTTGGAACAAAATTAAGGCACTGGCACTGGAGGGTGTTGTTGCTCCATCCAAAACTGATTAAGAGTGGAAAGTGTTATTTCTTAAAATCCTGAGCCACTGATAAAACTGCTAGGTTTTTTTTTTTTTTGAGATCTTAGATCATCAGAGCCAATTCACAAATGTCCATTTCTGAGGAGAAGCAAAGGAAGAATACTGAAATAAGGCCAAGAAAGATTCCTAATAAAGGAACAACAAGCTACACCCCTGGAACACTACAGATTTCCCCTCGACCCTGACCCGAGCGTGTTACCTTGCTAGACTCTTCCAGTTGCGTGCCTCGCTTCCAGGCCTCGGAGAAGATGGAGCTCACGATGCTCTGGGAACGGACGTGTCCTGCCGGCTGGGTATCAGACACTCCACTATCAGACTGATTGGAGTGATTGGACTGAGACTCTGTTTGAAACAGATTTTCAAAAATCAGATTAAGTAAGTCAGTATTGTGACGTATGAATATGTATGTTTGGATAACTTTCACTCAAGATCAGATGCGATGCAGAACGGCAGCAAGTTACTTTTACCTGACTCATTTCACACAAACACAGCCCGTGTTTTCCACTAGAAAACTTCTCTTGTCCTAGGGCAAGTAGGAAATCTCCATTCTTTTTTAAATAGTTCACCACAAAAAACTGATAATTGCAATAAAAGGTTCGAGTAACATTATTGGTATCCTAACAGCCTGTCTTGTAAGAACTCCTAGCAAATAAGAAAATTAATGAGGGCTTCCCTGGTGGTGTGGTGGTTAAGAAGCCGTCTGCCAATGCAGGGGACATGGGTTCGAGCCCTGGTCCGGGAAGATCCCACATGCGGCAGAGCAACTAAGCCTGTGCGCCACAACTACTGAGCCTGCGCTCTAGAGCCTGTGCTCCGCAAGAGAAGCCACTGCAATGAGAAGCCCGCGCACTGCAACCAAGAGTAGCCCCCGCTCGCCGCAACTAGAGAAAGTCCACGGGCAGCAATGAAGACCCAACGCAGCCAAAAATAAATAAATAAATAAATTTTAAAAGGAGAGAGAATTAATGAACCATGAATAGAGTAGTGAATCTTTTTGTTCAGTCATATCTTCATTACATTGAGAATCAATCTTGTTATATACCCCTGCTCCAGGCCATCTCAGAGATTTCTCACTTATGAATTCAGATCTATCCATGATGATTACTTCCTTTATCCCAGTAATGAACGATACTGAGAATCTGATACCCAGTAATAAGTGTATTTCCTAGGGATTCAGGTATTGACATCACAAGACAGCAGCTGTGTCATAGCCTGGCTTCCTGAAGGGCATGAATACATCTTCAAGGGACCTGGGAATGGCTGAGGATACAGTGTAATTTGACTGACATCCAGGGTGAGGGAACTGGAAAGATTATTTCACTGGACTCCAAGTCAGGTGAGATAACCTTGCAGAAGCACCTAGCCCAATGTCTGGCATCTGGTGGAGACTCAAATGTTAAAGCTAGTCCCATCCAGTCACTCTGTGAGACGTGGGTATTATTAGATTGCAGTATTAAGCAAGTCCAGCCGAGTTCATCAGAGTACTGCAAAGATAACAGCCACAAACTCCTTTAGATAAAGTTAAGACAGTATCCTCAGGGTAAAAATATAAGCAATATAGGATAAAACCTACTCTATTTTCTTCATCCCTATCTAATATCTAGGACAACAGCCTATAAGACAAGAGGCTGGAACGTGACTTCTTGAGCTCTCTTCAGCATGAATATGTATGATTTTACAGTTTACCTGAAAAAGTCTACCTAGTACTTAACACGATGTATACAAACAGATGATGCTGGAAAAGGCACCATACCACTTCATAAAGTAACACGTGGAAGCACTTGAATTGTTAAGTGCTATGTAAGTTTTTTAAAAATAGTATACATCTTTTTTCCCCTCCATCTTTCCCTTAATTCCATTTTCTACAATCCTACTTGTGACATGCTCTTCTTACCTTGCCTTTCCTAATCCATTGCCACAAAGGTTTCTCCCCCCCTATTTAATAAACATTTTATTTTAGAATAGATTTAGATTTGCAGAAAAGTTGCAAAACTAGCACAGTTCCTACATACCTAGCACCCAGTTTACCTCATTATTAACATGTTACAATACTCTGGTCCATGTGTCACGAATAATGAACCTACACTCACATGTTAATATTAACTAACTCTGGGACTTCCCTCGTGGTCCAGTGGTTAAGAATCCATCTTGCAATGCAGGGGATGCCAGTTCGATCCCTGGTCAGGGAACTAAGATCCCACATGCCACGGGGCAACTAAGCCCATGCGCCACAACTAGAGAGAAGCCCATGTGCCGTAACAAAAGATCCTGCACGCCACAACTGAGACCCGACGCAGCCAAAAAATAAATAAATTAAAAAAAAAAAAAAGAATATAAAATGATACTTTAAACAAAAAACTAACTAAACTCCAAACTTTATTTGGATTTCATTAGTTTTTCCGTAATGTCCATTTTCTGATCCAGGATCCCATCCAGGTTACCATATTACAGATAGTTGTCATGTCTCCCATGACAGTTTCTCAGACTCTCCTTGTTTTTGATGACCTTGACAGTTTTGAGGAGTACTGGTCAGGTATTTTGTAGCATGTTTCTCAATTTCGATTTGTCTGATGCTTTTTCTCTGAGGTTAAGGGATTTGGGGAGGAAGACCAAGAGAGGGAAAACGCCAGTCTCATCACACTGCATCAAGGGCACATGCTATCAATATGACTTATTACCTTGATCACCTGGCCGACGTATGGTTTGTCAGCTTTCTCCGATATAAGGGTACACCTCCCCACTCCGTGCTCTTTGGAAGCAAGTCACTTTACACAGCCCACACTTAACAAGAGGGGAGTTAAGTGCCACCTCCTTGAGGGCAGAGCATCTGTATAAATCTATTTAGAAATCTGTACAGGAGATTTGTCTCTTCTTCTCCATTTATTTATTTAATTCAATAATTTATTTATATCCCCATGGACTGATGGCTATTTATTTTATAATTTGGATTACAGTCCTATACTATGTTATTTTCTTGCTCAAATTGTTCCAGCTTTGGCCGCTGAGCACTCTCTCAGGGTGGGTCCTGGGTCCCTCTTACAGACTCCCATCGCTGTGTTTTTTTGAGTACTTCCTTTGTCACATGATGCTCCAGGCTCATCTCATATATTCTCTGCCACAGCCCTAGAATCAGCCACTCCAGAGCCCTGGCTCCTCTGTTTTGGAAAATGGCATCGAGAAACCGAGGTCTAGGTTCTTAGTGTTCTCACTGCTACTGGGGTGTCACTGCTCCTAGCCCTCTCAGTGGACAGAATAGAGAATATATGTGTGTACACTAGCCCATGCATATACACATTCTCGATGTGTTTTTATTTACTTATTTAGGGATGAGATCTAGTCATACAGCTTTTAAATCAAATACTTCTTAAAGTAATTATTTCATAACATGGGCTGTTAGAACAAAGAAAAAAGTTATGATTTTAGATGACACAGATATCATTTACGGAACTTTTGAAGGGAAAGAAGCATTTATCTTAAGATGTGATCACAGCATCCTTGTTTAAAGGATGTGGGAATCTGAAAATAAGCCCCTTTTGAGTATCACTATTTCCTCTGAAAACTTTACAAAGTTTGATGACTTAAATAGCCTCCTTGACTGTGATACTGAACTAATTCCAGTTGTTTCCACTCTGCTGAAATGTCAGGAAACCTGTGGGGAAGGAGGGCAGTTTCATCATGATTCGAAGTGCTCTTCTCCAAGCGACTTTCTACCCCCAATTATGCATCAACAGTTGTTTTCAGCAATATGACTGAGTTTCAAATAAACTTCATAAATATATAACAAATCTCCTGGCTTTACCACTTTACCGGTTTTCCATTTCAAACACATTTGTGAACTAGCCCATGATATTATCCCCTCTAAAAATTAAAAAATAAATGAATAAAAGCACATGTACCTATTGATTATAATTTAGAAATCAGGCATGGCTCTAGTTTTAAAAAATCACTCTGAGATAACCAGGTCTTCTATCAGTCTCTATAGAGACACCTTCCTGTTGGTAGTAAAGAGCTCTTTGGACATTTTAAACTACCTGGGATGCTGGAAGAACTGGATCCTGATTTAATGCTGGAGCTGGATAAGGAAGTCCAATCATAAGCCGATTCTGTCCTCTTCAAGGCCTCTTGATAGTTCATGTAGAGCTGCTTCCCGTACTAAACAGAAGGCAGTAAATGATGACATCGGTACTTTACTGGGTATGGTATGGATGCGTGGGATAGGAAAAGGGGACACATTTCTGTTTACTGACTCATAGTCTGTATTAAAATACCTATAATACTTCAAACATTCTTTTCATACCAGTAAATTATAATCCACTCTTATTTGTCCTCATTTTGAGAGAGGCAGCAAGAAGTCAACACTTGATTCTGATTATGTTCATTAACAATATAAAGATTTTTTTTCAGTTACTTTTAAAGCAACTTTGATTTTATATCTGTAATAAATTTTATTTTTAGTTACATTAACTTAAAAGTAACTGAATAAATACCCTTTCAAGCATTATGTATAATCATCTTTAAGATGTCCTTTAAAACAACTTTTTTCAGACTTTCTTTTTTAAGAGCAGTTTTAGGTTCACAGCAAAACTGAGAGAAAGGTACAGAGATTTCCCACATACGTGCACAGCCCCTAAACACGCATAGTTTCTCCCATTATCAATATCCCCCACTAGAGTGGTACATTTGTTTCAATCAGTGAACCTACATGGACATGTAATAATCACTCAAAGTCCATAGGTCGCCTTAGGTTCGCTCTTGGTGTTTACATTCTACGGGTTTGGACAAATGTATAGGACATGTACCCACCATTGTATCCTACAGAGTGTGAGTATTTTCACCACCCTAAAAATCCTCCATGCTCCACCTATTCATTCTTCCCCCAACCCCAAGGTAGTTTAATTTTCAAAAAATTTCTTTTGTTTAGGCTAAACTCTGCTATATAAGAATCACACAGTGCATTCTCCAAAGCCCAAATAAATCACTTTGATGCTACATAAGCTTTTACCAGCAGTATCATTCCTTGGATACCAAGTGTTAAAAGCTTATCCCCATCACCAAGAAAAAAAGACATTTAAAACATGAAACTTAGGCCTGAGAAAACTAGACACTGGCAAAATCATGAACATGAAACAAACAGGATAATTATCATGACAACCAAAACCATATCATTAAACACCCATCGTTCCATTATCAAACCAAAAGAACACCTACCTTTGCGATGCGGATACCATTGACCCACTGGTGCAGGGTCCTCACGTCATCACAACAAAGGTATTTGATGTACTGAGATTTCTTCTGGATCTGTGGGTGCTGCAAGATTAAAGGCAAAATCCAACTAAGTCCCCTGGAGAACTAAGAAATAAACAAACTCTATCAAAGCTTAAACATATCCTGACAAATTACAGGTCTTTGGAATAATGGCCAAATAATTTACACCTCTTAAACATCCATAGGGCCAAATAAAATGGCCCTAAGTATTTTCACAAAATAAACAAGAAAGAAACTTGTGTTAAATTTTAGGTCAAGATGTTTCAGTTAGAAAACAAACAAAGAAACAAAAGACAAAAAAACCTTCACATCATGGGAAACTCTAAAGTACCCCTTCTACATTTCAAAGAAACAAAGTCTACCAAGCTTAACAAAGTCAGTGGAAGTTTTAATCTATCATCAATGTAAGACTATGAAAGGGGAGGAGAGTGTTTATTTCGCTTTGAATTAACTGAACTCATGGAATCAGAAGACTCCATATGAGAGAGTCTTTGGTAAAGCTTCCAGTGCTTGTCTGGAGGTGCACACCTGGGTGGGGGAAGCAGCGCAGGGCCCAGCAGCTGGGATGCAGTAGGTGCTCACACCTGTTGCGGTGCTGCTCCCTGCTGTGGACTGAGCACTGCTCTGCAGGCCCCTCCGCCCACAGCACGTGCCCTCTGGGCAATAAGCAGCTTTTCAACTGCATCATCAGATTTAGTCTTCACAGCCCAATGTACTTTTCAGTTGAGTCTTGCATAGGAGGTGAGTGACTTGACCTTGGCTACAAAAGGCAAGTGCTAGAACAGACTCAGGGTATTTTAACTCCACTGGGCCACAACCACTAGTTTCCTGGGAAGAAAAAACCCTTCCTGCCAAAAATTAGACTGAGACAGGTAATTCCTAACCTGTAACTAAAAGTGATACTCTAAAATCTTAGTCCAAGTGCCAAAAGAAACTACTGAATATATACAACCCATTTATTACTTTGGAAACAATATAGGCCTGAAAATCAATTCTCTCAACTAATATGCAAGAAGCTAAAAAATAAGACTGTAACACTCCACCCTGTTACTTCCATGATTATCATGTATAACATCCTTCTATTAATAACAGTGTTTGAGAAGTTCATGTTCATACTCCATCCCTAAATCCTAACCATTTTTTTCCTTCCCACCTAACATATTAAATTACTTTGCCTCATTTCTCAAGGGATGAAAATTTAGACCTGGCTAAGCTGAGCTCGAGTCCAACAATTGTTGTGGTATACATTTTTTTAAAACACAGGTTTCCTTTAAGATACTTAATTATACACGCATACATATGTGTCCCAAGTGTGTACCTCTTTCAGATAATACATCAACATATATCTTATTTCTACATTGTCAAATTTCATGAATAAGCTCTTCCCTTATTTTTATTATCTTAAAAAACTAATTACCAAATGGTGTGTTTTATTACTTCCTACAAGTGTGTATATATTTCCTGTATCCTGCATGTCACTGGAAGGACTCAGACTCAGTCATTAAAGCTCAAAGCTGATGAAAGGGATCAGGCCCTACGAATATTTACATTTGCATTTGTGTAGACCCTGTGCGGCAGCATTTTTTGGTTTGTTTGTCAGAACTCATATGCTCAAGAATAAAACACTTACATAGGCAAAATCTAGTGTAGACTTATCTTAAATACTAATAGTTGAGCGGTCTCAGGCAAATTGATCCCTTAAACCTCAGTTTCCACATCTGGAAAAATGGGGACTCTAGACCAGACTTGTGAGATGGACATGTCCAGTGCTTCTAGTGAAGCACCTTCCACCCTGGAGTTCTTCAGTAAATGGTGGCCATTATTTTTACTATTATTTGTACCCAGTGGTATGGTGTTTTTTTTAGTTCAATACATTAAATATTTCTAGATATAAATAGGTAGGCAATATAAATACATAAATTTAGCTTAACCTACTTTACTAAAAGCAAATATGAAGCATACAAATCATTATTATAAAAACAAACAAGAAAACCCTTAGAACAAAAATATTCTTAACCTAAGAATTCTATGAGCTGCAAAAAGGATTAAACTACTAGTCAGTGGTCCTACTTACTTCTGGCCCTAACAGACACTGTTGATTGCCTTCCCCACAGCTATCTCCTCCTCTCTACCTCTTTTCTGATAGAACTCCAATTTGTTTGGATGTCTACCCCTCACCTCAGAGAGCAAATTCTGACTAGTGTAAACCAAAAATGGTGGCTTTGTTCCCTGCCAGTGACTGGTGTTAAGAGTGAGCATGTACTCCAGGCCAACGGCCCTCAAAGGGAGGGCTGTTAGAAGAACTCCTGGGAAATATTTCTTTCCTCTTAAAAAAAGACAAATACAGGGAAAAATAGTCCCTCTTCCTCTGCTGGATTTTGTTGGGTCAAATGGCAGTGGCCATTTGTGACTGAGGTAAGTCGGTCTGAGAATAAGCTGATACGCAGCTTATTAAGTTCCATACGCAAAAGATGGAAAGAATGTAGGTTCTCACTGACAACTTTGAGCCACTGAAATAACCAATTCTTACTGTCTCCATGTTATGAGACCCCCAAATAACTTTTATTTATATTGATATTTACCTTATAAGAAATTAAAGCTGAGAAAAAGTTAAATATAAGAGTATACAAATACACATTCCACTACCCAGGGGAGCAAAGATATCATCACATGTCATGTAACCATTTAGAAAACTCCATTATACACTTGTGAGAGAATGAGAGTGTAAAAGGCAAAAAACATCTTAGCATTATTAGAAGAATAACATTGACATCACAGGTCCCTTTACAGGGTCTCAGGGACTCCAGGGGATCCTAGACCTCATTTTGAAAACTGCTGGATTAAGCTACTTTATACTGACTTTTAAAAAATTATTTGCTACTCTAACTAAATGATATAGGGTATTCTCCAAAAACGATCACTTCATAAAGGGCTACCATTATAGTACACCTAACTTTATCAAAGCAATCAAAACTCTACCCCAAAACCCTAAACAAATACCACCTCTTCAAACCTAACTGACAATTCTCAGACAAAAGCAAAATCAAATGATGATATAAACATGTAGACCTAAGTAGTTACCACGGGGCTACTGAGATGGACCAATGAGAAAAACGTAATCATCTCCATAATTATCCTGAACTTTTTAATGTTACCTTTTCCTAATGTTCCAATAGATCACTAAAAATGTCAGTTCTCAAAACTACAGATATGATGAGTATGAGAAACTCAAAAGTTTGGATATAGGGGAAAAAAAATCACTAAAAACAGCTTAGATGGATCACAATACGTGCGTGGGCTATCAGAGCCGTGGCTCAGGAGAAACGGGAGACGAGGATTATTTCTGGACCAGATGAGAACCAGTCTACTTTGAACTCGGGCTCTGCTGGTTCTGCCGAGTTAGGACAGGAAAAGAACCCTTCCCCCCCACATTTGGCTCTGATCTAAGTTTTCCTAAACTAAGCCAGCTATTAAATGAGTCTCAAATTTATAATCTAATCCATTTTATATATTATGACTCAAAGCTTCCAATTCAGTATCCGTTTCCTAGTATCATCACTCTAACTAGGGTCAGCTGTGGGATAAGCACAGGCTTTCCTTCCTTCCTTCCTTCCTTCCTTCATTTATTTATTGGCCACGCTGCACAGCTTGTGGGATCTTAGTTCCCCGTCTAAGGATTGAACCCAGGCTCCGGGAGCTGAAAGCGCCGAGTCCTAACCACTGGACCACCAGGGAATTCCCTTCATCATTTCTTTAAAAACCTATACAGAAAAAAGCAAAAATAGGACACTTGATGGAGAGCCAAACTATTTTAAGATGTCCAATAACCCCCTCTATGTCTAACATCAATTAAAATTCCTAAAAAGAGATATATGTTTACCTTGAGCACCAGACAGTAGTCTGTAGGTGCTTTGTATTTATTCCGATAATCCTGTCCATAGTAAACATTGACGTGATCCAGCTGGAGAAAGCACACCAGATCCCGAGACACCTGCGAAAAAAACACCCGAAAGACTGAATTAACAGTAATGTGTAAACAAGCAGATATCACTAGTAACAGCTTCTAACTGAGAATCAAACTTTGCCAAGTAGAAATTATTGCTATTTTGCAGAAGACAAGACAGTGAGATTCTCTGCAGATGCTTCTTCTTTAAATCCATGATGCAACAAAAAGGCAGTCCGTTTCACTTACTGTCTTGCCATTCATAAGGAACACTGACTTGCTTGGAAAGGATGGTACTTTAAAGAGACTTTAAATATAGTACAGTATTTATATTAAATACAATATAGTATGATAGAGCTCTCTGGAAAGAACAAGAGATATCATGTAGCTCAGTGCCTGTAGTGCATATCTCAAGTACAGCAATTCTCAAGTCAGGGTTCCTCGCCAGTTAAACAGGGGCGACAACATGTACCTCTCAGGATGGTGGTAAACACTGGATGAGATGACCCTGTAAAGAGCTTCTGCAGTGCTGGGCCCCCAGTAAGCACAGAAGTGACAGCTACCATGGGGGCCCTTAGCAGAAGCACATTACCTAAGCAAGGCTGAAACGCCTGTAATCCTAGAAAGGTATTCTCCCCAAACAATAACAAGCAAAAATGACTCTGGCAGAAGCTCCAAAAATAAGAAATAAAACCATGATTTCAAATTTGCCAGGAGAATCGAGATGGGCCCAACTAATGAGCAGAGAGTGAACATTTTCAGGTTTCTTCTTTCTTATAATAGATCAATAAACAAAGCAATGTTCTGTGTGTCCTACAGGAGCTGAAACAAATCAGAGCCTGGATCACCTTATTAGCATGCTCACTACAAATTAAAATCAATTCGCGTAATAAGGAAGCTAAAAGTCAGTAGAAGGGACGCACCTTTGCTTTTCCTTTAGGGACATAGTAGATACCAGATGCTCGCAAGAGAAAATAACGCTTTTTCCAGGACTTCTTGCCATCATCTTTCAACCAAAGGACTCCCTCAATTTCTGGTACAGTTACAGAACTTCCACAAAAACACTCCTAAAATAAGAAGATGATTTGGAAAGACATGATCCTTGGATTCTCAGAACAAAGTTGTGTTTACCCCTGTGAAATGCATGACACTGTGATTAAACCAAAATGCCTCTGTATAAAAACCATGCTGCTAATTTTACCTCAATTAGAACTTTCTATTCTAAACATTACATGGCTTTACTCTGGAATGACTATGGCAATCCCTAAGAACTTTTACCTAACATTGTTTTGAGGAAACTAAGGTGAAATGTCAACTGAGTTGCATATAAAAGTACTTAAATGCATTTGTAAACAGCATAGTTACACTAAATTTAATCAAAGTGTCAGAGCTAACATAAACATTAGACTTCATTTTTCTCCAAATTAACAACACATTTAGATTAGCTGTACGTTAAATAGGAATATATTTTAAAAGAAAGCAACATGCTAAATGAATGATTACTTTCACAATTTAAAAACTGTCAATGTATATGATTCTAAAACAAAGAATATTTAATACTAGGTTGAAAGGAATATAAACAAACTCAAAATTCTGGATTCTAATGTCTATACTTAGATAAAAATTTAATTTAAAAAATCAATCATGTATTTAGTAAAGGAAAAGTAGAAAGCCTCACTAAACTTGAACACATGAAGGTGAATTAATTTCTCTCTCCCCAAAACAAAAAAAAAATTAGGAATTATGAAGAGTATTTTTCTTAATTATAGCTAGCATCCCTATGAAAAGCTTAGTGCTGATCTTCATCTTCCTAATAGCCTTGTTGCTAAATAAGAGTTTATTCAGATTTTCAAACATACTAATGTCTTTGACCTTAGTTCTCTAAAATCAGCAAAAGCCAAATATTCAATTATGTTTGAATTTGTTTTATTACTCTTCAAAATAAAGAGATGTATATATTTTTTAAAAAGAATCATTATGATTTTTAAAATTATTTGAGTTATTTCAGGCCAAGGTTTGAAATATTTTGTAAATAGCTAACTATACTCAAATTTCTCTCTGGGTAAGCAGATAAAACAGCACAATCACATCCTTCATTGACCAGCCTTTTCTCCCACTTATCAGCTACTAAAAGCTCATAACTCCTTTTAGCCCACTAGTATATACTGCTTGGCAAAATAATAAGTTTTACAAGGTTCTTCGGTGTTCTAATGTTCACACAGCTGAACTCTCTCCAACAGGCTATGGAAGAAAATAGGCTTCCCTATTTATGATTGTAATTATAAATATAGAGCACTGACATTCTGGACTTCAAAAAAAGGTGCTTAATATTTGAATATTATAATGTGCAGGAAAAGGGGAAGGAGGGAAGGAAGTCATACCTCCAACAGCACTTCTTTGTTTCTATCTGCCATCTCAGCTGTTTCCTTTTTTCCCAGAAGATAATTCTGGACAAATGAATAGATGAAAGTTAAAGGATAAACCCACTCTACTATTCCCTTGGCACAGGTATGTATATGATTTCTTCTAGAGACACAGAGTGAGGGGAACACCCCTTTGAAAAGCAACCTGGTCGTCGGACCTTCACGGAAATGCTTAACACCGGCCTCCTCCCTACCTTATCCATGTATCTTGAATTATTCCATAAACTGCCCTCCCCCAAATCCTGAGGTGATATTACATGCAACAGCTAGCAAATATGTTTTTGTGTATCTAATGAAAGCTACACTTACAGGACCTTAAAGGTTTACAAATTATTAAGTACAACAAGTAAGGCAAATTACCTTAAAATATGCTGAGTTTAACTGATCCAGATGGAGAAAACTTAATCTAAATCCCAAATTCTCTGAGACTGCCGTGATCTCATTTGCTTGACTCAACTAAAATCTGAATTCTAATTATTAGCCTTATGAAACATTTTTTCACAGTCATCCATAAAAAGATCTGTTGGTATTCCCAAATGTGTATTCTTCACTAAAAATATCCAGTAAAGATGTGTCATGATTAAGCTGCCTGAAGGATAACTATTCAATAACTTTAACACTGCTACTATTTTTCTCATTACTACTTTTTATAGTGGGGTTGTTTTCTCTCACCTACTGATTTTTATAAAATATTTGGGTATTAGGAAGGATTAACTCAAGTATTATTTTGGAATAAGCAAAGATACTAAATAGATAAAGGTAACATATATTAGAATGTGGAACCATTTATAATCAAGGTTACTGGGTTTTCAAAAAAATAATTTAAAATAAATCAAAGTGTCAACTGGATAAATGACAAAAGTAGAGAAACTTAAATATGCAAGTACTTTCCTTTGAGGGATAAGGAACTCACCAAATAAACAGCTGGGTTCAAAACGGCTCTGAATTAGAGAGAACAGAAACCTGGTAACCCCCTGGAGGTTAATCCTGCTTCCCCAAAGGCTCATCCCATCTGGCTCTGCAAAACTGGCAACTTCTTTGAGGCCTGACACCTGGGCCCCAGCAGACTTGACACCTTGGCAGTAGTGAATGCTCCCATGGGGTTTTGCATCCACAACGCTCCAACCGGGCGGTTACCAATCTTTTAACTCTATTAACTTAGCAGTCAGAGAATTATATAATATGAACATTTAAGAATCCTGACCTCTGTAAGCTACAGTCTCACCTGTGGGTTTTTGAAAAGTGCATATTTTTCTATACGCTCCATAAATATAAGCTTGTTTTGGCTATCTCTTGTCCAATTAAGAAGATTTTCAACCAAGTTTTCATGGTCTTCAAAGATTCTCTCTGTCCCAAAATAAAATATCAGCATTTTGTTAGTATTCATCAGAACTGCATAAAAGACAAGAAACCTTGCGAAGTAATTCACAGCAAAACCCTTAACTGACACCCCTGAAAGATTATCTAGTCTTCCCTCTATTTTCAAATAAGGAAACATGCCCTCGTGGTGTTAAGTGACTTCAGCAAGGTCACACAGCTGCTACATGGAAGGATCAGGACTAGAATCTAGGTCTTCTTCAGCCTTTGCCCATCCCACCCTTAAAAAAACCCCAACATGTTAGTTGCATTTCATAAATTCTGGTATTAAGTGCGTCTAACAGCATTCATTTCTTGTCATTCAAAAAATTTCCAAGATGAGTTCTTCTTTCATCTATGAGTTTTGTTTAAATTTAAACAGAGATGTATTTTCTAATTTCCAAATTAGGAATCAAAGAACTTGTCCTATATATTGAACATATGTTCAAAGAACATATTCTAGAGATAATGATTTTTTGAAATTTCTTGAGAGCTGCTTATAACCTCATACCAGAATCAATTTTTGGAAATACTCCATTTCTGCCTGTAAAGAATGTATATTTTCCTGTTATTAGTGTTCTAAATGTATCTATATTCATTTTTGTCTGCTTGATTATATTGATCACTGAAAAGATTCTTAGGTGAAAAGTTGCTACTATGAAGGTAGACTTGTGAATTTCTCCTGGTAGTTCTGTCAACTTTTGCTTTATACATTTTAATGCTATTATTAGATAAAATTTAGAATGATTATATCTTCCTGATGAAGATGTATGGTTCTCTTTATCTCTAGTAATGCACTTTGCTTAAAGTTTATTTTGCCTGATAATAACATAGTTAATATTATCTTTCTTTTGGTTAGTGTCTTTCCACATTCCTTTTACTTTGAATCTTTCTGTGTCTTTAGGTAAAAGGTCTTTTGTAAACAGCAAACAGTTGCATTTTGTTCATTCATCCTTTCTAATAATCTCTTTTGTTTAATTGAATGATTTACATTTGTAATAGTTTGTTTCCACCATCTTATTTTGGGCTCTCAGTAGTCCCTTGTTTTCTTTTCTTTTATTCATTCACCAAGTACTGAATGACTACATATTATATTTGAATCACTGTGCCAAATATGATTAAATGATAGCTATGGATCTTTAACTATGGCCATGGAAATATTCTAAAAACTATCATCCAAACATTTTCTGTGTATGGTGACACTACATCTATGAACTCAAACCTTTCTAATTCTCTAAGGATAGTTATAGGGAAGTATTATTAGAATACATGTTTATACATATTAATAAACTTCTAACTTATGGTTTGGTTTTGGGGGTTGTGTATGTGCGTTCTGAGAGAAAAGTGTTAATAATTAAATTTTTATTTCTCTGGAAACTGCTGTGAAATATTTAAAGATATCATAGGTAGTAAGAGCAATGCAAATACATTTTTAAAACAAAATAGCAAGTTGAAGTTGATTACTGATTGAATAAAGCCTAATAAAATAATTATTGCAAGGTTTCTGTAATCACACAGTATTACAAAAAGAACACTTTTTAAAAGAGTCAAAGATGATATAAAAAATGAGGGATTTTTAAAGTTAGAAAACACCATACCAAACTACAAAACATAGGAAACTAAGACTTAGTACATCTAGCTAAAAATAAGATGTGCTTTATGTTTCCCCTGAAAGTCAAACGTTGGTATAAAGACTTCAGTACAAATGTGAATAAATGTAACGGTCTTTAGTAAATGTGTTCAATATATTTGGTTCTTATTTGAAGGGAAAAAAATATTTTGTTACATTAAAAAAAGAGAACAACTTTGTTCTGTCCATAAAAAAATCTGAAGTGAACTGGAAATGATACTGTACTCAAAGAAATGTCAAAATACTTGGGGTGGGGGGGGGGAAAACAAGGTAAAAAGGCCAGGGTTATATTACAGAAAAAAAATACAGTATAAAGACGTCTCAAGTTGCTTTTATCAACATGAAAACTGTTGAAATTACATAGAAATTAAAAAGTAATTATAGCAATGATACTACTAACCCATTTGTAACTCAGAGATGGTTTCCACCAGAGACCAGTCTAAACTATAACCGCAGTGAGATTTGTCCATCAGGTTATCCAGCACTTGTCTCACCGTCTGCCTCTCATCCACCATCATTGTTTTAGAACTATCGTCAGACATGTGGACTCTAATCACCAGCTATAATAGGAAAAAAGGAAATTAAATACAAACCAAAAAACAGGCATTCTAGAAATTTCTTCCAATATTGAGTAATGTTCTGAGTAATGTCCTTAGCTAAAATATAAATTAAAACACAAATAATGACTTTATTATGCAAGAAAAATACTCTAAAATTAGGTATTAGATAAGCTAACTAAACAAATTTAATGCATTTTTAAAAATTAAAATAACAGGTAAGATTATAATAATAAGACTATTTTGTTTTACCCTTTTAGAATTTAAAACCAGAAAGGTATTTCTTTTATAATGCATTTTATCCACAAAACAGTACATGTGAAAAATGTATTAGAAATAAATACCCCTCTATAGCTTGCTATATCTTAGAGCTACGTTACGTAAACAAGGCAATTCTTCATAAATCCGTAAAACAGATACAAATCCCAAACCAAGAAAAAGCCCAAATATCACCTTTTTCACTTGTGCCTCTTTAATTTTCTCTAGGGCAACTCTGATCTTCTCAGCTTTCAATTTTGCTGCCTGTTCTTCCTGTGAACACAAAGCACTTCCGATAAACTAATGCTAAAATAATGAGAATTTTTTGAGAAGACTTTTTATCCTTAAGGATGCTGCTAAAATTGAATTTCAGTAAGAATATAACTTCACACACCTATATAGAGCACATTTTAAAAATAACCGTGTTCACAAAGTGAGAGCAGACATATTATAAAGGAACATTTTTTAAGATGCAGACTTGAAGATCTCTTATAATAAGACTAGATTTTCCTATTCTAGTGATGTAGTAAATTAATTTAATTTTAATTTAATCCAACAGTTTAATTCTCGACTGTCAATCTGAAGCAGATAAATTTCAGGTTTCAGGATAGGGAAAACATGAGGGTATCTGTGGGTCTGCCAGTGACTCTGAATTTATACCCCCTCCAAAGTACAGGCAATCTTTTGCCTAGTAATGTTCTGTCCTGTTACACTGAAAACATATCATCATCATAAAAATAGCAAAAAAACCAGTATCAATTTATCTCTTTGCAGCCATATAAAAATACTTAATAAAAAATGTAGGTATGTTCATATTAATATACAAATACAAATAGGAGTCTGCATTAAATTCTTAGGTTTTACTCTGCTTTGGAACAATCACACAATATAATCAATGTCTCACGTCTCTAAATGCAATTTTGTTTTTATTAATTCATGGATAAAAGTTCTTAAAATACTAAATATAATTTTCCAAATATTTAACTTACAGTAATTTCTACTTTATAAAATTTAGATTACAAGTAGTAATAAAATAAAACTATACTTAAAACATTTGCCTATTTTCTCCTAGAACAACACATAGTACTGTAATACTGGTACTTACTTGTACTTTCCAGCAATAGGCCATAGTACACTGTAGCATTAATCTCCAATTGAAAAAGACTCATGTAAGTAAACCTTTGCTTATAATAAAGGATTCCTTTTTAATTCTAAGCTTTTGGTTGCTCTAGCAAATATCTAAAATACCTAAGAAAAACATTAAATGCCATATTATATATTTACTTAATATGACTTTAAAAAAAAAAAAAAAGAGAGAGAAACCTATTTACATCAGCCGAACTTTATCTGCTCTGGATTGTGATTAAAAACCACAATCCATGTGTTATTCTTCGTTAAAAAGCTAAAGTTTCTAGGGCAAAAAAACAAAAACTCAATTCATTTAATAGATTATTCCCTGTTCTCCTAAATTCTGTTGGCTTTCTTATTTTTTAACTGCTTCTCTTTCCATTTCACACTCTAGGCTGACTCCCCTCATTTCAAGCTTAGTATTTACTACTCTGTGGAACAGAGAAGAAAACAGTGGTTAGGAAGGACAGTGGGTCTGTTTGCCAGAAATCTGATCCATTTCAATGAAAGCAGCCAGTGAATTAACATAATAACTAAGGTCTGGAAATACTATCTGTAAACCCAATTAGACACAGAATGAAGAATTGCATTTTAACAATGGAGAGGAGTAAGATAAGACTTGATTCTTAGATATACTCCTTTGATTAAATCATCCTACCTCCGCCTTTATGCAAATAAACAAATTACAGAATTAGAAAATATGTTGACTGTATATTTTAACATAAGATACATTTTTTTCTTTTTAAAGCAGGCTATAAAATGAGAAAACTAGACTACTGTCATTAAAACTCTCAGTTTCTAGAATTCTGTGTCTTAGAGAAACAAAATCATTATTAAATTACCAAACCCTATGTGTTTCTGATGAGTAGAGCACTATTCTATACAGGAATTTTAAGTACTAGCATTTTCCAGCGGTTTTTATGAAATCAGTTATTTCATCATATTTTGGAAGAGAAAGAGGGAAGCAGAAGTTTAATGAGTGTTTTCTCAATGGGATAATAATTGTATGTTCTTCATGGCTCATTTGCCACATCCTTATATTGGTATAAATGGCTGCTATAAAGAAGAAAAATTTACCAAGGCATAATTTCGATTTTCACTTCATATTTCTGAAAAGCAAATTTAAATCTCTAAGTCTGAAGAGGAAAAACTGATAGTATCAATGCTTTGTGTATCTGGAACATAAACATAAGCTTCTAAAAGGCCAAATTCTTTTATGATATTATAATTAATCTGCAGAAGTTAAAAAATGTTTAGAAGATTTCCTCAAAGCCAAAAATAATTTTTAAGAAAAAGAGAATATTCAAGAGAATGAGAGGACAAGCCATAGACTAGGAGAAAATATTTGTAAAATATTTATCAGAATAATATCACATCTGATAAAGGACTATTATCCAAAATATACAAAGAGCTTTTAAAGCTCAACAAGAAAATGAACAACCCAATTTAAACACTGGGCCAGAAACCTGAACAGAACTCACCAAAGCTTACACAGATGGCAAATAGCCTGTGAAAAGATGCTCATGTCATATGTCACTAGAGAATTGCTATCGTTGTTTTAATTTAAACAACGATATACCACTACACACATATTAGAATGGCCAAAATCCAAAACACTGAAAACATTAAATGCTGGCGAGGCTGTGGAGCAACAGGAACTCTCAGTCATCGCTGGTGGGGATGCAAAAGGGTGCGGCCACTTTAGGAGACAGTCCGGTGGTTTCTTACAGAACTAAACATGCTCTTACAATATGATCCAGTAATCAAGCTCCTTAATATCTACCGAAAATGAGCTGAAAACTTACCTCCACCCAAAAACCTGCGCACAGATGCTTATAGCAGCTTTCTCTATAACTGCCAAAACTTGGAAGCAACCAAGATATCCTTCAGTAGACAAATGGATAAACTGTACTACATCCAGACCATGGAATATTATTCAGTGCTAAAAAAAAAAATGAGCTATCAAGCCATGAAAAGACATGGAGGAACCTTAAATGCATATGACTAAGTGAAAGAAGCCAACCTGAAAAGGCTACATATTGTATGATTCCAACTATATGACATTCTGAAAAAGTAAAACCGTGGAGACAGTAAAAAGATTAATGGTTGTCAGAGGTTAGGGAGAGGGAGGGATGAACAGGTGGAGTACAGAGGATTTTTGTGAGAGTGAAACTACTCTGTATGATACTATAATGATAGCTACACATCATTACCCATTGGTCCAAAGCCATGGAATGTACAACATCAAGAGTGAACCCTAATGTAAACTATGGACTCTGGGTGATAATAATGGTCAACACTTGTTCGTCAATTATAACAAACGTGCCACTCTGGTGGGGGATGTTGATATGGGGGAAGCTATGTACGTGGGAGGGCAAGCGGTATATTGGAAACCTCTGTACCTCCTTCTCAATTTTATTGTGAACCTAACACTGCTCTTAAAAAATAGTCTATTCAAAAATGGAATATAAAAATTTAAATACAGCATTCTGATATTGGTTATAAATACCAAAACAGTATTTTCATACTCCCATTTTATTATGATATTATTTACCAAATACAATAGAATACAACCATTGCTATCTTTCGAAGCACTGACATAAAAAGTCATTCAATTGTAAGATTAATTTAAACTCCCAGATCAGTTTCTGCTCCACAGGCTAAAAAGTTGACACATAGGAAGAAAGGATTAAAGAAACAAGAGAAACAACCAATTAACATACATTAAACCAATTAGATTTCCTAGCCATCAATAAAAACCATTTTTATGTAGAGCAGCCAGGTGGGCCTGTTTTAACATCCAAACTCAGCTATTCTTCCATTTGCTCAAAATACTACTCTTAATAAATACATAAATTGGTCAAATTTGAATTTAAGAACTGTGCGCTTAATTTCAACCTCGGCAAATTTTAGTTTATTCTTCTCCAGTTTATTAGCAAGGATAATCAATCCCTGCTAGAAGCTTTTTGAAGAAACAATTGATCAAAATACCTCTAACTATTAGAGTTTGAATGTCACTGGAGCAAAACTGGAAATAAAAATATTTGTATCAAATTGCAAGATTCATAGTTTTATACTTCCCATGGGTAATAAGCTCTTCCTCAGAAAGTTGGCTTGTATCTACTACATTTAAGCTAGAATCATATCTTTTGACCATAACAACCATAGAAAGGAAGAAATTGTTTTAAGCTCAGAGTGCTGTGCAATACAGGAAAGGTCAATAAATCTTTGCTGATGTGTTTAGATTATATGCTTAGAAGACATCTAATAGTTTACTTATTTAGGCAATGCAAATCTCTGTTCAACGCCTGCAGGCCAAGTTTAATACAAAGAACAAAGCTTTATTCATCCCATGTTCTCTTCTGTTTGTTAAAGTTGACAAACTCAGGTCTTAAGTTTTCTGCCCCTTATCTTTGGGCTATTCCTTTGTTCACACTGTTTGTCTCACAACCATCCTAAACATAAGTAAAAGATACCTCACACATATAACAACTTAACTTTCTCTCCTACCTCTACCCGTAAAAGGGCAAGAGACAACCTATTTTTCCACCTGAAAAACTCCTGTGTGGCTATCAATAACCATCAAATGCCAAGCCTCCTCAAATTTACATAAAGGACAAAAACTCCGTTAAGATCTTATGATTAAATGAAAGCCAATGCCGTGGTTACAAAGTGTTACAGCATTCTCTTCAGCGTAAAAATTAGAATACTTAGAGAAAGAGTTACAGTTGCAAAGAACTGGCTAGTGAATTCCTTCAAGTAAGAAATTATTAAGGCTTTGTGGGTTCAGAACCAATGGGATTGAAATTAAGGAGCTGAAGAGTAGTTAGCAGTTTCTTTGAGGTCAAGTTTGTTTCACAGATTACAATAAAGTTGTTTAAATTAAAATGATTCAAAGAAAACTTGGAGTGATGAACAGTTTAATGCCCACAAAATGTTCTATTCTATAAAACTGCTTAGAGCCAAAATAATAATAGTAACAACTAGTCTACTTCCCCCTGAAGAAATCACAAAACAGATTCTTTCACTAAGAAGAGAGCTAATATTAACTGAATACCTACTTGCCACACACTACAAGGCATGTATCTCATTTAATTCTCAATAATGCAGGGGCTAACGTTATTATTATTGTGTCCACTGCACTAATTAAGGCCCAGAAAGACTTATCTTTCAGAGATCATACAGGCAGTTACCAAGTGAATAACTACTTGCTCTTTCTACCATGTCACAGTCCCTTTTGTCCTTAAGGATTATAGCATATACTTTGGGGATAACAGTAAATAAAAACTGCTTATCAAAAATAAAAGACTTTCAGTCATATAAAAGCACTTTTACAACTTCTCTGAAGCAAAGAAAAGGGTGGTTAACAGTACAGCAGTCCTTGAAACCTTGATGGTCACTAGAGGACCATTCTTTTACATGACAGATGTTTGTCGAGACTGTGCAGGCTTGGGCTTGAGTGCAGGGGATACAGAGTTCCTGCTCTCATGGAGCTTACATTTAACGAGAGACAAGAAAGAAATAGGTATGGGATAAGTCAGTTAGTGGTCAGTTCTATGAAAAAAAAAAAAAAATAAAGCAGGTTAAGGGAGTAAAGAGTGAAAAAAATGCATTATTATTTCAGGAGGTCAGGGAAAGCCTTTCAAATGGTACCCAGAGACTTAAGGGCATCAGATCAGCAATGTGTCTTTTGCCCATTGCTCCCATTTACGGCAAAATAGTCCTGTGCTGGCACTAATGCTGCTCCTATAAGAAATAGGTTGGCATTGTTTTTGCAGAGGCTCCTGGCTTAGAACTGTATATGGGGTAGTTATTTCATTAACAGTGATATAATGACAACCGGATTGGTGATGGAAACAAACAAACAAAGCATTCTTTTTGCATTCTTGGCCTAAGCCGTGTTACTGTGTTCATTTTACTGTGTTCTAACTACTGAGTGTTACAAAGTCCTAGTTTGGAAAAGTGCAGGTCAGAGGTGAGTCAGTAACTGGGACACCATGCTTTTGGGTAAGGGGAACCAGACTGCCACACAGGTGGTATGAAAGAGGTATAAACTCAACTCAGCTTCAAAACAGCCATGTGCTCTGGTAGAGGGCACTGACATCGAGAGGTTCCTGTGGCTCTGGTTATCTAGGAATTTCTGCCCCCTCGTCCTTGACTCCATCCCCCATTCCACCCTAAATGTTTAGGTTCTATGCTACTGAGTCACCTTCCTGATCAAATGTCTTGTTGTATAAAAGCAGGGCAGTATATAGAGGTAGCTAGAGTCAGATGTTGGCCACATACACCAGTAATGCCACCACTTGGATCTTAGTAGCGATGGCTCTGACGCTGCAGTGAGTATCAACATCTCTTGGGCAAAGGGAGAGGAGAAGTTACTGCCTGCATTTTTTCCAAACTTGCAAACACCTACTATCCCTGTGATAGGAACTCTGTTCTGTTCACTGCCATAGCTCAAGGGTTGTAAACAGTGTCTGGCACGTAATAGGTATTCAGTAAATATTTATTGAATGAAGTTATTCTCTTCAATAGATTCTCACTGCATTTAGGGGATTAAAAAAAAAAAAAAACTCCTTAGTGTGCCTTGAATGATCTGATTCCTGTCTACCTCTCCAAACCTAAATCAAGATACTCATATTTTCATTCAACTACTTAACTACTGTGGCTCCAGCAACATAATGTTTCTTCAGCTTCTCAAACATGCCAAGCTTTTTTCTCCCTGGACCTCTCTACTTGGAACATTTCCCTTCACCCTCAAGCTGGCTTCTTTTCACCCTTCAAGCTTTACATTAAATGTCACCCCTTATAAGGGCCTTTGCTGATGTTACCATCTAAAGGAAATGTAGCCCTAATCCTTCCCCCCAGTATTCTCTATTACTTACACCTTGTTTCCTTCATAGCACTTAACATGATTTAGAGTTTGTTTACATGCTTGCTTGTAAACATTTTTTATCTATATTCCTAAACAGACTGTGAGCTGCTGAGGGCAGGGAAGATGTCCACTTTATATAAAATTATTGTATATCCCGGCACCTAACGCAGTACATGACTAAACAAATATTTGTTGAATAAATAGGCAATGGAAATGGTAGTATGTTACACTTCTCCTGAGAGCAGTATACAAAATGCACTGGAGGAGGGATAGGCAAAAATAGAGACAAGAGTCGTGGCTCTAATAAAAAATACGAGGCTGCTTTAGGGTGGTAGCAATGGGAATGAAATGGATGGGTGAACTCAACCAATCCTACAGATTATGACAAGCTTATTAGAGCTTTGAGATAATAAGTGAGAAGAAGAAAGGCACCAGATGCCTCAAACCTGGGTAACTGGGAGAGTGGCAGCATTGTGAACAGAAACAGAGGCGTCAGAAGAAGAAAAGAGATATAAATGGTGAGGCCCCAGGGAGAGTGTGGTTAAGGAAGCTGAAGACCTGCAGAACTGGAGGTGCTGGTCCTCTTCCAGGAAATGTCTGACAGTGACCTCTCAGGAAGAGAGACGTGATCTATAACAGAGATCCTAGTTGAAGCTATGAGAGTGGATTCCAGAGAGAAGGAAGAGCTAAGAAAAAGGGAAGAATTTTGCTATGGTTATAAAGTACACGGCTACCATGTGCTTAAGATTTCTAAATTTCCCTCATCTTTAAGCTGCTTCTACCCTATTCCTAGATCTCCTTTAAGGAGAGAAACTCAAGCACAAGAAAGGGTTTTATTGCTGATTCTTGAGTCTTCTCTTTGAGCTGTTATTCATGGAGATTTTAATTTTAGCTTTACCATCTTCTTTCACAAGTTTATAAAGTTAAGAAGAAATAATTTTTTAAAGAAAACCTCTGATACAATAATAAAAACTTAGAGACATAAACCATAATTACTTTGTATATTCTTCAGAAACTATCTATAACCAAGTCTGACATGCTTGAATTTAACATTATTTAAATAAAATAACAAAATAAAAACATAACTTGTGAAGAGGTAGAAAGCTATTCAGCTTTCCTATTCTGTTCTTCCTGAGTTAATGATGACAGTGGCTAAGTGATTTTAAATTGTTGTAAAATGCCAGCCCAATGAACATCCAGCTGGACTGATTCAAACCTTTCTGAGGGCAGAGAACTGAGAAATTTAAATTGCAGCCTTCTCTTCCAATTTGACTAAACTAATGTAAAGTAAGATTCTGTTTATATAAATAAATGTTTAATTAAATGAGGCATTGATAATATAAACAAAAATTAAAAAACAAAGTTTGCTAAAGTACCTCACAGCATGGATGACCATTAGAAGTAAGTTAAAATTAAGCAATGATTTTTAGACTTCAAAATGAAATACAATGTTAAACTAGAAAAAGTGCAACATACTTGGGCAGGCTGTCAGGTATTTACGAAAGTTAAAAACTAGTGAAAAATTACTGAAAATATTTTCTACTCTCAGTATTTTCTGATAGTTATTAAGATCAGTAAATAATTACCTTCAGTAAGAGAAAAAAATACCTCTATTAAGAACAAAGGTACAAAAATAAGAAAGCACAACCTGAGAAATCTGAGAGCACAGTCAAAAACAGAAATTACATTCTACCTATAAGGCAATAAATATTTACATGCAGGTGGAAGAAGTAGTATCACCTTGGTCAGCAAATGAGAAGGTTTTCCTGCAATGTTTCTCAGAAGAAGGGAGGTTTCCCTGTCCAGATAGGAGTGCTTGTGCAGAGAAAGAGAGAGAAACAAACAAACAAAAAAGGCAATAGAAGTCAGTGGAGGTTTTATGTGATTAAAATATAACGTTGACAAAGCAAGAATGATTCTCTACCATTAATTTCATATTTTACCTAAACTCAATGAAATATGACCAAATTAAAAAAAAGAAAACGAAAAGGAGGGGGAGGGAAAGACACCACCTTTGCCAGTAGGCATGCCCTAGCCCACTCCTGGCTGACCACCCAGCTCTGGGAAAATGGATCACACCCTGCAAAGATCACAGAGCAATTTGTCTTTTGGGGCTGTGCTTGTGAGTGCTGTGTACACAGCACAAATAAACAGGTGTCAAAGACGAATGACTATCCCTATTCCTTCCTCAGTTTTAAAACTTCTGCAAGTATTTCTGACCAAATCAATGATAGCCACACCAAGAGGAAAAATGTCCATAAAGATTTTGCCTAATGGTATCACTTGTTTTCAGTAAAATTTTATTAATTCACTCATTATATCAGTATTACTAGTACTGTGTTGCCCAAGTAAAGGACTTGTATAGCAAATGAATGATATAAACAAAATATTATGAAGTGTTTTCCCTTAAATTGGTTAAATTAATTCAATTAGTATATTTTCATAAAAATGATTTGTGAATAACATAGGCCCTAACTGTCCTCTTCCCCCTTAAAACCTTTTTAGTAACACATTGTAAGTTATGCTTTTGCAATTGTATTTATTAAACTCATATAGTATAAATTGCAGCTGTTCTGATATATGTATAATTCAGACTTGCTTATCCCTAAATAATTCTAAGTTAGTATTTATTTTTTAATGTTATGTAGTTACTAACCACCATTTAAAACAATGCATGGCACAGCTGAGTGGAGTTATCGAAAGTATTCTATAATATTATATTTTATAAATCTAAGTATATATCAAGTTATTCTTGAGAAACAAATTTTTTGGAGAGAAATACTAGAACAGCACCTACTCTCATAAAGTTCATTGTCATTGATAACAAGATACACTACTTCAAAATTAAAACACTGTTACAGAAAATAATATTAACTTAATCTTTGCTCATATCTACACTATGTTGAGTTGGGTTTGCTATATTGTATGTCACTGCCTGTATTTTTTTTTTAGCTTTTAGTTCAAGATGAACCTTACAAGGCATACCTGCCCCTTTCACCCACTGCTGGGGGGGAAAAAAACCAAAACCAAAACAAACAAACAAAAAATCCCTAAGATTTAAAACAAAAACTGGACATTTTCATCAATATTAGCACTAAAAGGTCAAACAATAATAAGAAGAGAGAAAATTATCTCTAGGTCTTCATTTACCTAGATGGTATAATCCCCTGAAGGTAAAGATTAGTTAGCTCACCTATAAAAACGCCAGGTAAGCAGAAATTTCTGAAAATTCCATTTAATTTGAGGTTAGCAATCAGCTAAGACCAGGAAGAAAACTGAGAAGGAAAATTAAAAAGAGCAACTATAACTTTCATTGCTCTTATTCCCATTCATTTTTTGTTATTCATATATAATGGGAAAAACGTATTCTTACGTAATTATGTAGAACACATAGAAAATAATTTCTTGAAAACCTAGTCCTATTTATCTTACTCATAAAAGTTACTTTCTCAGATAAAGATCCCCCAAATGAGTAGAATATCTATATTCAGATAATTATTTTTCAAATTAAAAAAAAAGTCTGCTTGAGGCCATCGAAACAAACTATTCTTTGGTAAATATAATTCTAGACATTAAATTCAAGTTTAAACTTAAAAAAAAAGATCTTACAAAATTCACTCAATCAGTCTTCAAACTCAAATCACCTCAAGACTTCAAATCACTAAAAAAATCTATATCTGATCAGTAAGAAACAATATTATCTAACTGTATTTGTTTAAAGACCCAGAAGTAGAAGTTACTGATTTTAAAATACTGAAAGGTTTAAATACCTTAAAATAAAAAGAGGATAATCATTATGGTTGGTGACCCCCAAAAACGCCACATCTAAAAAAATGAGACTACAAGCAGTAGCTGAACAAGATCATAAAGCCCTTTGTGTTTGGGACAGTCTCTCAGCCGTGCACTGCTCAACCACTAGCCAGGGCTCCACGTTCCCTCTAAGCTACAGCTATTTGTAGCAGAAAAAAACGAAAATCTAGAAACCAGAAGCAGCTAGCACCTTCCTTCAAGAAATGCCTTATCTACCTTCCCCTACTGGCGCCCGTCACGCATTGCTCTAGAATTGCTCAGGAGGGCGGTGCGGGCGGCCCAGAACTGGTTACTGGAGAAAGATGCGAGAGGGATGAGGAGAGTGGTGTGCAGGTGGAGGACTGAGAAAAGGGAAAAGACACAGTGTTCTGGGCACACTGTTAAATCAGCCTCAGTCTTGGTACACGTTGCTGGTAACAAAAATGCACATAGCTTCATTTAAATAGTGCCTTCTTATATTTTCTTTCATTTACCACTAACAACACAAAGTCAGTAGCCTATTTTTAATCCATTTCACTGGTTTATTAGCCCATTTTCTCTCTCTTGTCTATTTCCCTCCTTTTTTCATTTATTCACTATTTATTCAATGTTGAACCTGGAACCATGCCAGGCACTGGAGATGCAAAGGCACTCTCTGCTCTCACAGAGTTTAGAATCTAATAGGGAGATAACTGACAACTATAATACAGTATGTTAAGTGGTATAGGAGCAAGTAAGAGGTAGAGACAGTGCCTAAACCCAAATTAGGGGCTCAGCAAAGTATTTCTGAAAAAGCCTAGAGTCCTGGAGGATGAGTAGGAGGCAGCTGTGGGTGGGGTGGAGGGTAGAGACAGAGCAAAGGGAGATTTCAGTGGTTCTCAACTTGGGTGGTGCTTCCCTCAAGGAGGCATTTCATAAAAAGTTGGGGATATTTTGAGCTGTCACTATGAGGAGAAGGGGGCATTACTGGTATTTATGAGGAGGGAAGTCAGAAATGCTAGATGCCCTGCAAGCACGGAACAATGTCATATAATAACAAGTCCCACATCACACATGAATTTTTAATGTCCTTATTATAGATGGGAATTCCTGTTGATAACAATCTGAGTTTAGAACTCAGTAACTCCATTTTACACATAAGAACAAAGTATTTCTATATAATTTTGATATTCAGTGACTCTTTCAGGAATGCTATTTACCACGTAAAACAAATTGAGGGAAGCCTGCACTTAATTCCCGTTCAACATTTACCAAGAATTATTCATTATGTTGGAAAATCATTTCACCAATGGAAACCCAGCTTGAAGTAAGATTTGCCAATACGAGAACTGGTAGTATCAGTGTGCACTCTGTCACATGCAAATAAATGACAGGAGAGAGTTGATATTCCTTTTAACAGAATTAAGAACCAGATACTGTTAAATTAATGAAAAGACATGAAAGGCAGGAATTTCACTGAGTTTCATTAACACAGATTATTTTAAAATATTTCAATTACTCTATCTTTCAGAATTATTTAAAATATAGCACAATGAGAAATCTGTAATGTAAAAAGTCAAATGTAAAAATCATTTTATCACTACCTCATCCCACACTACAAGGCAGGGAATAATTTTGTCACTACAATTATAAATAAGCATCATCTTATTTGCAAGGATTTTGTACTTCACCATTTTCTTTTCTTTGGCAATCTATAAATTGTGTCAGCACATTATCCCTACTTCATTTAAGGTTATTTCCCTTTTTAAAATTACCATATACAGGAACGTTTTGTCTGCTATTATGTGCCATAACATGTTTTAATTCTGGGTCCACCCATATTTCTGCTTTGTTTTTCCTGTAAAAATGACTTCTGATCTCACTTTTCTTAAATCCAAAGTTCTTAATTATAAGTAGGTATAGGATTTGACTATTTCATTGTATCTTTTAATACAGTTTTTAAGTGGCCAATAATTTAAAACCTGAAATAGATACATTATAATATAAACTATTTTTGGCTATTTCTCCTTCATACTAGGTGTTAGGGCATTAAATTCACTAAAAAAACATACAAAAAACAGGTAAGTAGGTAAGTTATATTATCTATGAATTTCATTTGGGATAGTAAAAGTAGTGTTATAAATTGTTATAAAATAGGGGTATTGGGACTGAAAGGACTGAGAACTGTTGCCTGGGCAGAAGAGACAAGTAGATGGCAATGCAAATATTACAGTACGAGTGGCTGATGCTTAAGAATGTAGGGGAGGGGCCAAAGGTAAGGTTGGAGAAGTGTTTTTCACTAAGCAGGATATAACCCATTAGTGGGTTGTGGAATCAATTCACTGGGTTACTACCAGTATTTTTAAAGGATAGGAAGGAAGGAAGGGAGGGAGGAAGGGAAGGAGGGGAGAAGGGAAGGTCAGAGGGAATCTGATTCAACGGGGTGGGGGGTCAGGGATTTTTTTTTTTTTTTTTAATGCTTCATAGATGACTCTGAAGCAGCACTGTCTAATGGAAATATAATAGGAACTACAAATGTAATTTAAAGTTTTCTAGTAACCACTTTTTTAAAAAAGTAAAAAGAAAATGATGAAATAAATATTAGCATCTTTTATTTTACATTCTTTTTTTCATACTAAGTCTTCAAAATCCAGGATGTGTTTTGATCTTTAGAGCACATCTCAATTTGGATTACCATGTGAAGTGCTTCATAGCCGCACGTGGCTAGTGGCTACCGTATGGAGCAGCGCAGCACTGAAGCAGCCAGGTTTGTCAACCACGGACCAGAGGATACATTTTTGAAGAAATGAGGTTTTCTGTTAAGCATCAGTGCAGAAGAGTCATTACACTTGATATCCCCATTCTGAAGAACAGCTACAGCTAAATTTAGTAACATCTTGAGAAATTTACAGAAGCCCTTAGCTTAAGAATAAAAAAGGTTCTGATATAAAATTTCTCTATACCAGATATACAACCACCAACATAATCTTACCATGAGTTTTAATATTCAATGGTACTGTATCATACAGTTGCTCATTTGTTTCTGCTTATTTATTGAGCTTTGTTTGTGTTCAAAACATTGAGATATATGACAAGGTTTCACCATCAGGAGTTCTAGAGAATGCATTCCTCTTTGCTGATAAAATTTAAGTAGTCCCAATGGACATGTTTACAGAACTTACAGGTGTCAGCTCAGCCTGTTCTTCTGTGAAGTCAGTGTGACGCTTGGCCTGCTTGCTGGGACATCTCAGAGAAATAGCATGCTGTGAAAATGCAGGAAGGAAGAAAATGACAGGTAAAGGAGGTGGAAAAGGGCAGTTCTCATTATCATGCAGGAAGAGAAAAAGATCACTGAAATGAATCATTGAAACAAAATAGTAATGAAAAGTTGCATGCACCTCATTATACCGTGCAAAAATAGAAAAGGTAAGAACCAGATGCTCCTAACCCTTGACAATTTAAGGATAACCTCACTCTCCTTCTGGACAGTAGAGCTCTATTGGAGAACTACACAGAAACAGTGTGCCCACTACCAATTCATACTGAACCTCAACTGGGCCTTAACTGTTCTTTGGCAGTACTCTTAATCTTTTCTCCTCTCTCTAAGTCATTCCCTCTAAGCTTGTTCTTAGAGGGAACAAGTAGTTTCCAAGTTCTTCAACTTCCTGGTTTCATCCTTCAGCCTCTTCCTATGACCTCACTTCCTTCCATTTCTAAGAAAATTGCATCTATCATGAGGATCTTCATCCCTAAAATGTATCCTATAACTACACCCATATTCTCATCCTTCTCTCCACTTCTATATGAGTAAATACCCTTTTTTCCCCTCCAAAGCTAACCATGTCCTAGATCCCACTCATTCCCCTTCTAATATCTCAGTCTCTGATACTCAACTGGTCTAGCTTATTGGGGCTGAGAAGGACAGAAAAATATTCAATTCTTCTGGGTACCCTCCTCTTGTTAAACTATTATTTTTTACTTTCATTATTTTTTACTTTTGAATTCAGCTACAGTGTACCTCTTGCACTTATCCCTTAATTCCCTGCAGTCTAGCATCCACCTTTCTTCTCCAAAGTCTTCATCCTTTGAGTTGTAAGGCATTCTGTAATTCATTCTCGAAGTCATCAATGACCTTTTAACCAAGGTTTCTGTCTTTCCTATCACAGTACTTTCCTCACTGTACTAACATTGCTTCTTTGGTTGTCTGTATTGACACATCTCTCCTCAGACAATAAATTATAATCTCCTAAGGACGTTGTGTATTATGTTCACAGTTTTATCCCTTACAGCCCGACACAGTGTCTAGCTGCTCCAATATTTATGGAATGTATGAATAACTATTACTTCTTCGCCTTCATGCCACTTGCTTGGCCAGATCAAGACTGTTTTTGCTTTCCTCTCTATACATTTTCTCAGTCAACATATCCTATAGCACTGTGTCAATCACTGCATCAATCGGAGGCCTATCAAATCTATAATGCCATTATCCTCATTTTTAGGAAATAAAGACTTAAGTATTAAGGGCTAAGAAGGCATGATAAATGCAACCAACTCTCAAATGGTTCAGGAAAAAAATGTATATGCATAAAAAATAATAAAGTGTGGCAAAACGTTAAAAATTAGTGAACATGAGTAAAGAGTTTCATGAGTTCTTTGTACTATTCTTTCAAATTTTTGTAAATTTGACATTATTTCAAAATAAAAAGTTTAAAAATATATATTCTCTCTAGGCTCAATCTCACACAAGCTCCCATCATATTTCTAAACACTTATTGGTTAGTTAAAAAAAAAAAAAATCACAATCCAAGGTGTTCAACAGGAGATGGCTGCCTATATGCCATGTTAAACAGTATGATGGAACATTATATTATTAAAATTCAACATATCCTTACCAAAAATGAATATACATATGGGAAGTAACAAAGACAATAGAAAACAGTACCTATACAAACAAAGATTAAATGTTGTTACCTTAACGAAGATGAAAAGGGATTATGGAATGATAGAAATCATTTATTTAATGTTAAATAGGTTCCATTTCCATAAAATATTTAAATACTACAAAAAAGTTATCTTCCCAAATCTAATTTTTATCTTTTCTTCATCACTACTTTCATAAATCTAAAAGCTGTGCTCAAAACACATAAGAGGAGTGAATGTGAAGGTCAATTCTGCACACAAATTTTGCTCCATACCTTCTCAGTTTCAAAAACTTTCATTTGTTATAAAGCTATCACGTTCTCTATCAATCTCTCAAAAACTCTTCACAAATCTCTGCAAAGTAAGTTATGGATCACTACTTTCTTGAACTGAATCTGTGACGTGTTAAAAGTACCATTTATGAGCCAGAATCTTGTCGGGGGAGGATGTATAGAGAAGCATTGATCTGAACACAGGAGCCCAACCATAATCAAGAAATGACCTTCTACCAAAGCCATGGCTACAAAATAAAACACTTCGTTTTGGTAGCTCGCACCTTAGATAACAACTGGAAGAAAGCGGAGGTTTGTGAACACACATTAATGCTTCAACAAAACGTTTATCATCTCTTACTGATATGTGTATGTGCTCTTCACAAATATTAAAAATAAATATAGCGTGATGGTTAAGAATCCAGACCCTGCAGCCGGAGGGCCTGCTTTCAAGCCCCAGCTCAGTCGTTTCCCGGCAACGTGACTCTGGGCTTATTATTTAACCTGTTTCCCCATGTGTAAAATGGTGTAATGACAGCATTTATCTCCAAAAGTTGCTATAAACATTAATGAGTAATAATTACATTACTATTATATCAAAAGTGGGAAACCACCAGCCATCACCTGAATTTTATTTAAGCCTCAATTCATTTAGATCAGAGCTAGCTTATAGCTGTTAAATTTTAACAATATATTCAGGAATATACTAAAACACCACAAGATGGGGATGTTACTGCATAAATCTCTTTGCCGTTTTTCTTCTGCCCATGTAGTTCTGTCTCTAGTTCTGGATCCCAGAAGCACTGGCCAGTCTAGCCTTGTCTTGATCCTCCTTCAATTCTGTGATGAAGCAGCAAGGCATTGCTGTATGAGCTCTATAACCAGACTGTCTGGGTTCAAACCCTTGGGAAAGTTATTTAGTCACTCTGCCTTAGTTCCTTTCATTGTAAAATAGAGGTAATGGTACCTATTCCACTAGGCGCTGTACAGATTCAGTGTGTTAAGCATGTAAAGCACAATGCCCAACACAGAATAAGTACTCAATATAGTAGCTGATATTATTTTCTCTTTTTCCCCCTCTTCCATTTATTCCTCTCCTAGATATGTAACTGGCCATTATATAGCCAGTATAAGGTCCTTTACCAGCTTTACCCAACACAAAACAAAACGGAAAAGAAAAACAAAACAGACCTAAAACCGAATAAAGATGCGTTTTCACTTCCTCAAGGAAACACTGCACATATTTCTAAGAAACCCACACGATAAGGATCAGGGCATATATGCCAGTGTTGACTGGGTGGCGTGTCTGAAAAGTGTTTATGAGTGATGACCAGGCTTTTCCCCTGGCTTTCACCAATCTTCAGTTCTTCTTTCATCTGATACCTATTCCTTCTACTAATCTCACTAGGCCAGTGAAATCTAGAATTAAACACCAAGTTGGTACATGTGAATAAATTTCACTGAGCTGTAGCAACACAGCCACTAGACTTTTAGGCGAAATGTAGCTGTGATAATTAATAACCCCAATCTTTTAGATATGTAGGCCTCTTAAAGTTTCAGAAAGCCCTGTGCTCCCACCTGGTTAATACTTCAGAGCAAAAGGTTGTTTTCTAAGAATAATTTGGGACTTCAATGCCAATGCTACCTGATATTACAACACAATTGGCTGTTTTCTTTCCAATACCTCAAAATTTCTGCACACATTAATTCCTGAAATAGTTTGGGAAAGTGAAAGAAGTAAAGGAATTGCACTGAAGCTATGATATGCTGTGTTGCATATCACAAGTGATAATGGTGTATCCATGAAATATTTCATTGAAAAACCCCTATATACATAAGGAAAGAATATATAACACTGAAAAGTTTTAGTAGCTCAGATATTTAGGAAATTTTTCCTATCAAAATATTTATAATACAATCATCAAATATTCTTAAAGATTCAGCAAAACTTTTTGAATCTACCATAAACTTCAGTAAAAGCTTCTAAAAGCATTTTCATTTTAAAAACACATTTTTGTGTATAAAATTCCAAATTCAGAGGAATCATTAGTTTAAATCCCACCAGAAAATAAACATACAGGTATATTTTAGCACGAACCTTTTATCAGCAGACCCTACTTTATATAAAATTTATAACATGAAATTACTATTTAAATTTGAAAACTGCTGTCTTATTAAAAATTATTGTTTTATCAGTTAATGTGAATAAAAGTACCAGCAAGTCAGGGGCAACATTTATTTCACATTGCTTTAGATATAAAGAGCCCTAATTTACTTCAACTACAATGAATTCTAATTTTAAAAACTTAGCAAATGAACATTACTGATGGATTTCATAAGAATACTAACTAAAATTATTCTGTAATTCATTTTTATGTTTATCCATGGAAAATATTTTTATGCTTAAAGCACTCTTTAACACTCAGGGAATAATCATTTTTGATAATCAGCTTCACTTTATTTTTAAGATACTGATAAAAGTTGGGAGGCAAATGTTGTAGTTTTGGAATTCAAATATAGACTTCCCAGTTATTTGACCTACTTAATCTCTTCTTTGGAATAATGCCCGTACCAAAGGGATAGCGGAAGGCTTAAATGAAATAAACATATGTGAAGTGCCTGGAAGCACAGTATTTCAACAAAAGTCAAGAAACAGAAAGGAGGGGAAAAAGACATACTCTCCCTGATGTGAAATTATACTGTGCCTATCCCTGCTGGCTTCAGAGAGCAAGGAGGCAGAAAGATAAGCCACAGAATTATTTATTTTTGAATGGGCAGTTTGAATACCCACATCCCCAAGACAAAATAGCACCAATCTCAAATTGATTTTTCCAACTGATATTTGTATCACCAAACTTCAGTGCAAGTAACTACTCTGTCCTAGGTTTCTTAAAACAGGTATAATTACTTCCTCTGAAAAACTTAGTGGTGTCTAAAAAAAAAGTTTCACTATCAGAATTTTTACATATTACTTCACTCATGGCACTCCGTCCACCATCTTGAAAGAAAATAATTGCTGATAATTTTAGACTGCAAGACATCTAGACAAAGATGGACTGAACATGTGCATATATTTAAATGCTCATTCAAATATCTGACTGCTTCTTACGAGCCAAATAATGTTCTAGGTGCTAAAGACACAACAGGAATCAAAGAAATTTTTCAAAAAATTCCTCTCCTCCTGGAGCTCACATTCAAGTGGGAGAAGACAGATGAGCAAAATAAAAGAAGTAAAGGACTTCCCTGGTGGCACAGTAGTTAAGAATCCGCCTGCCAATGCAGGGGGCACGTGTTCAAGCCCTGGTCTGGGAAGATCCCACATGCCGCGGAGCAACTAAGCCCGTGCGCCACAACTACTGAGCCTGAGCCCTAGAACGCACAAGCCACAACTACTCAGCCCGCGTGCCACAACTACTGAAGCCCGTGCCCCTAGAGCCCGTGCTCCACAGCAAGAGAAGACACTGCAATGAGAAGCCCGCGCACCACAACGAAGTGTAGCCCCCCAACTTGCTGCAACTAGAGAAAGCCCGCACGCAGCAACGAAGACCCAACGCAGCCAAACATACATACATACATACACACATAAATAAATAAATTTATTTTTTTTAAAGCAAAATATATAGTATTGTAAATGGTGATAAAATAAAGAGAAATATAGAGCAGAAAAGGGAGATAAAAAGTATCACAGGGCAGAGGAAGAGGAGTTCAATTTTAAAATAGGGTGATCACAAGGCCTCACTGGGAAAGTGACATTTGAGCAAATCCCTAAAGGTAGTAAAGGGGTACTATCACAGGGAAGGGCATCCAGGCAGGGGGACAAGAGAAAAGGCTCTGAGGCAAGCTCTGACTTCTGGCAACGAACAACTGGGAGGCAGTATGGCTGACAGAGTAAGGGAGGGAGGAAAGAAAGGAATACAGCAGCAGGCAACAGGAAAGCAGATCTGGTAAGGCCCTGCAGGCCACTGCAGGGATTTTGGTTTTATACTGAGTAAGATACAAAGCCTTTGGGTTTGAGAGGAGGAGGGGCAAGATCTGACTTACCTTTAATAGGACCACTCTGGCTGCCATGTGGATAACAGATTGTTAAGGGAACAGTGAACACAGAAGACTAATCAGGAGGCTATTGCAAAAATCTATATCAAGACAGTGTTGGCTTGGTGGCAGTGAAGGTGGTGAGAAGTGATCAAATTCTGGATATAATCTGAAGTTAAGGCAACAGAACTGGCTGCTGGATTGGAAGCAGGGTGGGGGAAAAAAAAGAGAAGGAGATAAAGACTCCAAGGGTTTTGCTTGATGAACTGGAAGGACAGAATAGCCATTAACTGAGACGGAGGAGACTGCGGGAGGAATAAGTTCAGGAGAAAAAAATCAGGGCTTCAGTTTTAGACCAGTTAAATCTGAGTTACCTATTAGATAACCAACCAGAGATGTTGATTAGAAATAGGATAGGCATGAGCCTGGAGTTCAGGGGAGAGGCGCTGGCTAAAGAAACCTGTATTCCCTTGAATCTAAGATGATTTAATGCTGGTATTTCTTGATCTTTATCAGAAACTGTCAACAGACAGCTTCACACAACACAGTGTAATTGCCATCTTGCTGACAGTGAGTGACCGATGCCACCTGATTTAGACCATGGCGCCTCAATCTTGGCACTACTTTGGGTCAGATAACTTGTCTGCTGTGGAGGCTGTCCTGTGCATTGCAGGATGTCAGCAGCACCCCTGGCCCCACCCACCAGATGCCAGGAGCACCCTTCTGTCACTGACAACCAAAAACGTCCCCAGACATTGCTGAACGTCCTCTGGGGGACACAATAGCTCCCAGTTGAGAACCATTGTTTTTAGAGGGACTAAGATGTAGGGGGGGAAATGTGCCTTAAATAAATGATAGGGTATTAAAATTTGGGAGTTGTCAGTGTGTAAGACCACAAAAGGAGTAGATACAGACAGAAAGGTAGTCTGAGGACTGCACCTTGGGGCACTCCAAGGTCGAGAGACAGTAGACATGAAAAGGAGACTGTGAATGGCCAATGAGGTAGCTCTAATCCCTCCCCAAATCTCACTAAAACAAAGATAAAGGGTTTGGTTGTTGCTGCTGTTTTAAAAACAAACTCATAAGAAGACATGACAAAAATTTGGAAGCTAGAAAGCATATGGCTGAGTGGTTAAAAAAAAAAAACTCAGCAGGCCCAAGGAAAGCTGAATGCTAAGCCAGCACTGGAGAAAAGCAGAGGAGCGCCCCAATTTACACTCTGTAACCTCAAATGACTCCAGAAACAGCAGAAGTGAAGGTGGGACCAGTTGAAAGCATATTTAAGAAAGCAGTTAATTCCCAGATTTCCTCCTTTCCTGCCACCAGCAGCAGTCTCAGGTTCAGACTGATATTCATTCATAGCACCCCAAAGACCACAGCTTGGCACCAGGTTCATTTAGTTCTGCAGAAAGACAAAGACAAAGACAGCATGCTAGCATGCGGCATGCTACCTTCAGAAGGGGTTTATACAGCCCACCAGGGGCCTTTTTTGGACCCACCACTGTAAGAGAAAGAGATCATGTGAATAAGTACAGAAATCACCCTGGCTTAGGGAAACTTCATGCTCCACAGGAACCAGGAGCATATTTTAACAGCCAATGAGTGTAGGTTCCAGGGCCCCTGGAGGGATATGTTCATGCTCACTTACAAGAGTCACACACTGCACAACAGGAGTCAAGCTCAGTGTCTTTTCACAGGCTTCTATAGTTCACTCACAGTCTTCCTGATCCATATGCACTCACCAATCAGCATCAACTTACAATAAACAATATTACCTGGATACGTTATATATTCATTCATCAAGTTTCTAGTAAAAGAATGCCAGGAGAAGGAAAATCCAAGGTCATTTCCCATGAAAAAAAGGGCTCAGACCTGCTATTATTCACCCTTTCTACTTACACAGTGATTCTCAAAAGGGGGCAATTTTGCCTCACAGGGAACATGTAGCAATGTCTGGAGACATTTCTAGTTGTCACAACTGGAGGGAGGTATGTAGTCCTGGCACCGCGTGGGTAGATGCAAGGGGTGCTGCTAAACATCCTACAATGCACAGGACAGCTCCCACACAAAGGATTATCCAGCCCAGATGTCAACAGCCCTGACCTAAAAGGATTAAATGGAAGCTTGTGTTGAGGACCACTCCACACGCCATGCCTTCTTTCCCAAACGAGTGCTAAAGCACTGGCAGCCCAGCATATGCCCTCCATGCAGGGGATTGGAAGAATCTTCTCTGGAGAAGCTCACCCACCTGAGAGACAAGACCTAAGAAGGATACTAGAATAAAGACTACAAAAGACAGAGAAGAATTTTAAGAAGATGAAATTTATAGAACACCAATTTTGTTCAAACCAAGTAAGAGATTTAATCAACTGGGAGAAAGTTTGGAGTAGAAATAGTGATAAACATACAAAAAGCTATTTTGAAATCTAAAGACAATTCTTAATTCCAGGAAAAGCAAAAGGTAATGTCCCCAAAAGGAAATGTAACAGAAGTATATACAGTTTAGCAGTAAACTGCATGTATACAGTCATGATAATATAAACACTGAACAGTTACCCAACCAAAATATATTGGAAGGATGGGGGAACGGGAGGGGAGAAAAGAGGGGAACTGTCTAAGGAGCAGTATATCCTCATTTCCAAAGTGAGAAGACAGTAGGTAATACATACAACTGAAAAAAATAATCAAGAAATAGCGATATACTTATAGATTTAATGATAGGTAAATACACTAAGAATCAGCTAAAAGAGTAGAAAGCACTTACCTCTGCGAGCAGAATACAGGGTGCTTGAGTGTGTGTGTGCGTGTGTAGCAAAGTTTTTTTTGGTAACAAGTCTCTTTAGAACTATATGACTGTTTTTTAAATTAATTAATTTATTATTTTTTAAAATTTTTGGCTGCATTGGGTCTTCGTTACTGCGTGCGGGCTTTAACTAGTTGAGGTGAGGGGGGCTACTCTTCGTTGCGGTGCACAGGTTTCTCATTGCGGTGGCTTCTCTTGTTGCGGAGCACGCCACAGGCTTCAGTAGTTGTGGCTCGCGGGCTCTAGAGCGCAGGCTCAGTAGTTGTGGCGCACAGGCTTAGTTACTCCGCGGCATGTGGGATCTTCCCGGACCAGGGATCGAACCCTGTTCCCTGCATTGGCAGGCAGATTCTTAACCGCTGTGCCACCAGGGAAGTCCCTAGAACTATATGACTTAACTCCATGCATGCAAAACTAATTAAAGTATTTTTTAAAAAATTGTATTTGAGTCTGGTGGTAATCTGATACACTGGTTTGGGATCTAGCAAGCCTCCCTTAGTTTTCTTGGTTTGAATTGGAACAGACTAGATCCAAAAAAAAAAGTACATCGAAACAAGTTCCAGATTTGTTAAACCACTTTTCTACCCATCTGGGCAAGGCAAAAGAACAGGCTGGACAGAGAAGACTTTAACTCCTTTCCCTGCTTTTTGCTGGCTTACTCACCAAACCTTATATTAAAGTCTTATATTAAATATTATACCATTGAACACTGGTATCCTTGCCCATGGATACCACTAGATACTGTGTGAAGTGTTTGCTAGGAGAAGACTTCACTTTTTACTTTATTTGCTCTTCAGTTGTTACTTATAATGAGTGTACTTTACAGAGTGAACTTTATAATGAGTGTATTTTACAGATGGAAACACACACATACACACACACCAAGATTCTTAATTAGTTCATAACCTGTCCTCATGCATTTTGACCCAACTCAAAATAATCTGATTGGAAAGAAGGAATATCAACATATAAAACACAAAATAACCAAGCAAGCTCATTCCTAATAAACTATTGCTCATATCCCAACAGGTAAGTCTAAAAGATATAAGTGATGCATGCTAAGTAGCTGGTGCTAAATATAACGCCCAGGTATCACAAGGTAGAAATAAGTTTTCAAGTTCTCTGTAGAATATATACCGCTTAGAAAAGTCTCATTTTAAATAAATGAAAGTTTACTCTTTGATGTAATTTGCTAACTTTCTTTACAAGCAATAAAACTTAAATTTATCTCCAAACTACCATGATTCATGCTTCTTTTGTGCTCCACAGTGCCTAGAACAAAGTACTAGTGGATACCAAGAGTTACTGACTGATGGAAATTACCCTAATGAATTAAATCAATGGGGTGAAAATCAATAATGTTGAGTAATAGGTGTAAATTTTGAATTTCTCTGCAATTCCTTAAACAATGTTTTATAAGATTTTACCTTAGTATTGATTAATATAAATTATTTTACCCTGTATTAGAGAGCACTATATATATAAACTGAATGGAAGGCTGGCTTTATTCTGCCCCATAGGTTTTCTTCTTTCTTGCTGCTACCTTATAACAAAATTGCCTTCTCCCTGATGAAAAAAACTCAATAAAGAATTCACCTTCATCAAGCTCAGCTTTTACTAAACTTATTTTATCACAGATCCATTCCTTACCCTCACCCCATCACATCCAGAAAAACTTCATCTTTTAAAATCTGTTCATGCATATTATATCTCTTCTGATTCTCTGAACCACAGTATGAGGAAGGTAGACCATGTACAATTAGCTCCACTTTACTTATGAGAAATTGAAGTTCACAAAGATTGAATAACTCATGTAGGTTTGATGGGTAGTGAAACACTTGGAACCAAGTTTTCCAATTCCAAGCCCAGTGGCTCTTTCCACTACATCACACCGAGTCTTTGAGAATAAAATGGAGTAAACCCCGAGAGCTAGAATCTGGGAGAATTATAATGGGGATACGAGTCATTTTCTCAAATGGTTATTTTGTAATAAACATATATTAGAAAGCAATTATTATCAGCTTAATAGCTATCATAACTTTGCAAAATATCATCAAATATAAATTACATTTCAAGTTTTTTTAATCATGTGATACAACTGACATTAATTTAAGGACTTCAAATAGTCACAAGAATAAAACTGAAGAAACTAAATCTCTTCTTAATCATCTTTATGACACTGCTGTATCTGGTAATATATTCTGCAGTCTGATTTTAAAGCTTAGCTCAGAGGTATTCTTGACAAACTTTAAAAAACAGGAAAGTTGATGAGAACTGCATTTTAAGAATATCATCTCTTCCTTATTTTAATACTGAAATACCAGGGAAGAAAGTTCCGTCCACTTACCTCAGTAATTGGCTGCCCCTGATGCGTCAAATCCAGTTCTTGAGGGCGTGTTACTTTATCAATATCCAAAGAGTCCATGCTAGAGGCTGCAGACGCGATGCTTGAACGAGAGGAGTTGCTAACAGAGCGTGCTTCGGCGTCACTCGCTGTGCCCGCCGACGCTGTTCTCCTGTGCTGGTTAGTTACTGAGGGCTTAGTGTCTTCCGGCACAGACTGCTGAGCAGCCTCATCCATGCTCAAGGAGGCCCGTTCTAACTGTGCAGTGATGTCATCCAGAGAGTAGTTGGCAGGAGAGGGTTTAGTTATCCTATCAGACGAAGAAGACAATCCTTTCAAGGTGCCATGTTTTGATGTATGTCGGCTGGCAGGTAACTTCTGAGTGGCTTTTGTTTCTGTGATTTGACGCTTACTATTTCCTGCACCAATACTGCTGAGCTCCTGCTCTATTGAGCAAAGATCGGCCATTAGGGCATCCAGATCCACAGTTTCTCCCTGATTCAGAGCTTCTGCAATGAACAACATGCATGACGTTTCCAGAACACAGTGAATTAGAATTTATACATTCTATTATAAATCAGTTAATGAATGCCAGGGGAAAAGCAAAAAAATTCATCCTATTGGGCCTAACGCCTATCAAATACAGGATTTCTAACAGTTTTTTTGTTTTAAATTCCAAGAGAATATTTTAGAAGCAAAGAGTCCATCTTTTAAGATTTGTAGTAATCAGAGGAGAATAAAATTATGAGTTGAAAGATAAAAATAATGGAAAAATTGTATACTGTTCCATGGTTTTAACCACATCCCCTATGCAATTTTTTACCAGAGGCTCTAAGTTGTTAATATGACCACTGCCCTGGTGGAGATGTTAATACCTAAAGATCTGAGGGCATAAAAAGAGAAATGTTAAGCCCTAAAAAAATTACAGATTGAAATGTCAGTTCTAAGAACTAAAAGCTGACTAGGTAGAGTTCATTAAATAAAGGCCAGAGGGGCTGGTTTTAAATTAGTAACAAGTAATTTCACTTTCACTGGACTTTATTCCAGTGAAAATACAACAATGCAATTAAGTTTGTTGTAGGATTCTACCTGAGTATGTAGTTTGTCAATTATTAATAACTCTACTAGAAAACTATTTTAGTTATGTTCCAGTTTGTTTTTTTCTGTGATCATTTGAATTAGTAATAAAATATACAAATCAAGAAATATAAGAGCTCAGTCAAGTTATGCATATATGGTTTTTATATTGAGCTATTTGTAATTGTTACTGTATTATTTCCACATTATATAACTTAATACACTGTTTTACATTTTATTTCCAATTACGTCTTACCATTCAAGTTGTATATGGAGAAGCGATAAGAAAAATTGGCCATGTTTGTTTCCTGGCGAAGAGGAGATCTTTTTATTGGTTCCGTGGCCTTGTCAGAATCCAAACTCTTTAAAAAACAAAGTTTAATAAGTCATATTAAATTCAGGCTTCAATTATAATAAAAAGATGAATAAAGTTTTTTTTGTATGATTAAGTGAACTTTCATATAATATTTAATACAACCAAAGTTCTTCTAAGTAATAGCCTTAAGGAAAAGTATAATTGGTTTTCACATCATTTTGGTTATAGTTTCTTCAATTTTTAGATATATGCTTACTTAAGGCACTTGAGATAGTTACAGTTTGGAGTAAATATCTTTCCAAATATTGAATACATCAAGTATAGTGACTGAGCTCGTTTTACATAAATTCACCATAAAATAAGCTAGGTACATGAATATGGGCATGGTAAGATAAGAAATAAAAAGGAATAATGCAGAGAATTCTGTTTTCTCTCTCCTCAAAGGAATTTGTTTTTGGTCCAACAGAGCCTCATTCTTGGAATGAATTACCCTGAAGATAAGGCACAATTCTGGACTCAAAATTATGAGACCCAAGATCTTAACAGAAAGTGGCTACAACTTCAAACAATGATGGAATATCCTTGTTCTTTTCAAGCTCTACTAAGGTGAGGGCAAACTGTAACCAGCTATACTGCCTGTCATGAAGTCTACAATCACACTGAACTTTAAGGTAGGGTGTCTTGTAAGTTAACTCACCACCTTTTTATTTTTCTATTTTTAAGATTTTTAAATTATTTATTTATTTATTTAATTTATTTTTTGGCTGCATCGGGTCTTAGCTGTGGCATGCGAGATCTTCGTTGAGGCATGCAGGATCTTTTGTTGCGGCACGCAGGCTTCTCTCTAGTTGTGGCATGCGGGTTTTCTCTTCTCTAGTTGAGGCGTGTGAGCTCAGTAGTTGTGGCACACAGCCTTAGTTACCCCGTGGCATGTGGGATCTTAGTTCCCTGACCAGGGATCAAACCCGCGTCCCCCGCATTGTTAAGGTGGATTCTCTACCACTGGACCACCAGGGAAGTCCCAACTCACCATCTTTTTAAATGACACTTTTTTTCTCTCCAACCTTTCTACAATAAGGAAAATAAGGTGTTTACAACAGAGAAATGCAGGGAAAGGGTCAACAGTTATTTAAGGTCTATTTAAATAAATTTGTAAATATTACGATTAGTCTTTTAAATTTTTAATTTCTCTTTATAATTATCAAATAGATTTCAAATGAAAAAGAATGCTGAATAGTCTATTTGTAGAATCATGGAATTAGATTAGAATGCTATCTTCTTTATTCATTTGCTTCAATTGAATCCATTTAGATAGTGTCCATCCAGTTTTTAAAGCTATCATCTGAAGGAGATCCACAGCCATTCAGTGTCTTATTTCAAAGTTTCGGGAAACAGCTAGGAAATTCTCCTTTAACCTCAAACCAAATTCTTCCGCTGCAATTTAAGGCCTAATCCTCCTTCTCTCAGTGGAAATGAAGAATAGTACGTAGGTAATGTTTTCAGTAAAACTTGAATATAATTGAAAACATATTAAAACTCAATCTATTCATCAGTTCAAATAAACAAATACTTATTATAATTATCTGCTGTGTCCATGGTGCTGGGGCAAAAAGGGAAATAATAAGAAATACTCCTTGATGCCAAGAAATGGGTAATCTAGTAGAGTGGTTTTTTAACTTTTTTTTTTTTTTTTTGGCAGGGGATGGAGTCAGGGTGGGAGTGGAGGTCACTGAGAATGTGATAAAAGCCATGAACCTTCTTCCAGAAAAATGCAAATACATATAAAATTTTGCAAACAATTTCAGATGATTCAACAACCACTTAAAACTTAAAACTGATTTAATATAAAGTTGAAAATCCATTAACATCGTTTGGGTAATACAGGTGCATAGATGACTCTGTAGTTAACTAAAATGAGGAAATAAACAAAAATTTAAGTTTCAGCCACCAACTTAGTAAGTAAAATATTTTTTGAAAATTTCTGAAGTGTTAAAAAGCAACTTGCTAGCAGCGAGCCACGTTATGCAATAGTTTTAACCTGTTTTCTCTCTAAAGACAGCTTTATACATAAAAAAAGAACTGTCACAGCATTAGTTTAGGAGCCAACTGTTTTGATGAATGGCTCTTCACATCTGTATGTCAGGGAATTTAAAACATAGGGAAGAATACAAGGTTTTATTGTATTCAGTAGAAATGCCATCTACAGTGGAGTAGCATGGAGTCCACTCCACCCAGAGTGGCTGCACTGATATCTACCTGTCTTTTCTCTTTTTTGGCCCCTCGCCAGGGATGGACAATAAAACCCACAGTCAAGGAAACCCCTGGGAGTTCCCTGGTGACCAAGTGGTTAGGATTCCGGGCTTTCACTGCTGTGGCCTGGGTTCAGTCCCTGGTCAGGGAACTGAGATCCTACAAGCCACGCAGCGCGGCCAAAAAAAAAAGAAAACCCCACACATGACAGCTGGCCCTCACATACTTTCCTTCAAGCATTGTCATTTTCTATTTCCTCTTCTTTGCTTCCTCTTTCCTTTTTCTCCTCAGCACAGAACTGCATAGCCTAGTCACCATCTCCATGCCAAAATCACTTTTTTAAAAAAAAAATTAAGAATTAAACTGAAATGGTTTGGTAACTACATAAAAGACCTTTATCACCACAAATACTGTTATTTCTTCTGACTGGAGATGAAGAGCATGATCCTTATGAAATCCTAGTAAGACTGAAAGCGTTCTTCTCAAAATTCATCATTAACGGGCTGTGGTCACAAACATGTCTGCTTTTCAAAATGATCTAGCAAGAATTACCTGAAGAGTTTCTCAGTTTCAATCCCAGACTGCTATAGAAAGAGATACAGAAACAAACTAGTACTTTAAGTTTCCAAACCTTACCACCTACTTTTCTACTAGTTAACAAATCTCATACTTAGCTATTTACACAAAAATTCTTCCCAGAGATATTATTTAAGGATGAGTGAAAATAAGTTTTGTTCTAATGTTCTTTCTCATTGTCATAAAGTTAATGTTCCTTTAATAAACATAACTATCTATCTTCATATATATTGAATATAATGTATTAACTGGGGTAGTAATAGTATACGCTTTTATTCTAAAAAGTGACCTGGTTTAGAGGATAAAGTCATTCTTTTTTTTTTAAAACCGAAGATCTAATAAAACAAAATGAAGAAGCTCAGCCACTGTTTTCAAATGCCGCCGGGGATGAAATTTTGTCAGTATTCTGGAATCATGTAATAGAAAATATCTGCATGTGAGGATATTATTTATGTTGTAAAATGTGTTCATACTCACTAAGTTATAGAATAGGATTTGCTAAAATTTAGGTTTTTACATTTTAGGCTTTAAAACTTTTTAGGCAGCAACTCAATTTATGAAACAGATTTTAAGAAATCCCTCTAGATGCATAGAACCTCTGTCAAAAGCATTTTTTTTTTTGAAACTCCTTAAAATAACCACAGAAGACAGTATCTTGTGTTCTAGAGTTACTATTCATTTACTTGTTAATGTTTTGGACATTTTTCCTTTATAGCAGTATTTTAAAACATAAACTATATTCATATCCTCATGTCTACGCAGTAAAGTTTTAGCACATAGTGATGACTTAAAATCCTCTACCAGTTTTTCAAGCACAATTTCCAACCTGAGTGAGTTTGTCTAGCTCCCCCAGCCAGGCTCCAAACATTTTGTCCAGGTCCTGATCTTCCTTGTCACTGTCTTCTTCAGCGCCATGGTCAATTTCTTCATCTGACAGCTGCTCCATCTGAATGAAATACAGATATTTGTGTATAATGAATAGTTACAGGCTGAACTTGAAACATCATGCAGTGTATGTTCTGATACATATTGCAACTCTCTGGAGTCAAACCTTGAAAACTAGAGATTATATTATAAAAGGAAACTGGAAGTCATAAGTGGAGACAAGGTTAACAAGTGAGTAGAAATGAGCAATTAAGCCTCAAATTTTTAGGAAATTGAGAAAGAAGAACACACTGTATCAGATTATAACCAGAATCACAAGTAATGATGATTTTTAAAAAAAAATTTTTATTGGAGTATAGTTGCTTTACAACAATGATTTTTAAATCACAGACCACTCCCATTAATCAGAGGATATTACAGCAGTACAGTTCTCTCCACTAATAGATCCTGCAACACCCCCAAACACCACAGAAAAAAAATTTCAGAAGACTTTAACGAGCAAGTTATTATCTTATTTATGCTGTAAAAATTTGTTCAAATAAGTATGTATCATGAAAACCTTAGTCCAAAAAGTATTTCAGAGAAAAGACAAAGCAAAAACCTTTAATCTACTTCAGTTTGTTGAATTAGCTCTTCCTTCTATCTTACTCTTACTTTCTACCCCATTTGTCTTTTACTAACTTCCCTATCAGTCCCTACAAAATTCAAGGAACTAGAATTCAAATAGAAAACTGGAATTGAAAACATGAAATTCATATACAAAATTTCCTACATGTGGTGACTTTTCACGTGTAAGTCCTTTGAAAGAAGGGATATTTTCTTTCTTCCCATTAATAAAATAACGTGGTATCTGACACGGAACTTGCATATTATTTTGTGAAAGGAGGAAAAGATTATACGAAACAAAGTAAGATCAATGACTGATCAGATACTTAAAATTCTTAAAGTAAGATTAATCTGATTAATATAAAATATTTCAATATTAAAGGCTCTGAGAAATCTTCAGTAAAGCTTAGCTTTGCTTAAACCAACATATTCCAAATTTACATGACCACAGATCCTTTTCCTTCAACTTGGAGTAACACACATTAACTTTCCCAGGGACACAATGAATATCTTCATTGTACATGCCATACTCTTGACTCACGTTTACGAAAACACAAATTTTATTCTAGTGGATCTAGGCAATATTCAGAATACAACTTGTCAGTTAGCTTAAACAGTTCTTCAGAGATTAAAGATATCTTTAATCTAGAATAAGAATTTATATACATCTTATACCTCCAAAGCAGCAATCAACAAAATTATTTCTGCGGTCCTTAAACACAGTTATGAGATACATAAGGATTTTAGCTATCTGATGAGGTGCCATGAAGTTAAATTTTAAACCTTATTTTACCATATAAAATTTTGTAGAAATGGTCAAATACTGTTGCAAAATCAAAACTGAATTTAGTTCTAATAATGCTGAAAATCAGATCATATCCCATTTAACCACTTAAGAGATTCTCATTTCTTAATTTCACTACTATAAGCATGTATAAATCAGGGCATTCTACCTTGACAAATGGAAAATGGATCAACTAATTTTCCAATGCATAAATTTGGCTCTTAAAGACATTTGATTTTTATAGTTCACTTGTATTAATACTATTGCTAAGATTTTCATTCATTATTGAATTATTTACAGAGAGTAGCTCCCGCTCATCACAACTAGAGAAAGCCCGCGTGCAGCAACAAAGACCCAACACAGCCAAAAATAAATAAATAAAAATTTTAAAAAAGTCATCTACCCATTAACAACAAAAAGTTAGTGCAAAGAAAAACCTCATCACCAGGTGACTTAATTATTCGAATAACAGTTGCTAGTTTGAGAACATCTAAGAGTAGTAATACTCAGTCTTCATAATGAGGGCCAACAAGCAACAGAACTGGGAATGTTAACAGTCAACTTCCTTTTCCTTCCTAATCTTCAAAACTATAAACACTGGAATAACCCAGAAGCAAAAATATTCTAGGAAGAATTCTGCTTTGAGATAATGACACTTATGCCTACACTTTCCTTCTGAGCACACATTGCAAATGCCCATAAGGAAGATGCTACACTGGAAAAAAATGAAACAATAGGAATATAATTTTACAGCGCAAACACTAAACGGTTCAAAATGAATATGAATATTTTAAATTGTCATGGATCCAAATAGAACTACAGACTCCACACCAAAGTCTGGTGTGTTCTGTGAGCTTTTTTCCTATTATTCAAACCCAATAATTATTTGGATTTTAAAAAGTCTCTCAAATATTTTAATAATTTTGTTTTATCTAGACTACTATTGACTCACGTAAAGGAACATATGCTAAGGAACAATGACAGAGTCATAAAATAAATCGAAAATTTAAAGTAACTATTAGACTTTTACTATTTATGTAACTTTTGCCAATTTTGTCCTTTCTTGAATTTCTGTCACCACATGGGTTATTTTACAAAAATGAACTTTAGACATTTTATTCAGAGACTTTTCCAATAAAAATTTAGGTCCTACAACATTTCTTTTTTTTAATTTTTTAAATTTTTATTTATTTATTTATTTATTTATTTTTCAATTTATGGCTGTGTTGGGTCTTCGTTTCTGTGCGAGGGCTTTCCCCAGTTGCGGCAAGCGGGAGCCGCTCTTCATCGCGGTGCGCGGGCCTCTCACTGTCGCGGCCTCTCGTTGCGGAGCACAGGCTCCAGACGCGCAGGCTCAGTAGTTGTGGCTCACGGGCCCAGCCGCTCCGCGGCATGTGGGATCTTCCCAGACCAGGGCTCGAACCCGTGTCCCCTACATTGGCAGGCAGACTCTCAACCACTGCGCCACCAGGGAAGCCCCCTACGACATTTCTTAAAGGATCTATACTCTAAAACAGCACTCTCCATTCTCTAGAAGCTGATGTTAATCCTTATTCTCCTACCCCCAATACGGCATTGTTTCTGTTTACTACACACACCAAATGAGGAGCCCCAAGAAAGTTTATAGGCTCTGCACTGTCTAAAAAGTCAGCAAATCTGGTAAGGCAATTCATTCCTTATTATATATCAATCCTGTCTCCAATTAAATCACGATTCTAAACCTGAATTTTCCCAACATAATGCCCCTGCTGGAAATGATGACAGCAGAAAATGCAAATTAAATTATACACTAGTCAGTCAACTGTCCCTCCAAACAAAAAGGGGAAATTTTTTTTAAGAAGAAAAGAGAACTTACAAATTTTGTTTTAAAAATAATTAGATATAAAGCAGAAACTAACACACCATTGTAAAGCAATTATACTCCAATAAAGATGTTAAAAAAATTTAAAAAAAAATAGGACTTAAATGGATAGCTTCTAATGTGATGTTTTTCCTTAATGATGTAGAAATAGGCCCAAGGAAACTATAATACATACTAGAACAAATACTATTAAATTACTCTATTAAATTAGGTACTTTAGGAGGAACATACTAAGGTTTCACTCAAGGTCCCTGCTCCATTATATCTGAGGGAAACTACTTCCTTAAAGAACAAATGTACCCTGCCACAAATGAAAAGGTTTACGCTTCCAAAGTGCAGACTTACTGAATACAGAACAAAGCCCTAAGTCGCTGGCAGGTCGAGAAGGCCCTGAGTGATCCTGGCCTTCAGGGACCTCTCTGACCTCTATTCCCACTCTCCCCACTCTCCCCTCCAGCCACACAGTCCTGCCCACTGCTGCTCCTTGGAGCAGGTTGTGGGGGGAGGAAGAATGTGGATTCTGTTTTGAAGACAGATTGAGAGATGCCTAGCAAACATCCAACTGGAAGAAAACGAGGAAGTTAGGACTCAGGTAATGAGAAAGTTTAGTCAGCCTGAATATTATTTCAAAATCATATGTTTACTACAGAAAAATAATAGATTACAGCTAATAATAACTGACATTTTAAACTAGTTTACATTTATTTTATTAATGAAGTGAAAACAGAAATAATGGGGGAATGATCCATAATTGCTTATATGCTGGTTGGTTTCATTTCACAAATAACAGTGAATAATTGTGCTTCAATTACTACAGGTGAAAACGTATAATATACATAGTAAGCTCCACTACACATAAGGAAACTATCCATTTAGTGTGCCTTAGTATGAAACAATATTATTCCCACTAAATTTTCCATGAAGTTAAAACATTCAAGCATATTTTCCCTATTAACCTTCCTCTTGGAAGATATTTTGGTTTACTACTCAATTTCCTCACTGCAAGACGGAATGGTGATCTTTATCAAGAAGGTGGGGCTTAGAGTAGGACTTAAGGATTTGAATAAATATATTCCAGGTAGGGCTAATTATAAAGAGCAAAGAAGAAGGTCTGTTTTTGTGAGACTGTCAAATAAAACAAGAGGGAAGAGTGAGATTTAAAGGTCAAGGACTAAGAAAGGATCCGGTCATACAGGAAAGCCTTGAAAGCCAAACCAATTTTTTCCCTCCAGAAGGCAACTGGGAAGAACTATACACAGAAATGAAGGAGGTAGGGGGAGAAATGGTATTTTAGTCAGAGGACATGGTACCTGTATAAGAGTTATTAGAAAAGGGAAAGACCATTAGAAGGCCACTGTGGGTATTAGTTAGAGAGAATTACAGATACAGAAATTAAAGTCTTGAGAGGAAGTATAACTTATACAAGTCACATACTTACGAGTGGCAAGAAGAGTACATGGTATATAGCCAGGGTGCCTTATTTATTACCGAACTCTTTTTTGTCCCTTTAATTCAAAAATTCAAAAATAATTCAAAATACTTGCTTTTAGTAAAAGCACTTAAAGAATAACTGCTTTTTGTAAAAATAAGTGCTCTATACTTAAAAACACGTGAAAACTCTCAGAATACAGGAGTGCAGAGCTGCTACTACAGCATTTCCTTAGGTCTAGCATGCTTAATGTTCCAAAGAGGCAAGAGAAGCTTTGGTATTATTTAGTATTTACTCTACATCTACCATGTGCCAGACACTGGGGGAACAGAGATCAACATGACAGACTCTGTCCTTAAGTATATATAATCTAGTAGGGAACGGACCAGGAAACCAACAATGATGAAACACTATGTTAAGTGCTATAATAGAGTTTTTTTATGTGAGTGTAGTCTATAATAGAGTTTTGTTATGTGAGTGTAGTCTATAATAGAGTTTTGTCATGTGAGTGTAGTTTAATTCCGTTTGAGAAGACGAGAGGAAAGGTGTGATGCTTCAGTGGAGACCTGAAGAATGAATGTACAAGGCAGAGATGGGGAAGAGGGTTGTAAGCAGAGGGACCAGCATGTGCCAGGGTATATAAAGGTGTGAGAAGGTTAAGACATGTTGAGAACTCTAAGTGGCTTAACACTCCTGAAGCATAGGATGTGTGGCATAGACCCATGGAAAATGGGGCTGGAGAGGGAGGTAGGGGCAACATTATAAGCCATATCAAAGAGTTTGGATTTGATGCCATACGGCAACATTTTTCCAATTGTGGTCTACTGATGACCTATATCAAAATTACCTGGAGTGCTTCTTCTTAAAGTCAGCTTTAAAATGGTGTGCCCAAGATCTGAATACCAATTTCCAGGAGGGGGACATTTTTAACAAGTCCCCCCAGGGAATTGCTTATGCCCACAAAAGTCTGAGAACTGCAATAGTGTGTTATAATTACTGGGAGGGCTTCCAAGACAAAAGTAATGCAGTTTTGCATGGCCACAATTTGGTTAAAGGCAGAACAACCTAGAATAAGTACTCCCGAAGACCATAAAAAAACTAAGCAGCATCAGGATCTCCTAATTAACATACCCCAATTACTCCTCCTCCACGGAGGAAGCAAAAGTTCCATGCTTCTCCTCAGAGTTATTTAGAAATAAATTTCAGTGCTTTATGTCCAGTTACGTTTCAGTAGCTCTATCACAAAAACAGTTTTGAAAAACACCTCTTATGCTGCTCTAATCTGATAAATAATTCTAAAGAAAAACAGACACCAGAGAAGGGGGGCTGTGAAGACTTCCAGGTTCAAGGAGTGCCTCCAAATGCACAAGATACAACTCTTGCAAAATAAAAGCAAGAGGAAGGAAACCTAAATCAGGCAAAAGAAACAATAAGGAAAAAAACTCTGTTAAATTTAGTAGGGCGAGAAAAGAGGAAGAGAACCCATCAAAAGGAGGGAGGAAGTCAGAGCTAAGAAGGAAAAGGGGAGAAACAGGACACAACCAAATGTAAAATGAAGTGAGAACTGTGGGGGATAGAGGGCTATTAACTACTCATCTGAATAGGGCACCAAGAGGTATGTTCCTCTCTGGACCTACAACTCTAACCCAGTTCTGCTGTGAACTAAATGGTAGCAAGTGTAAACTGCCCAAATGGAAGCTGGGAATTTAATAAACCAATTGAAACAGTATAAAGGCAAGCTTGATAGAAAAGAAGAAGAGGAGAAAATGAAATAAAATAAACCAATTGAATTTACATGAGCACTTTACAGAATTAAGATATTAAACATGTTGTGTGTATAGCAACATTTTCCTCAGGTTTTACCTTTTAACTTCGTTGGACTTTTTTTAAGACACCACTAAACATTTTTTTTTTTAAGTTATCAAACAGTGAAAAACATTCTTACACTGTTTTGTTCAGTAAATTCTTCTCCACCCGGAAATCAGATAAATGGTTATATAAATTTTTAGTTTTATTATTCATTCTTTTATGTAATTATTGCATTTTACATAGGTAACTTAGTTTTGCACAAAATGTGAAAGTGAGAACCTAAACTGATTTTTCCCCCAATTCTAAATTTCCCATGCTTGATATGTTTCTTTTATTTATATATATCTACATTCTATGAACACACTAGGTTCTTTTTTTGAGGATCCTTTTCCAGTGTGAACCTTTTCTTAAACATCATTTTATAGCTTGTTATTAATTTATAAATCAGATGAGTTTAAAAAAAGAAATAAAAAGTTCTGTATATCCAATCACTTAAGTTTTTTCTGGAGGTTAGCGGCCCTCAACAGAAAAGGCCCAAGTTCTACTTGGGGTCCAACACTTCAAAACACCTTGCCTACAAACAGCATTATGCAAGATACAAAGAAAGCAAAAAATATCTTCCATCAGAGAACATTAATCCTAACTACAGGGAAAGGTGGTAAACATAGAGGTATCTTGATTAACAAATTCTCTAAGAACAAAGTTCCTTTTGTAGGCCTGTGCATAAAGGAAGGTACCGTCTCCTAAGTGTTGAAAGAGACAAGAAGCAAAGTACTATATCATCCAAAGCCTTTGCAGGAGGATGCCCAGTAAACTCACTGGCCATGAGTGAACTTGCATGGCCTGGTCCTCTGGGAATGAGCTGACACCTGGAACTAAGTTTTGTAAAGTTTCCACATGGAACTGAACCTCCCTAATAAATACAGACATGTACTATTCTTGGGCCAGCCACTGTGAACCCCTCCTTACTCAGAGGAAAGAGAAATACTTGGGGAGGTGATTCACACCCTTATACCTACTCCTCTATTTATGTCTCTGTTTTTTGACAACCGAGGATGTAACTAACACATCCTCTTCACTATCACGTACGTTAACTGTGAGGTAACTAAAGATCATACAAAGAAGCATAAAAACAAGCAAGAGCTCTTGTAACAGTTGACAGAGGTTATAATGCCTAAGAGCTAAAAGTCAAATCAAAGGCAATTCTGTTGATTTAATGTTTAATGTTTATCAAGCACTTAAACACAGCCCCTAGTAAAGGAATTCTTTGAACAGGATGAACCATATTTGTTCTTTTATTTATACTGGATTTTCATAATACTAGATATTCTTCATCTACTAAACCCCAAACAGGAACTCCTTATCTAAGTGGAAAAAACAATCCTAGTTCAATGTTCTACAAAGAAACTCCTACCATTCCCAGAAATAAGATGTTCTAATGATCAATTTTATTATTACTTATTACACAGTATACCACAAACCATAATCTGAAATCACAGGGCAACTAAAAAATAAACAACAAAAACTGAAAAACAAAACCAAAAAATAATAAGTGTAAAATTCTTTCATTTATATTCCAGCTTTTCAAGTTTATTTCAGAAACTGTGAGAAAATTATTTCTGTTGTTGTTTAAGCCACCCAGTGTGTGGCGATCTGTTACAGCAGCCCTAGGAAACTAATACAGTATATATACATATGTGCGCGTGTGTGTGTGGGTGTGGGTGTGTAGGTGTGGCTTCCACAACTGCTTCCAGGGATATTCATCTTGCTCCACACTTGGGACCTTTCCTGCTATACTACATAAGTACGTAGTTATCTTTGGAGATGGCTAATACTGTTCATGCACTCTCAGGTTCAACTGAAAGTAGAGGCTACAACTTTACTCCTCTCTCGGGTAGGAGAAACTGTCTTGAAATTACTGAAAGCCTCATTAGGGTGATGGTCGACTGCTGTTTTTCTCCACTTTTGCCCTATTCTCCTGTAAGACAGGCAAATGCACGGCAGGAAATGCAGCCCCTCAAGGCAGCCCATACTTTGGGGGATAAGGGAGACTGCCAGACAGCTGTAGCCTGCAGCAGAGAAACCATTTGGACTGGATTTTGAATCATCAGTATGAACTCAAGGTTTTAAACAGATAGAGAGAAAGGGAGGGGTAGAAATAAAGGCAGATATTATGTGTATGTGTGTTTATAGGTATGTCCACTGAAAGGGCCTCGTAGCAGTAACACCCCAGTAGCAATTAGAATACCTAGTTCCCAGTTCTTGGTTTCTAAATACATATTCTACCCAAAAAGTCACCAGAGATCCTTGGAGTAATGATTCCAGGGCTGGGGCAGAGAAAATAACAAGATGAGCCCCTAGAACATCTAGTGCCAAAAACTGCTCAATAAAGATGGGGACATGTCATAAGGACACAGGAGCAAGCTTGGGGGGGGGGGGGTGGCGGCTGTCCAGGAGCCTATTCTGGGACAGTTTAAGCATCAAAATAAATTATGACAGAAAAAAGTATAACACATTGACTAAAACAAGAATCCATAAATCTATACTGATATAAATAAACACAACAGGGGAGAAAGTTCTTCCTTACAGTAGAATGCCAACTAATTAACACAGAAGAAATGACAGAAGGTCACCACTGCAACCACTGCAATAACAACTGATTCAGGCAAGAACCATCAATAGATGCTAAAACTAGTGGGTGAATATTTGATACGACATTTACTTATTCTCAAAGTATCGCCCCACAAATTATTGGAGGGACACTGCCTTAACCAAGTCATCAAACTTAACAACATCAATATTGGGGCAAACCTTATGCTTCCTGTAACGATGCACTGAGAAGACACATTATTATTTTGTGGTATTCCTGACAAAAATTCATTACTAAATCAATCATAAGAGCCATTTTATAAAATAACTGGCCTGTAGTTTTCAAAAATGTAATGGCCAAGAGCACAAAGAAAGGCTGAAGATATGTTCCAGATTAAGGGAAACCTAAAGAGACAGGACGACTAAATACAGTGTTTGATACTGGGACGGGATCCTGGACCCAGAGAAAAAATGTTAAGTGCATAAACAAAGCTATAAAGGACAATATTGGGACAACTGACAAAATTTGACTATGGATTATAGATTAGATCATAGTACTGTATCAATGAAACGTTTCCTGATTTTGATAATTGTACTGTTGTTATATAAGAGAATATCTTTATTCTTAGGAAACATACACTAAAGAATTTAGGCATAAAGGGGCATAATGTCTGCAACTTATCCTTAACTGGCTCAGAAAAAAATGTGTGTGTGTGTGTGTGTGTGTGTGTGTGTGTGTGTAAATATGTATATAGGGAGAGAGTAATGATAAGTAGGCAAAATGTAAACAATAGGTGAATCTAGGTAAAAGGAATATGGGAGTTGTTTGTACTCTTCTTACAACTTTTTTGTAAGTCTAAAATTATATCAAAATAAATTAAGGAAGAGAGAGATGGGAGGCAGGGGAGATAAAGAAAAGAAAGAACAGTCTCTCTACCCTCAGGAAGTTGTAGTTTAGTTAGGAAAACAGAGCGTGAGTTTTTAAAACTTCAAAAATAAACGTAAAGAAAAAAACATAGGTTGAAAACATTTTTACCAAATAAAATAATGCAGTTTAACCTAACAACCCTAAAAAACACTTGCATATTTCTCCAACATATGGTTTTCATTATGTATGCATGTGTTACCATTCCTAAATTGCATTTGCCTGGTTTACTCAGTTAACTTTTTAAGGTTAGTTTGGTCATCATAAAATTAGTTTTACTTAATGGAAATAAAAGCTTAACATCTTAGAAAAATAATTACTCATCAGATAATTCTTTCAGAGGCAAAAGACAATCATTTCCAAACTTGTAAAAATAAAGTAACTAAGTGAAAAAAAAAAGTTGGTTAACATCACAAGTAGGTCAGGAAGAAATCAGAATTCAGTTCTAAATCAAAGACTACTATTTAATCAAATAATAAGGCTAAAGCTAAATATAGACTTTAAGATGGGATTTTTAAAAGATGTTTTGATTTTTAAAATTTTGTTACATTTAGTGAGAAAAAAGGGAGTTAAACAGTGAAACACTTGTACCACCCTGCATTATTCATTAACATATTCCCTGACCTCTTGCCAACATCCAGAGATATGAAGTGCCAGAGTTGACCAAATATCCCCGACTCAACAAAGCTGAGATGTCTGCTTTCTGTTTCATCTCTCTCACAAATGTAAAAATTCTAAGAAAGACATTTGTAACACATTACTGACAGAAGATATTCAATACAGTTCCCCATACAATCAACCAATCCATCTAAAAAAGTCACATTGCTGAACTGTAATTATCACTGAGAAATTTATCAGTGTCAGCACCAGGAGGCTCAAATATTTTTCCAACTCCTTGCCCTCCTTTTCATTTTGTTGACCACTATCTTGGTTCAGATTCACAATGAATCATCCTCAGATTATTCTAGGAACTTCCTAACTGACCTCTCTTCTTTACTACATCACTGTCAGACCAATGTTCCTTAAAAACTCTTTTCAAGTCATGATTCTGCTCAAACACCCCACAAGGGTTCCCCAGGACATTCTGAATTAAGTACAAACTCTTCATCAAATGATTTCAGACCCTCTCTGACATGGCCTCAACCTAAATTCTCAACCTTATTTTCTACCCTTCAATCAACCAAAACTACTTAGTATTGTCAAAAAAACAAGCCATGCTTTCCTAACTTGGCTGTTGTTCATGTTTTCAACCTGACTAAAACATCTCAACCTGTCAAAAGACCGACAGAATACACTTCATTCCATTGAAATGACAGTAAACAATTACAAAAGGGAATTAACTCATAAAGGCAGTGAGAGCTGGAGATGGCAAAGGCATCAAAGGACCTGAGATTTTTGGCAAATTTCTGTAAGACAGAAATGGAATCATACTGGCAGATGAACCAGTGCAGGAGCCATAGTTCAAAGCAACCATTTATTCAACAAATAAACGTATTAAGCACATGCTATGTGCCAAACACTGCTCTAGAAGCTCAGGATGCAGTTATACATGTGACAAACAAGGGACCCACTAACACTGAACTTACATTTTAGTGAAGAGAGAAAATTATTAACAACAGCAACAAAGTCAGACCCATGACAACTGTGGTGATAAATAAATTAGGGTTGTGTGGAAAGTGAGCAAGTAGCCGCTTTAGATTCAATGACCAGGGAAGACCTTTCTGAGTAGTGATATTTAAAATGAGATATGAATGACAAAACAGAATCAGACATGCAAAGATCGGAGAGAAAAGCATTGCAGGCAGAGGGTACAAGTTTGCTATGTCATGGAACAGAAAGCTTAGTCTGATGAGAAGAAAAAGCCAGATCATGTAAGGATTTGTAAGCCAAGAAAAGCAGTTTGGATTTTATTCCAAGGAAGCCCTCTCGAAGGCAATAGAAGTCATCCCTCTCAAAAGGCTGCAGCAGAGGTGGGGACCATTCTTGGAGGAGTCAGAGGGTAGAGTGGGAAAAGGGATAGAGGTGGGGAAAAGGATGCTCAGCAAGACAGCAGCCAGTATTCCCCACACCTGCAACCCCAGGGTAATGCTGGCATTTGCTTCCACGGTAAAGGAAACTAGAGAAACAACTCCTCAAGCCTGGAGGCAAACTTAAATGCCTTCAGGAATCAGGTGGCCAATATAAAGACCAGAGGCAGCCAGATGTAAACCAGCAGGGAGTGGTGGAGCCTGAGAACTAGAGGGCATATCATAGCTAAAAATATTTGAATTTTTTAAAAAGTTTATTCTGGAATTAGATAGTGGTGAAGTTGCACAACCTGTGAATATTAAAACCCACTGAAATTTACACTTTAAAAATGTGAATGTTATGTATGTATATCTTAAAGAAAACTAAAAAAAAAAAGTTTAAACACTGTGCTAAAGCTAAACAAAAGAAGAATTAGGTACTACTTCCTCTGAGAGGCCCATGAACTTTGTACCTCTCTATGGCATTTATCACTAATCAGCTTTGTATTGTGTGGTGGTTATTTGTGCACTTGCCTTATTACCCTCCACACCCAACTAGGTTGTAGGCTTCTAGAAAGAGACCATATGGTTCTCATTTTTCACCCCAGAGCAACTACCAAAGAATCAATTCTTCATCTGAATTTCAACTTTTTTTGTTAAATATTTCTAATTTTAGATGATTTAAAATTTAAGATGACATCTAATTTAAGATGACTCAAAGCTAAAGGTGCATTACTTAAAAAAAAAAAAAAAAAAAAAAAGTGGCTAATTTATCCGGCTCTCAAAAATACTAACTTAAAGGAACCAACACATTTAAAATTAATTTCTCTATAATAGAGGAATGGTTTAGAAAAGAAAATTCTACAATGCATTTTAGTTTCAGCAGAATAGTTTTATATTATATGATCTGATTCACCAGCTGTGTTATATGACTCTCTTATAAAAATTAACAAATGAGGGACTTCCCTGGTGGTGCAGTGGTTAAGAATCCACTTGCCAGTGCAGGGGACACGGGTTCGAGCCCTGGTCTGGGAAGATCCCACGTGCCGCAGAGCAACTAAGTCCATGTGCCACAACTACCAAGCCTGCACCCTAGAGCCCTCGAGCCACAACTACTGAAGCCCACGCGCTCTAGGGCCCCTGTGCCACAACTACTGACACCCGCGCACCTAGAGCCCATGCTCCTCAACAAGAGAAGCCACTGCAATAAGAAGCTCACGCACGGCAAGGAAGAGTAGCCCCCGCTCGCCACAACTAGAGAAAAGCCCACGCGCAGCAACGAAGACCCAACGCAGCCAAAAATAAATTAAAAAAAAAAATTAAATGAGTATTAGTAAGGGTTTCTGCACGTGACAGAAACCTAACTCAAACTAGTCTTAAGCAAATAATTTATTCAATTCAAAGTATAAGGAAGTTTATCAATACATTTATCACAATGTATCTCTTCTCTCAACCTCCTTTATATTCCTTTCTCTCCTTTCCAAGGTTTCATTCTAAAATTGTGTAATCCTGTTCTGCAACCTGCTTTACATACCATCGCTTTAGATTCTCCTCATTCTGTTCCATCATTTCCCTCTCTCAGTATCCTTGAAAGGAGCTAATCCAAATTCCTGCATATGAAAATCCAAAATTTATACAGTTGCTAAAACAAATGTTTAGAATTAACCAGAATTCTGAATAGAAACTCCAGGTTGGGGAGAAATCACTTTACTAGTAAATCCCACATACAGCAGTTCTGCCTCCATCTTTGCATATCTTAGTATTTTATTGTGGCAGGAGTCAGAAAACCAACCAGAGATGGCTCATTATTCCTGACATTAACCAGCCAAAAATGTAAATAAATAAGACTGATGGTCAAGATTAGTTTTGGGTAAAGAGGAGAGAGTCTATAGTTAACTGAAATTTTCAGAACGAGTTTGTGGGATGTTTAAACAATAGTTGCTAAATAAACATCCTCTAACATTTTAACACAAATTCTGGCTAACAAGAAAACTCAAGTACGTAAATCTTTCATTTTTATGCCCTAAATATGAATTAGTAAGAGCAGAAACCTTTATTATCTAATAACACTGAAAGGCTGGTCCATTTAAGGAAAGTCTGCAAGATGTTCCTAGCCTAAGCCAGCTGGGATAAGGAGTCAGGAAGCTGGAAATTCTTATTCTGCCACTAACTAGCAGAAACTATGGGCTAAATCATTTAAATCCTTAGGCCTCATTTCTTTAGTCTGGGGAAAAAAAAGGACTAGTTAAATCCAAAGGCCTCTCCCCACCCTTCTCAACCTATCCTTGACTGAAGTTCTATTATTTAATTACTGACTTCACTCTATATCCCTTCAAATTTATCAGTCTTCTCTCTCCAGTCTTAATTCCAGAGGAAAAGCACCTCTTTTCCAGTTACTCTTTAGGCATACTGCTTAAGGGGAGGGAGAGGCTTGAGGGAGCTTGCTTTTCCACCTTCTCTGCAACCCGAACTCCCAACACAAATGAAGTCTCAGCAGGAGTCTAGAACTTGTTCAGGGTGCTTGACTTCTAATAATTTAATACTTTTAGGGTTTTTATGGGTTTCGGTTTTACCTCCCAGAATCTATTCATTTGTCTGAACAGTAGAAATGGTCATGATTACAAGAAAGAATTAAATTTGACTTACTGCACAACAAAATATGGATTCCAAGAAGTATGAAAAGTGGCTGCCAGTGACAGAATGAGCAATATCTCTGGAGTGGGCTTGCTGTACACCTAAAATTTATTTTGAATTCAACTATCTTAAAATTTCGTATTAATTTTACATTCTGCTCTATAAGTTAAAATAGAAAAAGTGTTTACAACTGCCTATCATCAAATAAATTTAGAGCTCCAGGGGAATGGTGACATTTATTCTATGGTTCTGCATTCCCAACCCCTCTGAATCCCTAACCCTGTGTGCACTTGCACAGACACACCTAGGGGAGTCTGGGAGTACACTGCTCTAGTTTGAAAAAGCAGGAAAGCAGGTGGTATCACTTCCATCTTTTTATAATGAGGAAACTGAAGTTCAAAGAAAGTCTCAGAGAGAGGAAAGATTAAAAACATTTACCTGGAACTTCCCTGGTGGCGCAGTGGTTAAGAATCCGCCTGCCAATGCAGGGACACGGGTTCGAACCCTGGTCCGGGAAGATCCCACATGCCGCGGAGCAACTAAGCCTGTGTGCCACAACTACTGAGCCTGCACTCTAGAGCCTGCGAGCCACAACTACTGAGCCTGTGTGCCACAACTACTGAAGCCCGCGTGCCTAGAGCCCGTGCTCCGCAACAAGAGAAGCCACTGCAATGAGAAGCCCGCGTACCGCAACGAAGAATAGCCCCCCTCGCCACAACTAGAGGAAGCCCGCACGCAGCAACAAACACCCAACGCAGTCAAAAATAAAATTAATTAATTATTTTAAAAAGTAAATAACATAAAAAAAATTTACCTGTTCTTTATTAACCTCTCAATAAAATTTAAACAGAAAATTTAAATTTTATTAAAATTAATTTAAATTTTTAAAAAATAAAAATAAAACCCAATAACTTCACTAATCTTCCTACAACCTTAAAGAAACCAGTAACAATGCCTAAGCATTATAAGTTTTGGCTAAACAGAATGTGGGGTTAAAAAAAAAAGGGGGGGGGCTTCCCTGGTGGCGCAGTGGTTGAGAATCTGCCTGCCAATGCAGAGGACACGGGTTCGAGCCCTGGTCTGGGAAGATCCCACATGCCGCGGAGCAACTAGGCCCGTGAGCCACAACTGCTGAGCCTGTGCGTCTGGAGCCTGTGCTCCGCAACAAGAGAGGCCGCGACAGTGAGAGGCCCGCGCACTGCGATGAAGAGTGGCCCCCGCTCGCCGCAACTAGAGAAAGCCCTCGCACAGAAACGAAGACCCAGCACAGCCATAAATAAATAAATAAATAAATTTAAAAAAAAAAGCGGGGGGGGGAGGTTTCAAAATATCAGTGATTCTCATCTCACCACATTGGCCAAATCTAATAATGGTCAGGTAGTGTTAAGTTTGGTGCAATGTTTTTGATCATAGCTAAAAGGTTCACATGACTGGAGCCATATCCACAATATACAGAAAAGAAGACATTCTTGGTTGCAATTTGTCATTCCACAGATGGCTAAGTGGTGTCCTTTCTTCCATCACTGTTTCATATGCATTCCCAGATGAAGAAAATGAACTTCTTGATTTGGTTAAGAGCTGGGGCTCTCCAGTTATTAGATTACCTGATTTGAATACTGAATAGCTCCATGAACTTGTATTAGTCCTTTTACATCTTCCTAAACCTGTTTCCTCATTTGTAAAATCATCCCACATCCTTATGGTGAAGCATACATGAAATAATCTACATTAAAGACTACAGTGTCTGGCGTATAGGTAACATCTACTGAGGGCTTCCTATATTCACTGTGGTCCAGCTTCTATCAATGATGCTTTTTTTACTTCTCTATTTGAGAAGGTGGTTGATGAAAACATTTAAAAGGGTTTAAACACCATTGGCAGATTTACTTAAAATCAGATTTAATAATTTGGGCATAGAAAAAAATGATAAACTGCTACAGTAGTCTTTCAGAGGCTGTCACAGGGAGGAATGCCTTTGACTTTGTTAAACCATGTCTGAAACAGATAAGCAAAATAGAAATATCTACTATAGCAAAAAGAGATCCCTTGCATTTAATCTTCACATTTGAGAGCAAGATGATCCATCTGACCATCTCCAAGATATCTGTTTAAATGATTAAAGATAATGTTCATATCAACTATACTTCAATAAAAAAATAATGTTCACAACCAATTGAGTAGAAGAGTTTCCCATCAATACAAAACATATCTAAGCTCCATCTATTTTTCAAGATCCAATTTAAGTTCACTCTCATGAAACTGCCCTGATGACTACAGCATGTATGTTCTTTTAAATTTCGTGTTTTTACTTAACAGTCATATCACACTATTTGGCACTCTAGTATAGACTACCACTGTTTTCTGTTGATATCATAGACTTTGAATAGAAAGAGAGGAGGGAAGTTTCAAAATGTTAAGTGAGTCCATAGGAAGGTGGTGTGGCACTGGTAAATACACGTGGAGTACAGGCAGAAGGCTTGAAGCCTCTCTAATAACTTGCCATGAAGCTTTTAACATATGCCTGAGGTCCGTCCAGTACATTCTAATTATTGGGAGACTAGGATGGAGTCCACATATTTGTACATTTTAAATGCTCCAAAGAACAGAGACAGCAGGGTTAAAGATTACTTTTTAACCTTCATTCTTAAAGGCAGTGGCATTTGAACGTACCTATGACTTCCTCATCATCTGTAATGAAATTTTTTCAGATAAAAGAAGGTGGATGAAATTTTGTTCATCAGAATTTCAGCTGGGGATCAGTAAACCTACCTGATATAGTAAGATAGATGATAGTTTCCAAATGACTGCAACAATATCCACAGTCTCATTTGCTCTTCTCACAACAATCTGCCTTAACACTCTTCCTATTGAGAGGTAAAGTCTATGTTCCCTTCCCTGGACTCTGGGGAGGACCTATGAACTATGGAGGAAGTGATGCTGAGTGACTTAGGGGACTAGATCATCAAAAGTGCTAACAGCTTCCTCCTCCTGTTTCTCTTGGAAAGCTGCTGTCGGAAGCCACCATTATGCTGTGAAGAAGCCCAGGCCACAGAAGGAGGCTAAGTGTAGAAAGTAGCCCACAGCCGCAGCTGAGGTCCCAGCTTCAACCACCAGACAGGTAAGTGAGGAATCCAGCTCCAGTTGCCCCTGACTGCAACTGCATGAGACATTCCCAGTGAGAACCATCTAAGCCTGGGCAACCCCCAGAACCATTCGAAATAATAATAAAATGATTGCTGCTGTCTTCAGCCACTAAGTTCTGGGGTGATCCAGTGCACAGCAGTAGACAACACAACATAGTGCTACTCCTTGTGAAAAATACATGGAGAGTGGGGGACTAAAGTTCTGAGAAAGCTCTACAGGATAAAAAAATGGTGGCAGGTCTGAAGAGCTGGCTGGGGAAAGTAGCCACAGATGGGGTGCAGAGGCTGTAAGATAGTAAAAGGCTACACATCATGTGATTTCTCCCTTGTAAACCTCCAAATGGTCAATAAAGTCACTAAATTTATGAGACCCTTGGCTCATAAAGGAAAGAGCTTTGTGCCCACAAGGACTAGGGGCAAAGATACAGGAGCAGAGAGATGAGACAATAAGGAAGTCAAGTCAGAAGTCAAGTCAGGAGAGAGAACTGGACGTTCACAGGCTAAAATACACCTAAATCACGCAGAGGGACTCCAAGTGAACTCTTAGGCTAAAAAGTCAGCTTTCTTTTTCAGTTAAAAATAGATCCAGAGTTGAGTTTCTTTATAATAAAAACTACCACTTTTTTGCCATTACTTGCATGCTTCTCACTCAGAAGACCAGAAAAACCAAAGCTTAAATATTACCATTTAAGAATAAATACGGACAGAATTCTAGGTTCACACAGAATTAAGTCTGTGTTTATCTGTACTAAAAAAGTACAGCTATTTTTCACTTAAGATTACTACTTAGCAAGAAATAATATCATTCATCCAACAAATACTTAGTGAAATACTACTATGAGTCGGGCACTGTACAGAAAAACACAGAGAATACAGCTATTTAAAGGGTAGACATGGTCCCTGCCTTCAGGCAGTTTTATTACAATCTCCAACAGAGAACAGAACTTTTACATCTTTTATATTCTTTACTTTTAAAATTAATGTGCCTACATGCTACAATATTTTAAACTGGAAATGTTTATTATTATACACATACACACACAGTAGGGAAAAGGGTTAGAGAAGACAACTTTTGTAGGAATAATACATTCAGAATTTCCACAGTAAATCATTTCTACTCATGTCATAAGCAGTCATCAGTTGTTGAAATGAAAAAAATTACAACTGGATATTACATTTTCACTTGACTGTACATGATTTAAAAAATTAAATGTTTCCCCAAAAAGCTCACAAGAAGTAAAATCAGTCAAGGGTTCTGTTAGCCAAATAATCATCTAAATTATCTACACAGATGTCACAACATAGAGTTAATGCATTTTAGGCAATTCTCCAATATCAGTCTTATAGCCAGGACAGATAATACTTCTTTAGACAAAACACTTATACCCCACTGTGAATAAACATAAACAACAATGCTTTCAAAACTCTTTAAAAGTTTTAATGTGTGATTAGAAAACATTTCTTAATGGCTATTTGAAAGAATACAATTTCCAAGGATAAAAAGTTTCACTGAATATGCTACAGAACCTTGTGCTCCCATCCTAATAACAATATTTCTAAAAACATACTAAAGAAAAAAATATTATCCATTTCGTACTCACCAAGTTGGCAAAAACAGTAAGTCTGATAAAACCAGGGGGTGGGGAGGATGTGGAGCAATGAGAACATTGCTGGTCGGGAAATATACTCCCCACCGCTTTGGAGAGCCTTCTGGAGATTATGCACCTTATGATCCTGCAATACCACTTCTAAGTGCCCAAACATGTAAGATACAAGCACCGGGAGAAATGTAAAAGGATGTTCACTGTGGCATCCTATCTATCTAACTAACCCTCCTCAAAAGAGGAATGGAAAAACTGGCTTATTCTGATAAAAAGAATGAACTGGATCTACAAGAACCAGTACTAATAACTTCAAACCACACAGTTGAGTAAAATATGCAAATTTTAGAAGATATAATTTATTGTTTCTATAAAATTCAAAAGCACAGACAGTAATAAGTAAAATGTTATGGACACACATTTGTTAAATGCACTAAAATATGCACCAGAATAATACAAATTGTTATCTGGGGAGGATTTTTGTTTTATCTGTTACTTCTCCTTCAACAAATTATTTGAAGCAAAATATAAACAATGATTACTCCTGGTGATGAGTATGTAGATGTCTATCATATTTTACACTTCGGTTTCAAACTTTTCCGACTTTAAAACAATGTTAGAAAGACATTAAAAATACGGACAAAGATTGTGAACAAGTATGCTCATTAAAGCCAAATATTAAACACACACATACACACACACACACACACACATACACAGAGGGGGAAAGGCAACTAAATATTCCACAAGAAAAGAAAAACTGAGTAAATTCAAGTGTGTTTTATTATCCATCCTGGATTATAATGCAGATGTTGTAAATTATTCATAAAACATTTAATGCATGGGAAAATGCTAGTGATACAGCATTTATATGAAAGAAGAACTAAATTATGCATACTATAATGAGCTATATAAACAGGCACGTGCACACGCACACACACACGAGCAAATATACCAAAAATTTTAACTGTAATCAGTTCCCGGTGGTAGGATTATGTTTTATTTTCTTCTTTATACATTTCTGAGAGTTGCATATTTCCATTAGTATTATTAATGAAAGGGGGAAGAAAAAGGCAAACTACAAAATGCAAACTCAAAATGCAAACTCCTCTGGTAAGAACTAATGCCCCAATTAAACTGATAAGATTCTGTTTTACTTCTGATTCTAAAAATACTAGGCTATGCTAATAAAGATAAGTCTCTTTAAATATTAATATCCACAACCATACAAGTCAAAAGAATTATGCCAATAACTATAAAGCTGTAAGCTTCTGCTTTAATGTTTCTAAAGATATGTTTCAGTCTCCTCTATTTGTAGCACTGTCACATCAGAACAGGTGGTCCCTTCATTTATGCATTAGATAAAGGTTATCAAATGGAAAATCTCCATACCAAACCTTTACTTATAAAAATAAGCTTGTGTAAAGTATGATTTGGCTGTAAACAAACAAACAAAAAAAACTGATACAAATAGGACAGCAAGCAGTGTTTATTCTATGCCAAGTGAAAAATATAAAATACTGCTGAGAGAAATTAGAGATCTAAATAAATGGACAGATATACCATGTTAATGGATTGGAAGATACTATATTGTTATAAGCCAATTCTCCCCATATTGAACTAGGTATCCAATTTAATTATAACACATATCCCAATATCTAATTCTAAAATTTATATGGAAAGGCAAATGACCTAAAATAGTCAAAACAATCTGCGAAAAGAACTTGGGGGATATCCTCTACCTTGACTTCTTACTCACTATAAGACTAAGTAATCAAGACAGTGTAGTTCTAGCAAAAGAAGAGAGAATTACATCAATGTAACAGAATGGAGAGTACAGAAACAGACCCACACTTATTGTCAAACATCTTCAATGAAGATGTCAAAGTAGGAAAGGAGGAAAGGAAAGGGGGTTTTCCTCAGTTTTACTGAGATATAATTGACAAAAATGGAAAGCACTTTTTTTTTTTAAATAAATGATGCTGGAACAAATAGATATTGTATAAACATGGGATGGGGGGTGGGGTTCGACCTCTACATCACACCATAAACAAAATGGATCACAGACTGAAATGTGAAAGCTAAAATCATAATGCTCCTAGGAAAAAACATAGGGAGATATCTTTGCAACTTTAGTGTGGGCCAAGATTTATTAGGACAAAGAAATCACTAACCATAAAAGGAAATATTGATCATTTTGATGAAGTGCAATATCAAAACTTCTGCTATCTGAAACACACCACTAAAAAATAAACAGGGAAGCCACAGACTAAGAAAAAACATTCACAAATATATCTGATAAAGGACTTGTACCTAGAATATATAAAGAACTGCTACAGCTAAATTAAAAAAGATAAAACAACCCAGTTTTTTAAATGGGCAAAAGACTTGCACAGTCACTTCCCAAATGGCTAATAAGAACATGAAAATTCGCTCAACATTATTAGTAATCGGGGAGATGCAAATTAAAAGCATAATGAGATACCACTATGTATCCATTCCAGTGGCTAGAATGAAAATGACTGACGATACCAAGTGCTAGGATGTAGAGTAATTAAAATTGTCATATAACGCTGTTGGATACATAAAATGATACAGGTTTGGAAAAGTTTGCCAGTTCCTTAAAAAATTAAAAATACATGTACCCTATATAACTCAGCATGTCCTCATAGTATTTATCCAAGAGAAATAAAAACATATTCATGAAGATATATGTGTACATATATCTGTCTCCATTTGTACAAAATGTCATAGCGGCTTTATTAGTAAAAAGCTAGAAATGAAAGCAGCCCAAATAGCTATCAACAGGTGAACGGATAAACAAAATGTGGCATATATACATAATGTAATACCATTCAGTAATAAAAAGGAACTTAATCCAAACAACAATATGGATTGATCTAAAAATCATTATTCTGTTATATCAATCTATAATCATTATTCTCTGAATCATTATTCAGAGCCCAGCTGTGGGGAAGGTGGTCACTTGGTCCTGACTCAACCCGTTGAAAAGCTGTGCAATAACCTGCCAAGTCTCTGTGTGCGTGTAACTTATCGGATGGTTCAGTCTGGTAAAGCTGTGGGAAAGAACATGTGATTCTTTCTTTTATATGTTAAAATAAAGACTTTTGTATACACTTGTTAAAAAAATCATTATTCTGCATAAAAATAAACCAGACTAGAGAGAGAGAATGACTGAAAGGGAACACTGTATGATTCCATACCTCCAATTCTAGAAAATTCAAACTAATCTACAGTGACAGGTTGCACGGAGACAGAGGTGGAGGGGAGCATGTCTGGCAAAGGGAGGTGAAGAAACTGGGGGCTGATGAATATGTTCCCTATCTTGACTGCAGTGATGGCTTCACAGGTGTATGAAAACTTATCAAACAGTATCCTTTAATGCGTGCAGTTTGTTATGTGGAAATTATACCTCAATAAAGTAGAAAAAAATTTTTAAAGAAACAAGCAAACCAAAAAACTTTACAGCAAAATTAGAGTTAGGAGTCAAGGCAGTGGCTACCCATGACAGGGCAGTCGTATAGAAAAGCAAATATGAGGAGGGTTTCTGGCACACTGGTAATTTTCTTTTTCATCTATGTTCTGGTTACACAGGAGTATTCAGGTTGTAGAAGTGTACGTTTATGATACATGTGTATATTGTTCTTCAAATACAAGTTTTTAAAAAGAGGAACATCTACGTATGACCTAGCAATTCCACTCCTTTATCCAAGAGAAATGAAACATTTGTCCACAAACAGACTTGTATAAAAATATTCATGGCAGTTTTCTTCACAGTAGTCCCAAATTGGAAACAGTCCAGGTGCCCATCAACAGGAAACTGGATAAACAAATCTATCGTACATTCAATATTCGTACAATTGCATATATTACTACACAGTAAAAAGAAACAAACTACTGATACACGCAATAACATGGATGGATCTAAAAACATCATGCTGAGGGCAAGAAGTCAGAGACAAAGGAACACATACATATGATTCAACTAATACAAAATTCTAGAACAGGCAAAATGTATCTGTGATGAAGCAACTGTGGCTGCAGTTGCAGAAGTAGAGAAGGAAAAGATAAAAGGTAGAGTCATGGAAATGTTTTCTATCTTGCTAGAGATTCGAGGAAAAAAATGCTCACTATGGACATGGAAAAATTATGTCTATCAACACTACTGAATTACTAAATTAAATTTTAAAAGGGTACTTTTAATTCACCCTAATTCCTGAAAGCATAATGTAAAATCCAAACTGAAGCTTCTAAAATAAGCTAATAACTTCAACTGTGGTAAAGAATAAATTTTATTGGGCTTCCCTATGGTGCAGTGATTAAGAATCTGCCTGTCAATGCAGGGGACACGAGTTAGAGCCCTGCCGGGAAGATCCCACATGCGGCGGAGCAACTAAGCCCCTGCGCCACTACTACTGAGCCTGCACTCTAGAGCCCACGTGCCACAACTACTGAAGCCTGCGTGCCACAACTACTGAAGCCTGCTTGCCTAGAGCCCGTGCTCCACAACAAGAGAAGCCACCGCAATGAGAAGCCCGCACACCGCAACGAAGAGTAGCCCCTGCTCGCCGCAACTAGAGAAAGCCCGCACACAGCAACGAAGACCCAATGCAGCCAAAAATAAATAAATAAATATTTAAAAAAGAATAAATTTTATTAAGGTCTCACTTTGTTGAAATTTATCTATTTTTCTTCCACAAACATTTCTTTCTAATTAGTAAGAAAATCAGAATGTCTTGTCCCAAGTGCTTTATTTTTAAGATGGCTTCATACAAGTATATTATACACTATGAAATGGAACTTAATATAAAAGGTTCATTATTACCAACAGTACTTCAGTAAGATTGTAGAGCGATTTCCAAAATGGAGGTGATTATAACCCAGGAAGTGTGAGTGATGATCCATTAGGGTAGAAGAACAACATATTAGGAGTTCTATTGAATCTTTATCTCAATACACATATGTATTTTAAGTACCATATAATGTAATACAATATAATGCATGTGTATCCTTAACACAGAAAACGACACTGGCCTCTTCATTATGGCCACCTGTCAGACAGCCACACATCATATATGTAAAGTAGTCTAAGTATTCTGGTACTAAGTGACTCTAAATATTTGGAGGGAAGAGTGATAGTATTTGCTGGAATCTTTTTCAAAAATGAAATAAAGAACGCACCTTTTTGTAAATTGCTACAAGAGACTGGTGTTCCAGGGAAGACATATTCTTACGGTAAATGATTTCCTTAATAGAAACAATATTTTATGGAAAAACTGTATTATCTAATCCTTCATGAAGCAGCTGCTCTGACCTCAACAAAAGAAAGTTGGGGCAGGGGAAGTAAGGTTTAACCTCAAATGCAACTACTGCAGCAAAAGAGAAGCTCAAGCAGAAAGAGCACCACGTGATACAGAATGTTGCTGATGTAGTTGAGGAGTGACCATAAGTATTTTACACCAAACAGGTTTATTGGTTGTCTCATGGCAAAGGATTTTAAAAGAGTTGTCAAATTTAAAGATGAATTAAGCATTTATCTTTCACACACACACACAAAAAGTCTAAATTTGCTGACTTTCTGTGATAAGTGACGGTTAGCAGTATGCTACCTAGCAGTTGTTTTTAAAAACAAAAACATAGTTAATCTATGTGTACCTTAAAGGTAAATGAAGCATTTTTTTAGTAAGAAAATAACTGTATTTCAAAAGAAGTCAATGTGTGTCATCTTGAATACTCATACCTGCACACTCTAAACACAGAGAAACCATTTTCTAACTCTTTAAATGTCTTCCATACATAGTTTCTCTGGATTTTGAATACATTTATTAAAAACATATAAATGCAAATCCTCACATTGGTTTGCACAGAAAGGGCAAACTTTGCTAGCCAAATCTGCATAATTGATGGATAGAAATTAAACAATGAGTATCTCCATTTAGAAAGTACAGCCAAAGAGGCAGTTATTCTTTTGGGGTACGTGTCCCTGCAGGAGCTGCCTTTTAGCTAAGACAAGCATTAAAACCAAGTACCAAAATAAACAAATTTAAGATCCAGACTTTGGAATTTCTGTATTACTAAGCAGTACAACCAAGATTTTTCAAACATAATGCACTGTATTCATTACGCTTGCTTTAAAAAACAAATATTTATTTTAAAAATTTAGGGTAAACAAAAAGGTTTTTGAGCCATTACTAACATTTATAAAGAACTCTATTCACAGATAAAGAGGATCACTGATTCCCTTCACAAGTCTCTAAAGTCATTTGTTACATTATAAAATAAACCAAATAAGGCGAGAAAGAATTGTTCTTTATAAATAAAATAAACATTATTAGATTTTTATGGATCCTTTCAGGAGATGTAACACCAACCATAAAGAATTCTTCAAATGATGCCTTTCATTAAAACCTTTATTATTTATTTATTTATTTATTTATTTATTTATGGCTGCATTGGTTCTTCGTTGCTGCACGCGGGCTTTCTCTAGTTGCAGCGAGCGAGGGCTACTCTTCGTTGCGGTGTGCAGGCTTCTCATTGCAGTGGCTTCTCTTGTTGCGGAGCACGGGCTCTAGGCAGTGTGCTTTTCAGTAGTTGTGGCTCACGGGCTCTAGAGCGCAGGCTCAGTAGTTGCGGCACACGGGCTTAGTTGCTCCGCGGCATGTGGGATCTTCCCGGACCAGGGCTTGAACCTGTGTCCCCTGCATTGGCAGGCAGATTCTTAACCACTGCGCAGGGAAGTCCTCATTAAAACCGTTTTTATTGCATTTCTATTATATTTAAGGGACTGAGAGACATTTCAGATGAGTAAAACTAGATCCAATACTCCAGAATCGGGGATTTAAGACAGTATACAATTATTTACAATATAGGGCAAATCAAGTAAGGTCTAGAGGAATGAAGAGGACAGCAATGAATTCTACTTAGTATCAAACAGCTTCACAAAGGTGTGTGGCAATGGAACTGGGACTCAAAGGATGAGTAGAATTTTGACTAGAAAAATTAGGGAAAATAAACTGTGCTTGGAACCATGGAGAGAGGCACGTACAATCTGGGATACTTAAAGAATATATTGTATTTTCAAGTCACATTGCTAGTTATTTTGCTGTACTGACTTAGCTAACACTCTTCTTCAAACATATCAAACTTAGTAAGATCATTCTAAAATTGATTTCAAAAAAAGCATTCAGGGGCTCCCCTGGTGGTGCAGTGGTTGAGTCTGCCTACCAATGCAGGGGACACGGGTTTGAGCCCTGGTCTGGGAAGATCCCACATGCCGCGGAGCAACTAGGCCCATGAGCCACAACTACTGAGCCTGCGCGTCTGGAGCTTGTGCTCCGCGACAAGAGAGGCCGCGACAGTGAGAGGCCTGCGCACCGCGTTGAAGAGTGGCCCCCGCTTGCCGCAACTAGAGAAAGCCCTCGTACAGAAACGAAGACCCAACACAGCCATAAATAAATAAATAAATAAATAAAATAAATTTTAAAAAAGCTTTCAATTTTCAAGTACAATTAAAAAACTGTACTTACTATTGTAATTCTACAATATTTGGGCCTATTCAATATGTTCACAGTTCTAATTTTCTCCAGATTTCACCATTCTTCATCAGGGGGCTTACATTTTTAGTGCTACACAAATGACAAGACGTCAATGATGGGCCACGCAATCTTGCTTTTCTTCTCATGTAAAGGGATGACTTGTCCCTTCTTTTCCAAGCCTAACAAACCCCAGTCCCTTCTGTTTCTTTTTACACTCTGCTCCCTTAAATTACATTCTCTACTGATTCTTGTATCCTGCACTTAAACTAGTATCCTCTCTATTTTGGAGGGGAGAATACCTATTTCTTTGATTTCTCCATTATGCGTAGCTCTGCCTAAAGCAGAGTAACAATATACATTTTATGAACAGCAGAACATATACGTTTTAAAAAGTCAATTTATAAGTTATGAGTGATGTATTTTAAGACATCTGCCCCAGAGTGTGGTAAATACTGTATCTTAAAATAACAGTGATAAGAGCATAGGATGAAGCTTAGACATCATATAATCTGGGGGGTTTCTAATATTTCACAACAAAACTTTTCCAGAAGAAATCTTATGCAGCATGGCAAATATATATAACTGCAAAAGCACTGCTAATACCATTTTATGTTCAAATATAATTTATTAAAAACTCAGAGACAAATGAGGGTTAGAGATGTTAGTCTTGACACCAAAGCAACCCATTTATTTCTGCAAAATTTTGTTTTTATTTCACTCAGATAAGTAGTTGCAAGTAGGTAGCAGCGTTTGTTTTGTTTTCTTAGTAGCTTTTAATGGTTTGTTTTGCAGTCCCAGGATATGCTTCAATTAAATTGATTTGAGAAATTTTTTAAATAAGAATTTTTTCTTTCAAAATGAGTTAGTAACAGTATCTAAAAACTGCTTACAAGGCAAACAAGAAAAACCTAAAACTTGCAATGAGCTATAAAACATCTATACTGTAACATGATATCAGGACTTAGTGTTACATGTTCATTTGTTACTAAACAAATTGACTTACACAGGATGAGTATACCCCCAAAGGAATGGGCTTGAGTCTTGCCTGTCATTTAACCAAACGCAGTTTATATGCCATAGTAATGTACTGTTTAGACAATTCTACATGAATAGACATGCACAGGACTGAATTTTTAAAAAACTTACTTCCTTACCCATTTAAAATTCACAAATAATCAGAGATAGTAAAAGAAGCTTTATTCTAAGGAATGCTTCCCCCTCCCCAATTAAGCAGGTGTAACCAATGCAGCACTACTGTTTTCAATGTGAGAAAATTTTATATATACGTACACGAGGGTGCCAAGACCATTCAACGGGGAAAGGACAGTTCTTTCAAAAATGGTGCTGGAAAAACTGGATATCCACAAGCAAAAGGATGAAGTTGTACCCTTATCTAAAACCATATGCAAGTATTAACTCAAAATGGATCAAAGAGCTAAATATAATAGCTAAAACTATAAAACTCTTAGAAGAAAACACAGGGGAAAAGCTTCATGACGTTGGATTTGGCAATGATATCTTGGACACCAAAAGCACAGGCAACAAAAGAAAAAATAGACGAAGTGAATATCATTAAAATGAAAAACTTTTAGACATGAAAGGACACTATCAACAGAGTGAAAAGGCAACCCACAGAATAAGAGAAAATATTTGTAAATCATGGATCTGAGATTAATATCTAGAGCATATAAAGAATTGCTACAACTCAACAATAGCAAAACAACCCGATTTTTAAAATTGGCAAGGACTTGGATAAACATTTCTACAAAGAAGATACACAAATGGCCAACAAGTACATGAAAAGATGCTCGACATCACTAATCATTAGAAAAATACAAATCAAAACCGCAATGAGATACCACTTCACACTCATTAGGATGGCTATTATCAAAAACACAGAAAATGACAAGTGTTGAGGTGAGGATATGGAGAAACTGAAACCCTTGTGCTGGCAGGAGTGTAAAATGCTGCAGCTGCTGTAGAAAACGGTGTCACAGTTCCTCAAAAATCCAACACAGAATTACCATATGATCCAGCAATTCCACTTCTGGGTATATACCCAAATGAAGTGAAAGCAGGGACCTGAGTAGATATGCGTACACCAATGTTCAGAGCAGTATTACAACAGCGAAGAGGTGGAAACAACCAAATGTCCATCTACAGATGAATAAACAAAATGTGGTATATACATACAATGGAATATTACTCAGCCTTAAAAAGTAATGAAATTCTGATTCATGCTGCAACATGGATGAACCTTAAAGATACTGTACTACAGGGAGATCAGCTCAGTGCTCTGTGACCACCTAGAGGGGTGGGATAGGGAGGGTGGGAGGGAGACGCAAGGGAGGGGATATGGGGATATATGTATATGTATAGCTGATTCATTTTGTTATAAAGCAGAAACTAACACACCATTGTAAAGCAATTATACTCCAATAAAGATGTTAAAAAAAATAATAAAATAAAGTAAAAGGTTTAATTATGCCCCCCAAAAATGAATAAAAATAAATTTGATATTCAAAAAAAAGATACTGTGCTAAGTGAAATAAGCCAGATACAAAACAAAAACAAATACTGCATGATCCCATTTATATGAAGTATCTAGAGTAGTCAAAATCACAGAGACAAAGTAGAAAAGTGGTTACAAGGGGCCAGAGGGAAAGGGGGTGGGGAGTTAATGTTTAATGGGTAGCCTTTCAGTTTGAGAGGATGAAAAAGTTCTAGAGATGGATAGTGATGATGGGTGCACAACTATGTGAATGTACTTAATACCACTGAACTGTACAATTAAAAATGGTTAAAATGGTAAATTTTATGTGGTATATTTTACCACAATAAAAAAAATTGCGTGTTATTTATTTTATTATGGTGGCAATATAGGAATGTAGTTAAGAACACAAGCTTAAGAGTTATGCTGCCTGCTTTCAAACCCAGCTCTGCCACTTTATAGCTCTGTAGTCTGTGCCTGTTTTTTCACATATTTACAGAACCTACATCACAGGATTATAGCAAGGATGAAATAAGTCAATACATGTAAAGCACTTAAAACAGTGCATCTCAAAAAGTAGTTGATTTTCATTATTCTGGGTTTAAAACACAATTTTAATGCAATTAAATTCAAACATCTGGAGAACCTCTGAAGGTCCTCTTCAAAATTCTAGAGTTCAGTAAAACACAGATTGAAAACCAGTGATTTAACCCAAATTTCTCACTTTATAGGGAAAGGAATTGAGAGTCCAAGAAAAGTGATTTGCTTGAGGTCTCATATCTTGTTTTGCTAATATTAATTTTCCTAAAATAAGTGTTTTGAGATCAACAATACTAATGTTGACATTCAACTACTTCAGAACCAAGGCAAAGTCATGAGATTTTATAATGTGTGTCCAAGAATCTGTGAATAATATTGTGATAGCCATCCACCATGCTAATGTAATAAATAATTATGCATGGAGTGGGAACCAAAAGGTAGCAAAACCAAAAGAAAAGCCATTTTAATTCTTGTTAGACAATGGCTAAAAACACCTCTTCCGAAAATTAAGTGTTAAAATATTTGTGAAAACAAACGATACTGATCAAGAGTTTGAGACACACCCAATATGTGCCCACTACTCCATATCTTTCAGCCAGTTACTCACTATATAATCTTAGTAAGACCTCTGACTCTGACATATCAGAGGCCTTTTCTGCCAAATAGAACTATTATTCATCACAAGGAACTAGCTACAAATAATTCTTTATTAAATTCAAACAGGAGAGAGAAGCAGTCCAAATACCACAAAATGTCTCATCCAAAAAATCATGTATTGAGCTTTGTAGACATTTCTGTACTTACTTGAAGAGACTAAATCTGGTTTCTGGTAAATTCACAACACAGAAAGCAAAATAACAGAGACAATCTTTGAAGGTCAGACTCAACAAGAGCTAAAAAGCCTTTGCGTGTCTCTAATTTTGCCCTTCCCCCATTGCTCTTCCTCAATTCCTCCACCTCTACTAGGAATGTCCTCACCCTGCCCATCTACATCAGCTGAAATCCTACCCATCCTTAAAGGTTCCACTTAAATGCCACAGCTTCCATGAATTTTCCCCCAGTGCTCCCAATTTAGAATGATTCCCTCGCCTCTTCACTTCCCCATTTTGCACCTCTCCTTCAACATTTTATTATATAATGCATTGCATTACAATTACCTACATTCACTTCTTCTCCCACCTTCCCCCAAGAAAATCTCGGGAGCAGTAGGCTAGGGAGAAAAGGAATTAACATTTGTTAAAACACCTTGGTGCCCTGCAAGGTGCTAGGCATTTTGCATACATTATCTCATTTAATCCTTTGACAGCCATCTCGGGAGGTAAGCAGGTGGTTTTAGTTATTCCCATTTTACCGATAGAGAACCGTACTGTTGAGAGTTCAACAGCTTATCCAACGTCACACTACCAGCCAATTCCAGTGCTTACAGCGCCCCTGGTTTCCCTGGCTTCAAAAAGCTCTTTCCACCACTATATGCTGCATTCTTGTTCACTTTATGGCCCCCACCCTGCCTAACAGATAGTAGGTATTCCATAAATACTTGCTGAATTTAATATTCCTACGGACTCACTACCACCCTTTTAATAACCCCATCACGCTCCATCCCTAGCCGGTAACCTTTACTGTTCCTTTACCGCGGACTTCACACACAGAGGCAGCTCTCCACATCACCAAGACAAATGCTGCCGACAACACCAACCCTCATCTGGAGGCTAAGTGAAGAACCGTTCAATTCGCTCAGATTTCCCCAACTGCCCTTCCCACAGAATATATGAGATACACACAAACAGGTCACATTTGATGTAACGCTTACACCCTTCCCCAAACCTCTTATTTCGTACTAAGCCACGTCTTCATGCTTACAAGCAATGACTTAACGCGGTTTCCAGCTCACACCGCGGGGACACCCTAAGACGCCGCCTGAATAAGAAACCGCATCTTTCAAACCGTCTTAAAACGAAGGCATCCTAATACTATTACACTGCCTTCCTTCTCCCCCCCTCCCCCCCGCATGAACTGCAGTTTGGATTTCCGGCGGGAATGCACACAGACGCAGAAGAGATAGGCTCAAAAGCAGTGGAGCAATTACTCAGCCTGCTTAATTAGAAAGAAGACACAGAAGGTGCCCCGCCTTCCTAAATCTCTGCACTGAACTCATTTATGAAAGATGGGGAGCACTGAAACCCGGGGAACCCCAGACACCCAGTCACTGGTTTCTGTGGCTAGTCGGGGGAATAGTCCTTTCCTTCCCGCGGTCCCGGGCCACCAGTCACCGGTGCCGGGTCTGAGAAGCCCAACCGCACCCTCCCCAGGCGGCCCTGCATCTCATTGTCTCCCTCCGTCGCGGCCCCCAGGGGCGCAGGGTACAGCCCAGGCCCCGCCGACCCCCAAACACCGGCCGGCCGCCTGCCGGGCAAGGTCCGACCAGCCCCGGCCCCGGCCTCGGTCACGGCCGCGACCCCGCCCCAGGCTCGGCCGTCCGCACCGCGCCCGGATGGCGGGGCCGGGCGCCGGGAAAATGGAGGCGGGAGCGACGGCAACGCTTCCCAGCCCCGCGCCCGGCCGGGCCCGAGAGCGAGGCTGAGCACTCACCGTGGCAACGGCTCGGTCCTCCGGCGGGCCCGGCTCCGGGGCGGCTCCGGGCTGGGCAGCCGCCGCTCGGGCTCGTCCAGCCGCCGCCGCCGCCGCCGCCTCCTCCCCAGGCGCGGCGCTCCTTCTCCGGAGACGCCGCGAGGGTCCGCAGCTCCCGCGCCGCGCGCTCCGTGACTGACTGACTGACCGACCGCCCTGGCAGCGGCGGCGGGGGCTGGGCGGAGCGCGCGGCGGGCGGGGCGGCCGCAGCGCCCAGCGGCGGCGGATCCGAATGCAGCCGCGTCCGGCCGAGACGCAGAAGGCGGGGCTGAGGGCCGGGCGGCCGCCGGGCTGACCGACTCGAGCCCGACCGCTCGCCACCCCCCACTCCCGCCCGCCACCCGCCACCCGCCACCCGCCACCCGCCACTCACTTCCGGCGCAGGCAGCCGAGCCCGCCCCTCCCGGGCGCCCGCCGTCCGCGCCCCCTGGCCCGCCAGGCTCACCCCCAGCCCCAGGCGCCCGACCGCACCCAGCGGGGGCCGCCCGCGCTCCGCCTTTCCTCCGCGCGTCCCTGGGAACCGCCTCCAGGAACCAGTGAATCGGAGAATGAATGAGTGAGGGAGGAAAATTACGGTGCTGTCCCACCCCTGCTCGCTTTTCCTTGGAAGCAGGTCCAGCGGCCTCTCTCCGAGGGCCCTGGGACACAGTGAAGCCTTGAGCACGTCTATCAAGGACTTGTATGCGTGCACCTTCCTGCTGGAGTATTCCAAGACTCCAGCAACCCATCAGATGGGGCCTTAGGCACTTAAATTGACCTTTGTTGCAGTGTGAGGCCTTTTTTAGGAAATCACATTCTGGCCAACGACTCTCTGCAGTTTCATGCACTATTTTAGGAAGCTTTTAGAAATTGGACATTTCAGTTATCTTCGATTACTTTTTAGCTTTGCAATTTGCTTATCTTGCGTTCTTAATTTCTGTCACACACACACACACCCCTTATTGAAATGGTTTAGGAGTAAGGTGATAGCACCTTACTTTATTCTTTATCACCAAGCTCTAAGTTACTCAGATGCTGCTTAATTTGATGTAGGCTTGACTTGGACTTAAATTTTAATTTATATCTTTATTTTGACCTTCTAAAGTTGATCAAAGAAAGAAAAAACTAGAATTAAATCATTTTTGCCTGGCTACATGCAAAGCAAATTTGTTGACAGCATTGAAACAATGAACAAATCCGGAGTGTGACCTGGAATTTGTTGCAGTGAATATTCCTTTTCCATGTCTTCCCATCTGCTTGCTAAGTAAGAGTATCTGTATCTGGAATTTTCACAAAAAATTCACTGTACATTTTTGAGATCCTGGCTCCCTTTCTAAGAACCAGAGTGTTCATTTCTCTGTCCTGGGGCCAAATCCTGGATTGGTTAATTACATTCCTTCTTTCAGATATTCTTGAGGACTTTGAAGTGGTTTGGTCTCTTTTGCACAATCTGTTCCAAACTGGTACATAATCGGTTTCAAACTGGTATTTAGAACCATACAATACAGTTACTAGCTGCATTTCACACTTGAGATATCTGTACTTTAGAAACATAACTGCAGTTTTGTATTTTAAGTCTAGAAGGCGCTTTAATATTCTTGTGTAGAATAATGTTATCTCATATAAATGAAGATGCTGCTGCTGACCAATTCCTATAGCCGTCTGTTCCTTTCTTGTGGAATTCATCATTCATTATCTCTAATTATAATTATTTCAATAAGTTATGATCTTTCCTAATGAATGTAATACAATAGTTTATTCATCCTTATATCTGCCATAATGTCTAGCATAGTACCTTGCACAATAAATATTTTTAAATTAACAAATGCTTTAAACATTTTAAGTGATAATTCATACAAATGTGTCTATAGCTTTTCACCCCGTATCCCTCATGACCAGGTTTGTTGGAATTATACACACCTGAGTGCAAAACATAGTAACGCTGTATTCTCATCAAATGCTATAACAAGACTGTGTGATAACTGCACAGGGAAGATATTCACTTCATTGAAACCTTTAAAAAATAGACCATTGAGTGTTTTTATTTATTTATTTATTTTAAATTTATTTTATTTATTTATTTTTTGGCTGTGTTGGGTCTTCATTGCTGCCCACGTGCTTTCTCTAGTTGCGGCGATGAGGGGCTACTCTTCCTTGCGGTGCGCGGACTTCTCATTGCAGTGGCTTCCCTTGCTGCGGAGCACGGGCTCTAGGCACGCAGGCTTCAGTAGTTGTGGCACACGGGCTCAGTAATTGTGGCTTGTGGGCTCTAGAACACAGGCTCAGTAATTGTGGTGCACGGCCTTAGTTGCTCCACGGCATGTGGGATCTTCCCAGACCAGGGCTCGAACCCGTGTCCCCTGCATCGGCAGGCGGATTCTTAACCACTGCACCACCAGGGAAGCTAACTCTCTCTCCTCTCAGTGCTCAGGTTGGTCAAGGCTAATTAGAAAACAGTCACTTTCAGCCATTGAGAAAATGAGCGGGTTCTCATCAGTTCCTTTAAACCATAAAATCATTCATTTATTCAACAAGGGTTTATTGAGCTTCAACTAAGGCCTAGGAATGCAAAGACAAGAAACACAAGACAAGATGGTTCCTGCCCTCAAAAAGCACACCGTCTAGTGAGTAAAGGTGGCAAAGAAATCACAATTGGAATATGGAGTCCATTCCCAGGTCAGAAGGCCTCCCTGGGGGAGGGGATTCTTGAACTGAATGTTCAGGGACAGAGAGGAGCTAGCCAGGTGAAGAAGGAGGAAACAGGCATTCCAGACAAGGGCAGGTATAGAGGCACCGAAGAGCACCGTGCCTTGGAGGCTCTGCATGTCGTTCCATTTTGTCAGGATGGGTACAGAGAAGGGTCAAAGCGGTGGGCGGAAAACGTAGAAGGATCTCATCAACAAAGGGGCTCATGTGCTAAACTAAGGAGTTTGAACTTGATACTTTGGGAAATATAATAATAAATAATACAAAAAAAATCTTTGGAGTATTTTAATTAATAATTAATAAATAAAAATAAAATCTTTGGAGTATTTTAAGCCCCAACTGGGTTTGTGTTTTGGAGACCAGGGAAACCAGACTGGGGGCAAGAGTAAACTAGGAGGTGATGGCACCAACCCAGAAGAGATATGTTGCCAGTCCTCCATAAAAGCAGAGGCAGTGAAATGGGGAGGAGGGACTAGATGGGAGAAATAATAAGGAGGTGGAATCCGCAGGATTTGATGCATGATTGGATATGAGGGAGTGAATAAGAGGGATACACTTGGGATGACCCTCAGGTTTCTGGTTTGGGAGACAGACTGGGTGGCAGTGGTGGCTTTCGCTGAAATAAAGACCCCAGAAGGAAGAGCAGGTTTCAGGGCACTGGCTGAATACCTGTATGAGAAAGAGTAGTAATACCCATCCAGGCATCTCAAAGGCTCTTAATCCACCATTTACCAAAGCGTGTTCTTTGGAACTCTAGTTTCACAGGATTTTAGTAGGTGTGATTCCAAAAAAATAACAATTCCCTTTAATCAAATAAATGAGAAATGTTAAAGTTCGACAGGTTTCTAAACTAGAGGGGTTTTCAGTAGTTTTAATATGTTAATAGGAACTGTGATTTTCTAAGAGGTAACTGTCAGCTTAGAAATTCGCAGCGTTTCCCAAATGCATTCGAACATGAAATGCTTTTTTCAGTGGAATATCTCATAGGACATGTGTTCCATAAAACACACCATGGGGAGTGCTGACCTAAGCCAGATTTTTGGTTTATAGTAGAGAAGACTATGGACCCTCGAGCTGAAGTGACTTGCCTAAAGTTAAATAGCCATTGCTGGAAGATATTGGGTTAGAATCCATATCTTCTGACCCCACTCGCATGTTCTTTGCACTGCATAATGCTTTATAAGCTACAAACACATTCCAGTACCTTCAACCAATCCTGGAGAGAAAGATACTATAAAAGTATTATAAGATATATCCATTTAAATGAAGTTTCAAATCAGTAATTTTTAAAGCTATGCTAATTTTGAATGATTACTACTCTATGTAAGATGAAAAGATTTGTACATTGGAAAAAGTGGAGCCAATTATTACCTTAGTATGATCTTTCTGATAATTCAGCAGGAGCCTTGTAGAATGAAATCACCTAACAATAAATAGGACATCCATCTATCTGCACTAGCCCTGAGGTAGCTTTAAATAAAATGAACTTTCACAAATGGATAGAAATATTAAAACTCTCCCCAGAAATTTTAGTGTTGATTTCCCCCCCTTCATACTGAAGGAAAGGACAGTTTCTAAAATATGCTGAGACTATGAAAATCCACACAAGGTTTTGACTTCCTCTCTGGCACAATTCCCCTGATTCTTAAAACTCTAATAGCTGATGGATGGGAAGGTTTTTATATCCTAATTTCACAGTCCTATTTCCCAGAGGAGAAGTTTTAGTACTTCCTATTTTTAGAAAAATGAGACGAATTGTTTGTTCCCAAGAGACTTCTTAGAACGATAGGACAGCTTTCATTTTAAGAGTAGTTTCTATAGACATTACCTTTGAAACTAGTTATCACTGTCTTAATTTATGATTCAGTAATTCATAAAGTATTTGTTTCATTTCTAAATACTGTATTCATTTATAGTAGGCAGACCAAGGACCATCAAAATTATAATGAATAATTTTTTTACTTAAATCAGTAGTTATAAGTAGTGGGAAGAACACTACTTATTAATTAATATATAAGAACTATTTCATTAGTGTCCACTAAATGTGCATCTCTTTGATCAAGCAAATTCACTTCTATGAATTTATTCCAAGGAGTAAGAACAAAACATCAGCTAGGATATTATGGGATGATGGCAAATAATTTGAAATCCCCTAAATATCCAGCAATGAGTTTATGAAAATGATGATTTCTAAAAGAATCATTTTTGATATGAAAAGGTGTTCACAATATGTTAATCAATAAAAAAATTACAAACACTATATACAATATGAACTCATGAAAAAATATATAGGAAAAATCTAGAAGGAAATACAACAGGAAGACAAAAATGTTTATTGCACAGTGGTATGATTATGGTACTTTCTTTTATTTCTTTATCTTTTAATGATGAATGTGTTTTCTTTAATTGACAATTAAAATGAATGAACTAAATCAATATTTATGAAGATAAATCTCTAAAACAAAATGTTGAAGATGACACACAAAGTGTATATTATTTAATAAGAATAAAGTTAGGGCTTCCCTGGTGGCACAGTGGTTAAGAATCCGCCTGCCAATGCAGGGGACATGGGTTCGAGCCCTGGTCCAGGAAGATCCCACATGCCGCAGAGCAACTAAGCCCGTGTGCCACAACTACTGAGCCTGTGCTCTAGAGCCATGAGCCACAACTGCTGAGCCCACGTGCCACAACTACTGAAGCCCGTGTGCCTAGAGCCCATGCTCCACAACAAGAGAAGCCTCCGCAATGAGAAGCCCACGCACTGCAATGAAGAGCGGCCCCCACTCGCTGCAACTAGAGAAAGCCCGCACCCAGCAACGAAGACCCAACGCAGCCAAAAATAAATAAATAAAATAAATTGATTTTTAAAAAGTTCATTTTAATTTTAAAAAGGATTTCTGCATTCAAGAAACTGTTGATGAGACAAGGCAAGAACACATGAAGTAATCGGCAAGCAATGAAATACTCAGCTCAGATACAGATACAGTACAATAGGAGTTATGAGAAGAGAGAAATGACTGGGGTTGGAGCAGGTTAGGATGACTTCACAGAAGAAGTGAGACTTAGCTGGTACTCGGAATCTGAATGCCAAGGGGAGATTATAAGGTGAGGCAAGAGCCTCGCATGGCCCATCCTAGGTACATCTCACCCCTACCAGTCAAACATTAACAACTGCAGAACACTTGATCTTTGCCTATAAAGGTGCTTCTGCTTCTTTCATACATGTAGGATTTACATGCCCTATATAATATAAATATATAGTAAATAGAGTATTACATATCCTTTGTAATATATATTTTTGAAGTTACAGTAGATATTTTTAAAGAGTAGTTCATTTGGGGGGCATTTTATCTGTAAAATCTGTAGAACTGGACATTCCCAGATATTTGCCTAGAACAAACACCAACTATTATGCAAGAACAGTTATCATAACTTGCTCCCTTGTGAGTGTCCTGACGTCCACAATCAGACCACAAATGAATTCAACCAACTGGAACTCAGAAATTCTCTGATTACACACATATTACAGAGTGCTAAGCCAGCTATCGAGCTCAGTAACTAAACTACCACTACTAGTATTAGCTACACAAACTAATTGAAAGTGAATGACTTGTCTTTAGTGCCTAATAATAAACTAAAAAGTTATGCCCATCTCAAAAATGTCTGCAATGGGAAAGAACAGGGCAGACCGTGAACTTCCATCAAGTATTCCTTTAGTGTGGGGTATTGCCAGGTCTAGAGTTGCACTGTAAAGAGGCAGAAGCATTCCAGGTGTGTGGATGGTGTAACAAATACATCAAGCAGAAAGAAGCAGGTTATTTTTAGTAAACAATGGGGAAAATGGTTTTATTAGAGCTGAAGAGGTCTATCTAGGAAGAATGAGATGAAAGAAAGATGGATTATGAAGGCCCTTGGTGACCAAGCAGTAGATTTGGGAAACAGTGCAGTAGAGGAAGTAATCAAGTCTGTTCTTGAATGTGCCAGCTAAGTCCCCAAATCTGAGCCTTTGTAATTACGAATTTTCTCTGTCTGGAATGTCCTTTCCCCTTTCTCTGTCTGTCCTGCTCCTGTTCATTACAGTTCTAATGTCTCCTCCTTTATCCCCAGTTCCTCTGGAAAAATGTTATTTGCTGCAACTATGTGCTCCCCCAAACTTTGCACATCGGTACTGGAATTTTTGCACATGTGTCTGACTCCTCCAAAAGACCATGAGTTCATCAAAGGGCAGAGACTATGTCTTATTCACATGTGTGTTTTCTCCAGCGCCTTGCATAGCATCTTGTACGTAGAAAAGTTCAACAATGTTTGTCAAATTAAAGGATGAGAGAGATGATTGAGAAACATCTGGCAACATTTTGAAAAATAGGTTGGAGTAAGAGAAACAATTGGAGAGCTGGTTGGGTTAATCCACGTGTGAAGTGACGAGGAATGAGAAAGGAGGGAAACTAAAGGACACTTGGAAAAACTGACAAGCCTAGGTAACAGAGTGGACAAAGGTGTGAAGGAGAGGAAGAGTGCAAGATGACTCCAGGATTTCTAGGCTGGAAGAATGCTGAAAGCAGAGGACTAATATCATTGCTACAGCAACAGCAACTGAGTGCCTCTCAGGTTCAAGGCACTGTGCTGAGGGAGGCCACGGGGAAGAGCTAGAACCCTTCTGTACTCTAGAAAGTAAAGCCTGTTCCCTACAAGGGAAGCCACAGTTTTGGACAAGTGGCATTTGAAGTACATAATGGTGAGACATTCAAGTGGATCTGGTGCTTAGGTTGCTGGAAATCAAGAACTAGATTGTCCTCAAGGCTGAGAACTATGTCTTTTCTATTGGCGAATATCTAGTCTCTGTCTTTTGTCACAGTGTCTAACTCATAGTAGATTGCTGTATTAATTCCTAGGGCTACCATTATAAAATGCCACAGACTGGGTGGCTTAAACAGCAGAAATTTATTTTCTCACAGTTCTGGAGGCTAGAGGTCCAGGAGGCTGAGACCAAGGTGTTGGCAGGCTTGGTTTCTTATGAGGCCTCTCCTTGTTTGGCAGACAGTCCCTTTCTGGCTGTGCCTTCACATGGTCATCTCTCTCTGTCTATGTCCTAGTTTCCTCTTTTTACAAGGATACCGGGAATATTGGATTAAGGTATATTCTAAAGATCCTATTTTAACTTAATTACCTCTATAAAGACCCTGTCTCCAAAAATGACTGCAATGAGAAAGAACAGGGCAGACTGTGAACTTCCATCAAGTATGTCTTTAGTATGGGGTATTGCCAGGTCTAGAGTTACCACCATAAAGAGGGGAAAGCATTCCAGATGAAGGGATGGTTAGGGCTTCAACATATGAATTTGGGCAGGAGGGGAACAAAATTCAGTACATAGCAGCTACCCAATAAATCTTTGTTGAATTGAAGGGACCGCATCAAAGATGAGAAATCAAGGCTGAAGAGGTAAATACATATACACTGAGTGGCCATAAAGACTGGAAACAGCAAATAAAGACTGGAAACAGCAAATAAAGACTGGAAACACACACACATACATATATATTGATATTATACATATAATAAATGGTTTATTGATATTAAATATATGATGTGTTCAGTGGCATTCCATGATATGTTTAATGTGTTGTTCCTCGTTAGCTTTGTATAATTCAGTGCACTGTTTAAAATTGCAATGATCGTGGTGTATTAATGTGGTCTTTCCATTAACCCCTGCACATCCATCTGTGATTCTTTGCTTCAGATGATTTGCATCTCAGAAGTAATCAGGGGTGTTCAATCCGTAAAAAAATTAAACATTATCTAGGTTTTCAGACTTTGTGGTCAAAATGTACATATGCACTGCATAGGCAAAATGTGCTTTTTGGGGAACAATTAGAAGTATCAAAGTCCTGTTATTTTACCAAAAACAATTTAGATTCTCCTACTATTATATATTTATCATTTAACACTTTTTTTTCTTTGATAATTCATCTAGGGAACTGATGAGTGAGTTAAGAAATGACTCTCTCCCTTTGCTGCCTCAATGTCATATTTGTATGATTCTTTGAACCACTTGGGAAAAGTCATTTGAAAAATATGTCATGGAAAAACAAACAAAGCAAACAGATGAATAGCTGATCACTAGAACATTTGTTCAGTTATGTGCCTTGAGGCAAGTCTATGCCAAAGAACATGACATCACCGAAGTGCTGTCACTGATTTTCATCAGTCACGCTTTTCAAATGTCTCTAATTGTCCCTTCTTCACTGTTCTTTTTGCTACCATCCCTCTCAAGATTTTCATCGTCTCAAACTAGGGTTTTGCAAAAGTCTGCGGGTTTATCTCCCACTGGCTTCTCTCTTCTCCCTTTGAAACACCCTGCATAATATTCTGACCCAATCTCTAGTACTACCAGGACCATTTTCACTGTATCATTTTTCTGTTAAAAACACCCCCCCCCATTACAGTGTTTTTATTTTGAAAAACACAAATCACAAAATATCAAGTACTGTATGATACTGATTTGGTTGAAAACAGAAAACCCCAACCCACAGGCATACATATATACATTTACATCCACTGTATTACATACATATCCATTGTATTAGTTTCCTATTGCTGCTGAAACAAATTACCATAAACTCAGTTACTTTAAACAACACAAAGTTATTAACTTAAAGTTCTGGAGATCAGAAGTCCAAAATCAGTCTCAGCTGGCTAAAATCAAGGTGTGGACAGAGCTGCATCCCTTCTGGACGCTCTGGGGAGAATCTATTTTTTAGCCTTTTCTAGCTTCTACAGGCTGCCTGCATTCCTTAACTCATGGACCCATCCTCCATCTTCAAAGCCAGCAGAAGAGCATCTTCTAATCTCTCTCTTTCTGACTCTAACCTTCCTGCCTCCCTTTTATAAGCACCATTGCGATTACATTGAGCCCATCTAGATAATTCAGAAACATTTTTCCATCTCAAGATCCTTAATTTTTTTTTTTTTAATTCATTTCCCTTTACACTCAGGATGTTTTCTTTTTTCTTTTTTCTTTTTCTTTTTTTTTTTATAATTCTTTATTTTATTTATTTATTTTTGGCTGTGTTGGGTCTTCGTTTCTGTGCGAGGGCTTTCTCCAGTTGTGGCAAGCGGGGGCCACTCCTCATCGCGGTGTGCGGGCCTCTCACTGTCGCGGCCTCTCTTGTTGCGGAGCACAGGCTCCAGACGCGCAGGCTCAGTAGTTGTGGCTCACGGGCCTAGCCGCTCCGCGGCATGTGGGACCCTCCCAGACCAGGGCTCGAACTCGTGTCCCCTGCACCGGCAGGCAGATCCTCAACCACTGCGCCACCAGGGAAGCCCAGCCCCCTCAAGATCCTTAATTTCATGACATCTGCAAATCCCTTTTGCCATGTAAAGTAACGTATTCACAAGTTCTGGGAATTAGGACGTGGATATCTTTTGCGGGGGGATATTATTCTGTCTAACCCAAATGTTAACAGGTTGATTATCTCTACATTAAGAACTTCAAGTGATTTTAATTTGTACTTCTTTGTGCTTGATCAATATATTGCCAGTTTTCAAAAGAATCTTGCATTACTTTTTTATTCATAGAGAATGATGACAGAAACAGTAAATGTCTCTATACAGGACACTTGCTATTTCCTGCCCTGTCCTCTTTTCTTCTTCTGGAGATACGATGTTTCTTTGGGAACTACTCCTCCCAACACAGCCTCCAACTCAACTGTGCGGTTCTAAGGATTGCTGCCGACCATGGTACCTCTTTACCTGGGTTACACGTGAGAGCATGTGATCCTACTGGGATAACCAGAGGCAGTTCCAGCATTTTTTTGTTCTTCTTTTCTTTTACCTAGAATTAGGAGAAAAAGTCAGTTCTTCTCTGACGGGAAAGGCAAACCAGAAAATTTTGGTGACTATGATTCTAATATCATAGAAACATGAGAGCAAAGCAGAGATGAGGAAAACAGAGAGGGTAAATCCTAATTTACCATCCTAAATGGTATTTGCATCCTTGGTTTGGAGGTGTCTGAGGACCAGCGAGCTATATTCGTCTCCTTACCTAGGTTTGGATATATAAATCGCTAGATTTCTCCTTCTGCCAAAACTGGCTGTTTCTACCATTTGTAACAAGAGTTGGGTTAAAATAGTTAGGAATGTTTTTAAGCCTGCAACAATTCCCTGTTGCCTGTTACTCTCTCAAATTAGCTCCTCTGACTGACTTCAAAGCTGTTCACCAGCCCCCACTGTCTCTGCCCCACTTCTCAACATTGCTTCGCTCTGGCTGGCCTTCTCATCTTTCCTTACGCACTTTATGGTGTTCGCTTTTGTGGCTTTGCTCTTTTTGTTCTCCTTGTCTGCACTACTTTCACCTCCCCTCCCTTTCCATCCAAATTCCGTCCAACCTTCCCAGCTACTTCTAGGAAACTCCATGAGATACCCCCCAAATTAGCCAGGGAAGGTTTCCTTCTCTGAATGTTTATAACATGCAAGGTCTGCAATCAACACCTATGTCCACTTGTTATGGTTCAGGATGACTCCAAATAAATGATAAACCCCATGAGGACAACAGCCATCCACGTTTTACAAGCAGAGCTAGCTGTTCATGTTGGTTGATTAAATTACATGGTAAGCAAAAGCTCAGCAATATTAAGGTGCAGTCCTTTTTGGAAGAAAGCACAGTGGACACAGAGAATATTTATGTTAGAAATGGTTCGGTACATTGGAGGACAGTTTCACGACACTAAGTTGTCATCTTTATGTTGCGTGTTTTCTCATCATTTCCACGAAGATAATTTCAGAATGGGAAGTAAGACCTGATGGGAAAAGGTGAAGAAGCCAGAATCATTTAGCCATGGGAAAAAAAAAAATGGAAGCAAACCTAACAACAATCGTAACATTTGTGAAAATTTGCTATACAGAAGGTAGGGTTCTCCCTCTGTGGGAGTTAAGATTGAGGCAGGGAATAAGCATATAATCACAAAATGAAATTTAGGTGTGCCTGGATAGGTTTTTCACCATAAGGATGTCAACCAATGAAATGAATTCTGAACTTTGTAGAATGTATTTCTAAAGGCAAGGAGTTGAGTAAGATGACCACAAAAAATTCTTAATAACTGTAAGGGTCTATTTTATAAGACTCATCTTAAAGAGAGGAGGAAAAATATTTTATGACATTTAAATATTATAGCTATGTATGCAGATGCTTTTACTGTTTTCTCCATGGAAGGAGAATGTCTTGCTCCAAATACATACCAGGATAAGTTAAAAGTTAAAAACTTTGTCTGATTTATTCATCTTCCTTCTTCCAAGGGAAAACTTAACTATGTTCAGATGTAACTCTTTTTCTGCCTTTTTTTTTTTTTTTTTGCCTCAAGTGGAAGTGTAAATTTAAAGTCCAAATCAGGTATTAAAACCTCTAGACAATATTCTCTACCTGGACACTGACACCCTTCTCCCAATAATTCTAACATGAACACAAAACAGAGCCCAATTCTGTATAGAACTGTCCATCAGGACCAGAAAAGCACCAACGATATACCCATCACCAGGCTAAAATGTGATTCCAGAGGGAGGGAGGAGTGAGTAGGAGCACAGGGCATTTTTAGGGAGGTATAACTATTCTGTATGATACTATAATGGTGGATACATGTCATTATACATTTGTCAAAACCCATATGATGTATAATACAAAGAGTAAACCCTAATGTAAACTATGGACTTTAGTTAACTATAATGCATCAAGGGACTTCCCTAGTGGTCCAGTGGTGAAGACTCTGTGTTCTCAATGCAGGGAGCCCATGGTACACTAGATCCCACATGCCTCAACCAAAGATCCCAAATGCTGCAACTAAGACCCGGTGCAGCCAAATAATAAATATTAAAAAAACCCAATAATGCATCAATATGGATTGTAACAAAAGTACCACACTAATGCAAGATGTTAATAATAAGGCAATGGGCAGTGGGGAGCTGGTAAAGGGAAATGTATGGGAATTCTGTACCTTACAATTAAACTTTCTGTAAGCCTAAAACTGCTCTTAAAAATAGCCTCATTAAAAAAGAAATGATTCCAAACACCTGAATTGATCCTTAATTAGGGAAAAGAAAGTAAGCATAAAATATTGATAGCTATCTTTTGGTAAGAATATTACTCATAACCAATATCTGTCTGTAATAAATTATCTCCCCAATCTTTTAAATACCCAGGAAAATCCTCTAAGGATCATAGTCTCATTGAAAATAAATTAAATTTGAAGCCATGGACATTGTTTTGTGGCTTTGTTTACTCACTATGAACCAATATTAGGGAGAATACCTAACTGTCCTCCATAAGTAACTGAAAGTACTTGGAACAAATTTCCCCTTTCCATTTCTATATCAGCAATCCATTTTGGCCTTAATTTTGAGGAAAAAAAAAAAGCCATACTGACATCAATGCTTCCCTTCATGGATAGAAAGTAGTTAGTATTTTTATTCACTCTTCTCATCATTACACTGTATTTTAGAAGTTGAACAAACAATGGGGATGCCAGTCTTCCAGAAAGTATAATTCCTTTCCAAACCCTTTCTCTTATGGCCTTTCCAGCCTAGTGCAGAAGTTGGGCACTGAGTATTATTAAAGGCAAATAAAAGGGTATGTGGGAACACATAACAGGGAATGTGCTCAGGGAACAAATGCTGTCTGAGCTCAGGGAACGAATGAGTAAGAGGAAGGAAATACTTATTTGAATGAATGGGGACGATTTGAGCAATGATATAGGACTGTATATTTAAATGCACATTGGTACACCAAATGCTTCATATGTATTTCAAGATCATGTTCTCAAATGAACACAGCTAGTTCTTATGTATGGTTCCCCACAGTAAGCACAACTGGGTTTTTTTCTAAAGAATATCAGCTGTTGGTGGAAGGGATCACTACCCTTTTTCAGTAGGAGGAGGCGGTATATCTTCCTTTCTGTGCTTTTTAGCGGCCATATTCAATTGTTCTGGCTATAAATCTTAGTCCTCAAACTAATGTGCAAAAATATCACATTTCTTTGTTTTCTTGAATTAATTTTGACTTGGAGTCTCCCTTTCCACAATGTAAGAAATTCAACCTCATTCATTCCTGGGGCTCCCCTCCCCCGTGGTTCCCTACCCCCTGCCAAGGAAGTACAGAGGCCTCACATAGCCTCCAAGCCCTGGGGAGGTCCCTTCCGTCATCCGCCCCCGCTGGGTTCTGTGGACGCGCCCACTGCCTTAGTTCGGAGTCCTTCAGATTCAGGACTCTGTTGCTTTCATTCAACCCTTGGATACTTGAGTCTTTGATGAGCTGGAAAAGTGTGGTCACATCCTCAGGCTACTCAAAGGGAAAAGAGGGCAGGGTGCACAGACATTTCTCATTTTCCTCAAGGAAAATACCTTTTCCCCTCAGAGGCAAACCCACTTCTCTTTTTCCTTCAGGAAATCCAGCAGAGACTTCTGGAGGGGTTAGACACTTGCAAATACCAACAAGGGAAGTATCTTGCAGGCAACTTCTGCTTTCCTCCTTTGGACATGTGAATTCTCCCTCGAGGCAAAGAAGCACGGGGTCTTACTACCTTCCTGAATTTAGGATAGGATGTGAAAAGAGGAAAATACTTGAGGAGGCCATAAACACATATCTTGAAAGTCTCATCCTCCCACAGCATCAGATTGCCCAGGCTTGCTTAGCTGACTGAGAATTTTTTGCCTGAAGCCTTAGTGCAAAAGCACTTGGTATCAGTCAGACATTCTGATTGAGAAGGAAAAGTCGAAGATCAGAGACATGAGGAAAAGAAATGCATGGAATCATTCCATAGTTCACGTTTACTAATATCACATTTACTAATACATTTTTTTGCTTAATGCAAAAGCACTTGGTATCAGTCAGACATTCTGATTGAGAAGGAAAAGTCGAAGATCAGAGACATGAGGAAAAGAAATGCATGGAATACATTCCATAGTTCACGTTTACTAATATCACGTTTACTAATACAATACAGTTTTCCTACTGGTTTACTAATACCAGTAGGAAAAATGTTAGAAGTATGAGCACCTGTAATACAGGCCAGTTGATAAAATTAGGAAATTTCAGTAGTGATTTTGTCCTTGGAGAGCCTGATTCTCCCTTAAAAAATGTTGATGACAATGTAATTTAGATAGTTACAATTACATCGTAAGAAGAATCACCATGTGATTTGTAGGAAGTCTCCTCACATTTACGTTTAACTCATTCATTGATTTTTTTTTCTCTAAAATGATTTGGTAAAGAGCAAGGCAAGTCACTACCAGTAGTTTCTTCACTGATGTATTTGCAACCTCTGTGATAACTTTTACTGTATAATTACTGTTTTGTTTTGTTTTTTTTTTCCCAGAAACGCACGAGTTGACAAAGGGAAACATAGGTTTCCATTTTGTCTGGAGATTTCATATTCTCTGTTCCTCTGCTCCAGTTTTGGGTGCATTTATGCCTGTGATGGCAATGCTAAGTAGAAGTTCTAATTAGAATCTCATGGTAATGTAGAATGAGTAGTATGTGTGTGTGTGTATATATATGTATACATACACTCCAGAGGTTCTTTGCTGTTACCACAACAAATAATGGGAAACCACAAGGGCCTCTCATGCATTTTTGTATTTGAAGGGCTATCCATGTAGAATATTTGTCTAAACTCTAAGTGAAAGGTTTTTTTCCTAAATATTTTTTACTGTCTTTCCTATTTATATTTTATGCTTTTATTTGTGTAGCAAAAACGTTCTTTCCTTTAAGTATTGTCCAAAGGGACCTTTAATTAAATATCAGTGCTTGTTTAGAACGTTCCTTAGCTAGATCATATTTCTTTACACTTATTCTAGAGGAAGAGACGTGCACCTGCCACTGATAATCCACGTCTCTATATCATGGTTCATAGAATCAGGGGCGTGAAAACTGCATGCATGGAAGGCCAACCAAAAAAGTTATCAGCTCTCAGGGTAATGAGAGGATGTGTGCTTGTTTCTTTCCTTGAGGCTCCAGGAAAGGGGAGAAAAAACTTTTCCCTCCAACATTCTCTAAGCAGTATAGCAACTGAAGAACAAATCATCTGCATGCCGATTTTTATCACATAGAAATGTCTACTCCTAGAGTGTCATACAGAACAAAGAATTATCATAGATGATTCCCTTTGGATTTTTGGCTTTGCCTGAACTTCTCTCACTCTAATCCAGGTCTACCTAGACCTGGATATTCATTCAGAAAAAAAAAGCTTTTATTGCGGGCTTACCATGTGTTGGGTATATTGCTAGAAACATAAAAGCAAAGGCAGTCTAGGACGGAAATGCTGAATTGTCCCCGTGGCTGGGTCAGGATGGGAGCTCAGCTCTACCGCCTAGCTGGGCTTGAGGGGTGAACATGGGGGACTCAGAGTTTCAGGCCAAGCATCTGGCATAGAGTGGGTGCTTGGAGAATGAGGCCAGCTAAGGAGATGATGGGAAGCTATTCAGCCAGATAGTCTCCTGAGAGTGACAGCCATGAGTCATGTCAGAGTGATAAGCAGAACCTCGGGGAGGTAGCCAGCAGAAGGGAGGACTGGAAATAGATTGCACTGACACGATTACAGGTCTAGGTTTTGAGGCGCTATTCTAGTTCTAAGGAAGACAAGAGCAAGATGGATCCCAGGCCTAGAATAACCAGAGTGGGAACTACAAAAGATACTGCTGCTTGCCACGACAAAGCATCCTCAGCTTCCCTCCCTGGCAGTCAGGGGTGGCCATGTGATCCAATTCCAAAGCAAGACATATTATGGGATGTCTGCTGGGACTAAGGGGCGGGCTTTTGGGAAATATTTTGCTTTCCTAATAATTAGGGCTAAGTACTACTGACAAGAACCTTTTCTTTCTTTTGTTTTCCAGCCTGGAGTACAAGAATGCTGCATGCTGCATCAGTATATAATGATCAAAGGCAACATGCTAAGGATGGTAGAACAAGAAGGGAGAAACAGGCTGGGTCTTTGATATTGTGCAGCTACTGTCCCAGCCCTAAATGTCCTGCCTCCAGATTTCTTGTAATTGAAACAAATAAACAAAAACAGATAAACAAAACACACTTGTTTGATTAAACCACTGTTGGGATTTCTGTTGCTTACATATTTTGAACTATATGAAATACACATAGTCAAACACATGCTGAACTGAAATAGAAACCAAGGTGGACACTTCATGGAAAATAAGTGGTGGAGGTGAGGATTTAGCTATTGAACTGGGGGTAAGAGATGGGAGATGGCGTACAGGAAACAAGGTCAAAACTCAGTGATTAGAACAAGGGAATGCGTTCAGACAGAGCATCACTGGCTGAAGGCTGGTGTTTAGGCTTCTTGAATTCCCCACAGACAGAAGCAGGATGGACTCAGAACCTAGGAGGGGGACAAGGGGGTTAGATTAGGGCATGGAGAGTTTTGGGACAAGGGGCCTAGATTAGGGCATGGAAAGTTTTGGGGAGCAAGGAGACAGAAAGTATCAAAGTCTCTGTCCTTCATTGTCAAATTCCTCTTAAAATTTCATCCCTTTATTTAAGAGCTCCAAGACAATGTCTCATATCATATAAACCAAAAAAGTAAACACTATTTTGCCAGAGTTATTCTTAGAAAATCACAAAGTTTATTCCCTCATTGATAAGTTGGTTAAAATGTCTATTAACGTGATTGATCTGAATTACAAAAATGAGAGTCCAGAGATCTTATAGGACTATTATCTATGAAGTCTATCTTACAAGACAAACACCTATGAAGACTTTATTTCAGTATAAAAGGTAGAACAATAATATAAATGTAGTATATTTTTGAATTTTTGCATTAAATGTAGTATTATATTAGCAAATGAAATGAGTCACATTTAAAGATGGTTAAAACACTTATTATTAAAAAGTAGAAATAGAGAAGGTGTAAGTTGTAGGGAAACTAGACTTGTTGCCTGAATATATAATTAAATTCTAACTGGAATTAGAGAAAACATTCTGGGAATCCAAGATCTACATCTGGGAGTCTTGGGGAAAAAGAAGGGAAGGGGTAAGTGTAGGGTTGAAAGGTGAGAACATAGCTGTTCTAGAGGGATCAGGGAGTTATGCTCTAGGAGACAGAGGAACCCTGAGGACAGACTGGGCTCCCTCCTGGACATTAGTGGTGAAAATGAGACTCTTGCTCCTCTGATCCTGTTATCTTCTGGGAATAGAATTCCGGGAGCTAGAGTCTAGCATCCTTCCCAAAGAGAGCAAAAAGACATTCCAGGGGGGAGAAAGTAATCATAGCTGACATCTCCCTATTCTCTGACTGGCAGGAAAGTGTCTAGGAAATAGTACCAGGCACAGTTTTACAGGTAGGAGCAGAGCAGTAGCATCTTAGATGAGGTCAGGTGTGGGGTAAGGCAGCAGGAGGCATAAAGATTACCTGAAGTCAGGTAAGGTATATGTTGAATATAGCGGTGATTTTAGAGTTTAACTGTGGGTTGGGGCAGATGTCTGCTCGCCTGACTTTGGATATTCCTGATGTCAAATTTCCAGGCTCACCGAAAAAAAACACTGGTCCACTGGATTACATAGCACAACATCTGGAAAGAGTTTGATCCACTGGATAGAGCCTGGGGTGTGAATTGCCTTTAACAAAGTGTAAGGTCCAACCGAGGTCTCATTCCTAGGAAGCCTGAACTCATTGTCAACTTTGCACTGATGCAGAGTCACTTTGCTGTTCAAAAGACCCTACTCTTTGATTTCAGACTTGGTTCCTAAGGCTGTTTCCCTAAGAAATTTCATTCAACAGACCAAATGGCTGACTCCTTCTAAGAAATCTGATCAGGGGACTTCCCTGGTGACACAGTGGTTAAGAATCCGCCTGCCAACGCAGGGGACATGGGTTCGAGCCCTGGTCCGGGAAGATCCTACATGCTACAGAGCAACTAAGCCCGTGTGCCACAGCTACTGAGCCTGCGCTCTAGAGCCTGCGAGCCACAACTACTGAAGCCCATGTGCCACAACTATGGAGCCCACGTGCCACAACTACTGAAGCCTGTGCGCCTAGAGCCCATGCTCCACAACAAGAGAAGCCACAGAAATAAGAAGCTCGCGCACTGCAGCAAACCCCCGCTCAACACAGTTAGAGAAAGCCTGCGCGTAGCAACAAAGACCCAACGCAGTCATAAATAAATAAATAAATAAATAAATAAATAAATTTATAAAAAATAAGAAAGAAAGAAATCTGATTAGGAGCAAGAATAATGAGGGAGACCACAGTTTCTGGCCTGACTTGGGGCTACATCGAAGTGATCCCCTTTCTCAGGGAGACAGAGTAATTTTGTTGAGGAGGTCTGTCCTCCACTTACTAGGGGAATCCCAACAGGGGCTCTGCCACACTGAACATATGGGAGAATAACTAATCCTTCACTTAGGGTGGGCATAGGTGATTCTAGAGTCTCCCTGACCCCACAGAAATCTCTTTACCTGCTTGATTATGCCTGAAATTTCTTTTCTTGACAAGTCCTTTCATGGACAATTAGAAATAAGAGACAAATGCCTAGTTGAAGAGATACACTGAAACTCGTTCATACCAGGGTAATAAGCAAGTAATCGACAAGTCTAAGTGACTGATTTGAGGGAAGTTACTGGGTCCTTGGAGTGGGTGATGAGGTGGAGAGAGGCCTGCATGGAGCAGGAAGACTTAGATGAGTCTTTTTTAAGAGGGGAAGGTTGGGGGCTTTTAAAGGCAAATGTCATTTATTCCACTGAAGAATACGGCTTTTCAATTGAACAACGCACACTTCTCATTATGGAGAAAGATGAGTGTGAATGTTTGTGTGTATCCAACTTCACTATAAAGCAGTTTCATTCTAGACAGAATAGTTTCCACAGGAAGCTATTATTTAACATCTTAGTTACTATTTCTATGAATTAGAATACAATGATGACAACACAAATGTACATATGAGCAGAGGTTACTCGTGACAGAAACACACAAAATGCTCGAATCTAGGTGATTCACCCAAACTGTTGGTGGATTCTCTTTCTCAAATAGCAAGAAGATGAAATTCTATCATCCCTCCTCATATCTGTGATACCCTGTCTCCATTTACTTTTACTTCTTAGGAGTTCCCTCACCTCTAAAGCCAACTCAGGAGTTTTTATTTCCATTTTAATCTCTGAGTAAATGATTTTTAAAATATTGCCTGAAGTATTTATTTTACCAGAAAATTATTGCATTATGAATCTGCATTATGAATTTAATGTGCAAAAGTTTGAGTGTTCTGTATGAATTAAGTTGGAATTTGGCTAATATTATTTTCCCTACTGTACATTCAACATATGCTGTGGGTATGTTAAAAACATAAAAATACGTTTTTATAGCTAGAAAAAACTGTTAGAGGCCATTTTTGTCAACATCGAATGTTTTTTAGAGTCTAGAAAAGAATTCTGTGATCCTTGAATCATTTAAAGTCACATTTAACCACTTTCACCAATGGACAGGTCATCCAAAATGAAAATAAATAAGGAAACACAAGCTTTAAATAACACATTAAACAAGATGGACTTAACTGATATTTATAAGACATTCCATCCAAAAACAACAGAATACACGTTCTTCTCAAGTGTTCATGGAACATTCTCCAGGATAGATCATATCTTGGGTCACAAATCAAGCCTTGGTAAATTTAAGAAAATTGAGATCATATCAAATATCTTTTCTAACCACAATGCTGTGAGACTACATAACAATCACAGGAAAAAAACTGTAAAAAATACAAACACATGGAGGCTAAACAATATGCTACTAAATAACCAAGAGATCACTGAAGAAATCAAAGAGGAAATCAAAAAATACCTAAAACAAATGACAAGGAAAACACAATGACCTAAACCTATGGGATTCAGCAAAAGCAGTTCTAAGAGGGAAGTTTATAGCAATACAATCCTACCTCAAGAAACAAGAAACATCTCAAATAAACAATGTAACCTTACACCTAAAGCAATTAGAGAAAGAAGAACAAAAAACCCCCAAAGCTAGCAGAAAGAAAGAAATCATAAAGATCAGATCAGAAATAAATGAAAAAGAAATGAAGGAAACAATAGCAAAGATCAATAAAACTAAAAGCTGGTTCTTTGAGAAGATAAACAAAATTGATACACTATTAGCCAGACTCATCAAGAAAAAAAGGGAGAAGACTCAAATCAATAGAATTAGAAATGAAAAAGGAGAAGTAACAACTGACACTGCAGAAATCCAAAGATCATGAGAGATTACTACAAGCAACTATATGCCAATAAAATGGACAACCTGGAAGAAATGGACAAATTCTTAGAAAAGCACAACCTTCCGAAACTGAACCAGGAAGAAATAGAAAATATAAACAGACCAATCACAAGCACTGAAATTGAAACTGTGATTAAAAATCTTCCAGCAAACAAAAGCCCAGGACCAGATGCCTTCACAGGCGAATTCTATTAAACATTTAGAGAAGAGCTAACACCTATCCTTCTCAAACTCTTCCAAAATATAGCAGAGGGAGGAACACTCCCAAACTCATTCTACGAGGCCACCATCACCCTGATACCAAAACCAGACAAAGATGTCACAAAGAAAGAAAACTACAGGTCAATATCACTGATGAACATAGATGCAAAAATCCTCAACAAAACAGTAGCAAACAGAATCCAACAGCACATGAAAAGGATCATACACCATGATCAAGTGGGGTTTATCCCAGGAATGCAAGGATTCTTCAATATATGCAAATCAATCAATGTGATACACCACATTAACAAATTGAAGGAGAAAAACCAAATGATAATCTCAATAGATGCAGAAAAAGCTTTGGACAAAATTCAACACCCATTTATGATAAAAACTTTCCAGAAAGTAGACAAAGACGAAACCTATCTCAACATAATAAAGGCCATATATGACAAACCCACAGCCAACATCGTTCTCAATGGTCAAAAACTGAAACCTTTTCCTCTAAGATCAGGAACAAGGCAAGGTTTCCCACTCTCACCACTATTACTCAACATAGTTTTGGAAGTTTTAGCCACAGCAATCAGAGAAGAAAAAGAAATAAAAGGAATCCAAATTGGAAAAGAAGAAGTAAAGCTGTCACTGTTTGCAGATGACATGATACTATACATAGAGAATCCTAAAGATGCTACCATAAAACTACTAGAGCTAATCAATGAATTTGGTAGAGCATCAGGATACAAAATTAATGCACAGAAATCTCTTGCATTCTTATACACTAATGATGAAAAATCTGAAAGAGAAATTAAGGAAACACTCCCATTTACCACTGCAACAAAAAGAATAAAATACCTAGGAATAAACCTAAGGAGACAAAAGACCTGTATGCAGAAAACTATAAGACACTGATGAAAGAAATTAAAGATGATACAAACAGATGGAGAGATATACCATGTTCTTGGACTGGAAGAATCAACATTGTGAAAATGACTCTACTACCCAAAGCAACCTACAGATTCAATACAATCCTTATCAAACTACCAATGGCATTTTTCACAGAAGTAGAACAAAAAATTTCACAATTTGTATGGAAACACAAAAGACCCCGAATAGCCAAAGCAATCTTGAGAAAGAAAAATGGAGCTGGAGGAATCAGGCTCCCTGACTTCAGACTATACTACAAAGCTACTGTAATTAAGACAGTATGGTATTAGCACAAAGGCAGAAATATAGATCAATAGAACAGGAGAGAAAGCCCAGAGATAAACCCACGCACGTATGGTCACCTTATCTTTGATAAGGAGGCAAGAATAGACAATGGAGAAAAGACAGTCTCTTCAATAAGTGGTGCTGTGAAAACTGGACAGCTACATATAAGAATGAAATTAGAACATTTCCTAACACCATCCCCAAAAATAAACTCAAAATGGATTAAAGACCTAAATGTAAGGCCAGACACTATAAAACTCTTAGAGGAAAACATAGGCAGAACACTCTATGACATAAATCACAGCAAGATCCTTTTTGACCCACCTCCTAGAGAAATGGAAATAAAAACAAAAATAAACAAGTGAGACCTAATGAAACTTAAAAGCTTTTGCACAGCAAAGGAAACCATAAACATGACGAAAAGACAACTGTCAGAATGGGAGAAAATATTTGCAAACAAATCAACTGACAAAGGATTAATCTCCAAAATATATAAGCAAGCAGTTCATGCAGCTCAATATCAAAAAATGAAACAACCCAATCCAAAAACGGGCAGAAGACCTAAATAGATATTTCTCCAAAGAAGATATACAGCTTGCCAAGAAACACATGAAAGGATGCTCAACACCATTAATCGTTAGAGAAATACAAATCAAAACTACAATGAGGTATCACCTCACACCAGTCAGAATGACCATCATCAAAAAATCTACAAATGATAAATGCTGGAGAGGGTGTGGAGAAAAGGGAACCCTCTTGCACTGTTGGTGGGAATGTAAATTGATACAGCCACTATGCAGAACAGTATGGAAGTTCCTTAAAAAACTAAAATTAGAACTACCATATGACCCAGCAATCCCACTACTGGGCATATACCCTGAGAAAACCACAATTCAAAAAGACACATGCATCCCAATGTTCACTGTAGCACTATTTACAATAGCCAGGACATGGAAGCAACCTAAGTGTCCGTTGACAGATGAATGGATAAAGAAGATGTGGCACATATATACAATGGAATATTACTCAGCCATAAAAAAAACCGAAATTGAGTTATTTGTAGTGAGGTGGATGGACCTAGAATCTGTCATACAGAGTGAAGTAAGTCAGAAAGGGAAAAATTTATACCGTATGCTAACACATATAAATGGAATCTTAAAAAAAAAAAAAAAGGTTCTGATAAACCTAGGGGCAAGACAGGTATAAAGATGCAGACCTAGAGAATGGCCTTGAGGACCTGGGGAGAGGGAAGGGTAAGCTGGGACGAAGTGAGAGAGTAGCATTGACATATATACACTACGAAATGTAAAATAGATAGCTAGTGGGAAGCAGCCGCATAGCACAGGGAGATCAGCTCGGTGCTTTGTGTCCACCTAGATGGGTGGGATAGGGAGGATGGGAGGGAGATGCAAGAGGGAGAGGATATGGGGATATATGTGTACATATAGCTGATTCACTTTGTTATACAGCAGAAAGTAACACAGCATTGTAAAGCAATTATACTCCAGTAAAGATGTTAAATAAAAAAAAAATAATAAAGTCACATTTAAAAGTACGCTATGTGGGGCTTCCCTGGTGGCGCAGTGGTTAGGAATCTGCCTGCCAATGCAGGGGACATGGGTTCGAGCCCTGGTCTGGGAAGATCCCACATGCCGCGGAGCGACTGAGCCCGTGAGCCACAACTACTGAGCCTGCGCGTCTGGAGCCTGTGCTCCGCAACAGGAGAGGCCGCGACAGTGAAAGGCCCGCGCACCGCGATGAAGAGTGGCCCCCGCTCGCCGCAACTAGAGAAAGCCCTCGCACAGAAACGAAGACCCAACACAGCCGAAAATAAATATAAAAAAAAAAAAAAAAAAAAAAAAGTATGCTATGTGGAAGTTAAGGACATGACAAAAGTAAAAGGAAAGAAATTACGAGAAAAGAGAATCGTAAAATAATTTTGTAGTATTTTTGCAATTAAAGTACATTTAGAGTACTAAAGAGAATGATAATTTGATTTTGTGAGAGGTCTGAAATTAAAATTAAACATGTTTTTAAAAACTATTTTCAAGTGCTGTGGCAGAGACGGGCAGCTGTCCTTCAAAATCCCTTGTCCCTTTCGTGGTTAGAGCTGTGGTGAGAGCATATCTGCTGAGCTAAGGTCTGGATTTCCCAGCCTCCTTTGCATCTGGGGGGGGGGCATGTGACAGTTCTGGCCAATGGAATGTGAGCAGTGACTTTTGTCACTTCAGGGCCAAGCCTTTAAAGAAGCAAGTATGCCTTTCTATCTGCAATTTCCTCTTCCCTTTCTTCTTTGTCCTCCTCCATCTGGCTGGAGGCACATGACAATGGGGGCCTAATGGAGGTGAAGCCGCAGATGAATTGAACCTGGGTCCCCAAGTCACCATCTAGAAGAAAGCTGTCTGCCAACCAGAAGCACTACATGAGCAAGAAATAGACCTCAAGATGTGTAATAGCTGCAAGATAGTGGGAATTTACTTGTTACAGAAGCTCGTGATATCCCAGCAATACAGGTACCCTTATTACTGTCATTTACTAGAAATTTCCAAAAAGAGATTCTTCTGGATTTACTTTAATGAACAGATGAGACTCACTTGCAATTAGCAGAACTTTTGGACACAGATTTTTTTATTGTGGTGAAAAACACATAACATGAATTTACCCTTTTAATTTTTAACTGTACATTAAAGTGTTGTTAACTGTATGCAGATTTTTGCACATCAGATCACTAGAACTTTTTCAACTTGCATGACTGAAACTGTGTACCCATTGAACAAAAAATGGAGACTTTTAAAAAAGTCTTTAATAACTGTTTATATTCTTGAGGTAAACTATTTTCTTGAAGTCTTAATTTCAGTACAAGCACAGCATAACATTTAACATGGTACAGCCCTTGTTATGTGCCAGGCACTGTTATAACTGCTATTTTTTTTTTTTTACAGTTATTGCAAAATATCGGCTATATTCTCCGTGTTGTACAACATATCCTTGTAGCCTATCTTACACCCAGTAGTTTGTACTCTCCCTCCCCCTCTAAGTGCTTTTTATATAATATCGCAATCTGACAAAAAAGTGCAAGACTTCTATTGAGGGAAAAGTAAAACTGTATTGAGAGGCAAAACTCCCTTTTTATATTTCAAACTTAGGACTGATTATCACATATTTTAAATTAATGAATCTGTGATAATGAATTTAATATAAAGAAGGATATTTAACAGAATTATAAGAAGATTTATTGTAAACATGAATGTTCATTAAAATAGATACACAAACATGACATGTTTCCCATATTTCTGCTATTTTACTGCTTGTGGTGATAACTGCCCTGATTTTTCTCACCGAGTTGCTTTTCTTAGCCTGGGCTGCCACAGTACTGTTAATGTTTCTGCCCTAGACCCAGGCACCGTATTAAAAGAGTTGGTGAATGGAATGATTATAACCTAAGATCAATCTTCATCCAGAAAGCATACCAAAGGGTTGCTAATGGACCTTCAACTAGAATAGGAGTTTTATCCTTTGCTGTGTTGACTCCAGCACTACTCTCCAGAGCTACAAATAAACACAGAAAAATACCAGGCTTGCCCCTACCTACACGAAATGAACCATTATCGTCATTTGGAGCACTCTTCAGATCATATAAAAACGCTTACTGGGAATACACTACGACTGCCGTCGACTTGGTTACATTTTCCAAATCAGTCATGTGGGGTGGGAAACCTTCAACTCCGCAGTTTAAATTTAGATAAAGCTCCCGTATCTAATTCCCACACTCCCTCTTTATTTTAACCTCCCAGAATAATGTTCTCTTTAATCCTTTGCGGTCCTTCCTGCTTATCTGCTTTCATTTTTCTTATATCCTAATCCATTTTATAAGATCCGTCCAGGCTCCTATCAAGGCTAATGCTTTGGTCTCCTCCTGGCTCTCATCAATTTCCTCTTCTTTGGTCCTAACAGCTGGGATCCCCAAGCCCTCACTCTTAGGCTCAGTCCTACACTTATGTTTGGGAACAGCTCTCGGTCAGGTCTGGAGCAATTTAAAGAGCCCTAGGCCAGTATCTGGAAAACTCAGGCTCAAGTCATTCTGTCTGATGATGTCATTTGAACATTTGGCAAGTATTTATTCAACACCTACCTCTGCTACCATTCATCCCCTGCCATGTGCCAGGCACTGTGTAAAGCTATGGAGACACAACAAATACCAAGACATAGTCCTCATCTTGAGAGTCTTTCAATTTTGAAGTGAAGATGTACAAGTTAACCAGTAATCACAGTAGAGTGGTAAGTGCCTTGACAGGCTCAAGGGCAGGATGCTGTGGGAGCCCGTAGGGGAGGCACCAACAGTGGGAACATGGTGTGGGTACAGAAGGGGGAGTCAGAAAAAAAGCTTCCCAGAAGAGTTGATTTCTGTACCAAGATCTTAAGGGTGAGGAGGAGTTACCTAAGTATGTAGGGAAGAAGTGTGTGTGTGTGTGTGTGTGTGTGTGTGTGTGTGTGTGTGTGTGTTATCTATCTATCTATCTATCTATCTATCTATCTATCTATCTATCTATCTATCTATATCTATATCTATCTATCTATCTATCTATCTATCTATCTATCTATCTATCTATCTATAGCTATCCATCCATCTATCTATATATATAGAGAGAGAGACAGGCCAGAGGTTAAGCAGAGAATAGCATGTTCCAGGAACTCTAAGTAGCTCTGTTTGGCAATATAACATAGTAGTTAAGATCACGATCTCAAAGCCAGACTGCATAGGTTTGAATTCAGACTGCTGCTGTGTCACCTTGGTCAAGACACTTAGTCTCCTTCTGCCTCAGCTTCCTCATCCGTAAAATAGAAATAATAATAGAATCTGCCTTATAGGATTGTTGTGAGGAATAATAAACTTAATATGTTCAAGTACTTAGAATGATGCCAGGCATATTGCATAATAATAAGGGTTTGCTATCATTTAGCTATAGTGTGAAATGAAAGATAGGGAGTGGCCAAAGAAAACTCTTGTGTGCCATGGTAAGAAGTTTGGACTTTAAAAACATTTACTGAATTCCTGTTGCCCTCAGGGTAAACAGGGACATTATGCATCAAGTTGCCGCTTTAAACAGATCACTCTGCTGCAGTGCAGACATCTACTTGGAGGGGTCCAGCTGGAAGAAGTCTGCTCTGCCTGCAGCCCCTGCTGGGAAGATGCCGAGCTTCTTGCTCCATCCTCTGCTCCACTGAGTGGCCACTGGGAAAGACCACTAGGGGAACAGGACGGGCTGGGGAAACGACGAGTTCACACGTGGTCTTTGAAGTGCTTGTGTAAATGTCTTTTGAGTAGCTGGATATTCAATTCTGAAGACAAGATTTAGAAGTAGTCAGCATTACAAGGATACTTAAAGGTCTAGAAGTAGAGTTAAGATTATCCAGGGAGGCTGAGTAGATGGAGAAAAAGAGAGGTTCCAAGAACACCGAGAAAGACCATCACTGAGGAGACATGAGCGAAAGAAGAGCCCTTGAAGGATATTGAGAGGGAGTAACTGGAGAAGCAGGAGAAAATCCAGAAGCGCCTAGTGTTATCTAAGCGAAAGGGGGAAGTCACTTCAGAAAGCAGGAGCGATCAACAAATGCTGCTAAGAAAGTGCATGAGATAAGAAGGGAAAATACTCCATTTGCGACAGGGAGCACTTTGGCGAGAAGAGTTTTAGTGGAACGTTTGGCAGAAGCCAGGTTGCAGAGGACTGAGAGGTGAATGGGAGGTGAGAAATGGAGGAGAGTGAGTAGAATTCAGGTGGGAAGATTCAAGAGGATAGTGAGTTTGGGAAGCTAGTGGATTCAAGAAATTGAGAGGTAAAAAGGGAGAGATGGAGATGATAGGTAGAGACGCCTGCGGAGTTGAAGGGTAAGCTGTTTAAATGCTGGTGGTAGAGAGCCAGCAGAGAAAGAAGATGATAGGGGTGGTAATTGGAGAGAGAGAGAAAAGAGTGTCTAAGGTGGTTTAGGGAGCAGCTGTGGGGAGGTGTCAACTGTGGATAGGAGAGACTCTTCTTGCATTGGGGCAGGAGGGAAAGAAACAGGATGGGTAGGGATGCAGGAAGATGGAGGGACTGAAGCTGAGGGAATTCTCTTCTGTCACCATTGTCTTGGGAAGTAGGAGGCTTAGTCTTTGGTTCAGAGGGAGTGGGTCGGGGATGGAGTAGGAGGTTGGAGGAGAGTGAGGAAACTGAAAGAGTGAGAGGGTTCCCTGGGAGAACCTGTAGGCATGACTGATGTCTCTCTCTTTTTTTTTTTTTGAGATCATGTTTTTTCCAGTGGTTTAACACAATAGAAGTTTTATTTTATGCTTATATAACATTTCTGCTGGTGAAGCCCGTATATTTTAACCACATCCAGTATGCACAGCATTGCCTTTTCCCCCAGGAGTCCCCTGTAGCTTGAATATAGGAGTAGAGAAGACAGGATTGGGATTTTATTAGACAGGTGAAATGAAAGGCAATGGCAAAAGAGAATTTCAGGGCTTGGGTGAAGTGATGAACCATGGGTGAAAATACAGAAGGCAGATTGTAGGAGGGATTTGCACCTGGCAGGGAGGGGATGTGTGACCAAATAATGAGGATGCTAGTGCCTTGTGATGTGTCCCCCCAAGTAGTGCACAACCTGCATAGCCTTTTGTGGCAGCTCTGCGTGATAGGCATGGTGCGGTTAGATGTTCACGAGCTCTCCAAAACAAGGGCAGGAGGAAGGAGGAGAAAGAGGGACCTAGATTTTCAGGATGGGGCTAATCATGATCTAGACTGATTATCTGCTATGGGGACCCATTATAGATTAGTTTGTTCCCAAGGCCCTTATTGTGTATTGGAAACAATAATTGTCCTGGGTGCCCTAGGCCATGGGGTAGAGTAGGGTGAATGGAAGACCTCCAAATTTTGGTCCTAGTGTCTGAGCTTCCCCCTAGTTAATTGCATTATATTCAAAGGATAATATGATGCACATAAATAAATAGATGTAATAAATATAATACATAATGTATGTAATGCATATCATATAATACAATAGCTATAATGTAATGTAAATAAGTGAATGTTACTTATAGTCATTAGGCCCCTGACTTGTTCCCTTTTGCCCATGTCCTTGACTTGAGATACAACCCTCTTTGGGGTTAGAGTTCTACCTTACTCTCTAGGACTCTTGGACCTGAACTTCTTGCTCTCGGTCCCAGCTTCCTAGCAGAGATTGGTACCTGCCAAGACCTTTCTGTTTCTGATGGCCATCTATCTCCAGCTCTGCTTCTAGTCTGCTCCTGGATTCTTTGGAGGAACTCACAAACAGATATAACTGTTTGGTCATGTCCTCTGGAGCTCATACTTATTAATTCCCCTTAGTGATAACTGATCTTAAACATGTTTTACCACTGACAGACCTCATGCAAAATTTGATATTTCTAATGATCTGAAGCAGTTTGCTTAGTGCAAAGAACACTGGATTTAGAGTTAGAAAGTCTGCTTTAAGTAGCACTTACCCTCTTGGGCTTAGTTTTCTCATCTGTAAAATGGGGATGACAATTACCTATTTGATGGGTTTGTTGTTAGGATTAAATGAGATAATACATATAAAAGTTATTTGCAAAGGACTATAAAAATGTAATTTACTTTTCAGAATGGATAATTTACTGAGTGGAAGGAAACCATGATGGCAGCAATAAATAGGTACTTGAAGCATTATGGTCAGAGGTTCAAGTTTATTTTTCATTTTTTAGACAACACTCCTTCTTAGGCAGGGAACAGTAATGTTGATCCAAATTCAAATAACAAAACAACCTCACATTTTTCAAATTTAAGTTCTTAGGAAGCTATAGTTCTCAGGAAGAAGAAACTATTGAGTTTCTGCCTCCGCCCCCCCTCATTATAATTATATTTGTCATCTAAATTTTGGGGACAGTGGTGGTAAATTTCCCTCCAACTAGGATATGCATTTAATTGTGTAGGGGGTATATTAAACAAACAAAAAATCTTAAGTGCTTATTTCAAGAAAAGGCTATGTGTAAGAATCAGATTGTTTTGGGCACTAAAATGTTTACTAGAAACAATTTAATTGCCCTATGCAAATCCTAATTTGAAAGTTAAGTGTGATTAGAAGAAAAAGGCAATGGTCAGAAGAATGTAACCCTCTGAATTGGTGAATCCGTTTTTCATTGAAAGGGAATTAACACATTGCTATGGGAAGGCAGTATTCTTACCAAATACGCTGTTCTGTGTTTCTCAAACCCAGGGGTTCTCCTATGGGATCTATCCTGTGACAGTACTCTATTTGAACAATTAGTCAACAGATTTCAACACAATGGAAACTGAAAAAACAGTATAAAAAGATCTGGAAAGGTTCTCACTATTCTGCCTTCTGAGATAAATGGTTTGTTACAAGGAAAAATATCTCGTTCCTATTTCTGAAGCTACAAATGAAACCATGTGGGTTTTCATTTAAATCCAGGGACTTTCTTAGCATGGAAAGACATGAAAGAATCGCCCAGGGTAAAAGTCATATCGTCACTGATTCATTGCAATTAGCTAATTTGACTAACTCCTTTCCTGCTGAAGGAAGAAAAGCTCCCTGTGAGCTGGAGAGGACCTGAGAGGTCATCTTTTTACCAACGAAGAATCTTAGGTAATTTTTGCAATTCAGAATAAAGGGGCTTGAATATTTATAATACCTCACTCTGAGGCATCATTCCTTGCTGTTCACATGCAAAGAGAATTGCTTTAGGTGTGCTTTTGTCTGACTTATTGATTCAACCATTTCTTGTATATATAATTCTAATTATAGTAAAATGTCAATATTTAGTCATCTTTCTCCATTTGCAAGTAGAACTCTTAATCCTTACTTGAAAAAAAAAGCTTTCTCCTGCTCTGTTTGAAAATGCTAATATCCAATGTCTTTCTTTTCTGCAGTTATTTCCTGCAACATATTTCTAAACATCTGAATTTAAAATTATATATTTGGGAAATGAAGATATTTCTTTTATTTATTTTCCACACAATGAAACTGACTCAGAAAAATAGCCATGGCGCTAGCTGGAAAGCCCAGTAGTTACAAAATCAGACATATTGTGTACAACCTTGAAGTTCGGAACTGCCTGTGGAAGCTCATGCCATCAACCCCTCCAACTTAATCAAGTTCAAGTTTGTTGGCATCCCTGCTGGCTGTGTGACTTCAGTGAAGGCAGGCAAAGAAATGAAAGGAAGTGCTGGTAGCAGACAGCACTGTTCCCTATAATTCCCATCATTTGAGATTCATGCCTTTGAAGTCAAATATTTCATTCCAGGAAATGTTTAAAATTCAGAAGCTGCTGGTTGAAAGGCAACATTGGACCACTGTTTGCTATTAGCACCTCAGGGATAAGCAATTCATTCATTTTGGGTAACATTAGGAGACTTAAGAACAGGAGGCCACTGCTATAGTAGAACAACCACTGGGGGACTAAGGACAAAACTCTAATTACCACTCTGCTAATAACTAGCTGTGTGAGCAAATCACTCCCTGTCCCCAGCCTCTCTCTCCACATTGGTAGAATGAGAGGATTGTTCAGCTCTAAATTTCTACAACTCTACTAAGGCAGAGAAGGCAGAGTGAGGTAGAACCGGGTAAGGGAACAATGAATCTTGTTGTCTCTGACATTTCTGTCCCTGCAAAGCCAGAGAACTTGAAGGCCAAGTGCTGAAGGAGCTTTCCAATTCTTGTTCAGCTCTGTGATCTCAGCTTGAGTTGTTGTCTCAGGTGGACGGCGGCTCCTAATGAGGGAGCAATGGCCCAGTGGTCGGATTTGCCCCACTTTGAGCCCCACCTAGCTGGGCTTGTACTCACCTTTAAAGTTTTTTTTTTTTTTTAGCATAGCTGTGAACCCACTGCTTAGTGACTGCTCCTCACTTGGAGCATAAAATAGCCCCAAACGACTCAACTTCTTCTGTCCTATTGAACCCTAAGTCTCCGATTTACTCCCTCCTTTCTTTTCAGAATTGGTCAAAATTGCCTTTTAAAGAGAATGCATCGAAATTTACCAAGGCTGATTCTGATTCACTCAGGACCACTTTCAATGGTAGTGCCAGTTTATCTGACCTTCCCTCCCCCTTAAAAAATCACCTAACCTCTTACAAAATCCAGTTATTGCATTCTTTCTGATTTTTGGAAATCATTAGGTAAATGTGAGTAGACATCTTTTCTCACACTTTGTGTCATGGTCAGAGAGAGGCCAGGTCTGTCATTCTTGTTTCCTTCTGTCCCTTCACTGATGTGCTCCATGGGAGAAAAGAAACACATCGGAATCTGTATTGGAATGGAATTGCTCCTGATCAAAGCAGCAATAAGATAAAACAGATTTGCAGCGCTTGGAGAACTTTAGATCCAAGCTACCCCTGCTTTCAATTAAAAAGTAATGAGCAAACAAGGTAAATAATATGAATAAATGAAGAGGATCTATAAGAACCCTTCCAGAAATTTTCAATTAATATAAACATATATATGCTTATTTTCTTTCTTCCTCCCTCCCTCCTTCCCTTTCTCTCTCTTTCCTTTTCCTTTCCTTTCCCTTTCTCTTTCCTTCTTTGTTTCTTTCCTTCTTTCTTTCTTTCTTTTTCTTTCTTTCTCTCTCTCTTTCTTTCTTTCTCTTTCCTTTTTCTCTTGATGGAAACCAAGGGATAGAGGCTCTCTGAGTCTCTCACCAGAGCCTGTTTTTATTTATTTATTTTAATTTTTTCCAGGTTTATTGAGATATAATTGATGTACAACATTGAGTAAGTTTAAGGTATACAACGTAATGGTTTGATATATATATACATATTGTGAAATGATTACCACAATAAGGGTTAACACATCCATCACTTCTCATAGTTACATATTTTGTGTGTGTGGTGATAACTTTTTAAATCTACTCTCTTAACTTACTTTCTTTCTTTCTTTCTTTCTTTCTTTCTTTCTTTCTTTCTTTCTTTCTTTCTTTCTTTCTTTCCTCCTTTCATCTTTTCCTTCTTTTTACATAAACGAAGTCACAGTATTCATCCACTTCTGCTTTCTTTTCCATGATTGTACAATATATTTCATTGTTTGGGTATGCTGTAGTTTATTGAACCAGTCCCCCATTGAACATTTTAACTCTACTTTTTGATTTGTTAGTTGGATAAGTCAGAGAGCATAGATAAAGAGATCACACTTTTTAGAGAAGTCTGCTTTATAAGATTAATTTGGGGTAGAAAGTGTCTTCTTCAGAGCAGAGACCACTTTTTGTGTTTCTTCATTAGTAGTAGGCATGGTCTCTGTAGGCAAAGCTCTCCTAATGCTGCTAAATCGACATGATACCTGGCACAGTCACCTGTATTACCTGTGCATGGCGTTTGTTAATTGATGATAATTACTATGTTTCATTTTAGAGGAAAGAAGTGAGTTACTGAGAGATTGAGCTGCAGGATGGTGGGAGTGGGCCAAGAGCCAACGCTTGGCTGTTGAACTTGATCTTTATTCATTAAGTGTTTCTCATTATTTCAAGGACAGTTATTACCATTACCATTAAAATTGTTGGTTTCGAGCTAGCATGTATAAATCCAGATTAGAAGACTGATCTCCAGATACAAAAAAGTTTAAAACACAAGAGATGAAAAGAGGTCCATGTTAAAAAGTCAGAAATGAACTATTATTAATTATCAGTATTGTGATGTGAACTGAAGTGAAATGATAAAAATTACATTGTCATTAATTTATATACCAAAAATAATTGAAAACAGGACCTCACAGGATTGTTCTTCAGCATGAGCACAACTACAATTTTAGGCAGGATAATTCTCTATTCTTAAGTGCCTCTTCTGTAATTCCAGGAAGACGTGATTTGCAGTGCAGTGAGCAATGCCAATTACCTCGTTTCTCTTGTGGGCTGCAGCAAATGCTTGTCCTCACCATCCTTCTCACTAAGATGTGCAGCAGACATCAATCACCATTACTGCACAGGCTGTCTGCATCCTTAATTAGCAAATAACACACAGCAGAGCTTAGTGACAGAGTAGGCAATATTTTGCATTTAAAAAAATTGTTTGTGGTAAGAAGCAATCCCAAATAAATTGCACAATAGCTTGTGTACTGTGAGCCCAAGACACCACAAGGTCTTAGGGAGCCAAAACCATTTGTCTGATAAAATTTCAAGAATCTAATTGAACATACCCTGCTTGCCTAAGCAATTTGCAATTATGTTTTTGAGTACAAATAAGAATATTTTCAGGGTTATTCCTCATATTTTTATGGTAGCTTTCCAGGTTAATTTACCTTGCCATGATTGCTTCATGCTGTTTCCTTGGCTGTTTATTTGGCATTTGATGTAATTAGCTGTTGATGGTTCCAGCACAATGAGAGATTACTACTGGATGGGAAAATACCACAACTTAGGTCTTATCATTGATTTTCTGCTTTGTTGTTTCATCATATCCTCGGGATTCATCTTGGCTATTACTGGGCAAGAGAGTGGTGGAAGTGATTCTGATTTAAGGAAAATAAAGGCATTTAAAACTGCAGCAGGGAAGGAAAAGGGAGCTAACATTTATTGAGTACTTACTGTGTTCCAGGCAGTACCCCAAGAGAACTGTCTTGTTTTATCCATACAACACACCTTTGAGGTCTTTATTATTACCTCTATTTTACAAACTAAAAAATTGAAATTCAGATTATATAAATTGCATAATGTCACACCACTCAAAAGCAGTGGAGCCAGGATTGGAATCCAAGTTTGTTTAACTCCTATAATTCTGCTTCTTCAAACGATGATAGTACCTTATATTTGTATAGAGTTCTATAGTTTTTAATGTACTTTCCCATATGTTATTGCCTTAATTTTCCCACCAGCTCCGTGAGGTATACGCTATTATAAAATTTTACAGATGGGGAAAATGAAGCTCAGGGAGGCTGTGACTTGCCCAAGGTCAAACACATAATAAATAGCAGGTCTAGGACTTGGAAACTTGTGAACGTAAGAGCATCACTTTTTCCATGACACTGCTAAAGACTCAGAGCAAACCAGTTCCTATTTAGAAGAATGCAGGTTATTTTGCACTATGTTGTGTGTTTATTTATAACTCTATATTACTATATTCCATGCACTTGGAAAAATAATTTGTGAGAATCACAGCTTAAGACATAGATGTTGTTATACAATTAAAACCAAATGGTGAATTAGTGAATTAGAAAACCTAGGCTAGGGACTTCCCTGGTGGTCCAGTGGCTAAGACTCCACGTTCCCAATGCAGGGGGCCTGGGCTGGATCCCTGGTCAGGGAACTAGATCCCACATGCTGCAACTAGAGATCCCGCATGCCGCAACTAAGACCCGAAGCAGCCAAATAAATTAAAACAAAACAAAACAAAACAAAAAAACCTAGGCTAAGAATACACATTTGTAGTTATGCATAAAAGTAGCAGAAGTTAGATCTGAGGTCAGGCACAAACTGAGGCATCTTCTTATTGAGACACTGATATGGCAGTTAGATACATTTCAGTCTTTAATAAAGGACTCTCTTGCCCAAGAAGACAACTTATTAAAAAGTTGGAGTGAAGAGGGGAGGAAGTTGGGGGAGCAATAGGAAACTTTTTCTTAGTTAAAATTTTAAACTCCCCAATCCCTTCTCTTTGACTCCCCCTGTCCCTCCAAAAGATGTTTACCTAATAAAAACATTGGCACTGAGATGTGAATGACTTCTATCTTACCTTTTCAAAAAGAAACCTATTAACACAATTGGAATTCCAAGTGGTGGTAGGTCCCTGAGAGGTTCTTTTGAGTAGGGCTGGTTTCTGTTGCTCTATGATTGGCTCAGGCAACCTCATCCCTAAACTTGCCCATACCCCCCCACCCTGAAAATACTCTTTCAACATGCTTTCAGCAACAAATATTTATTGGGCACAGTTTTTTAAAAGTTTATTATTATTCTTTTTATTGAGGTATAGTTGATGTATAATATATGTTTCAGGTGTGCAACATAGTGATTCACAATTTTTAAAGGTTATATTCTGTTTATAGTTATTGTAAAATATTGGCTATATTCCCTGAGTTGTACAATATATCCTTGTAGCTTATTTTATACTTAGTAGTTTGTACCTCTTAATCCTCTACCCCTGGGACTTCCCTGGCAGTCCAGTGATTAAGACTCTGTGCTCCTAATGCAGGTGGTGCAGGTTCAATCCCTGGTCGGGGAACTAAGATCCCACATTCTGTGTGGTGCAGCCAAAAAAGAAAAAAAAAAAAAAAAAAATCCTCTACCCCTATCTTGCCCCTCCCCACTTCCCTCTCTCCACTGGTAACCACTAGCTTGTTCTCTATAACTGTGAGTCTGTTTTTTAATTTAATTTTATTAAAAATTTTAAAAGGTTACTTTCCATTTACAGTTACTATAAAATATTGGATATATTCCCTGTGTTGTACAATACATCCTTGAGCCTATCTTATACCCAGTAGTGTGTACCTCCTACTCCCCCACCCCTATATTGCTCCTCCCCCCCCCCCACTGGTAACCTCCAGTTTGTTCTCTATATCTGTGAGTCTGTTTCTTTTTTGTTATATTCACTAGACTGTTGTATATTTCAGATTCCACATATAAGTGCTATCATACAGTATTTAATGATATCATACAGTATTTGTCTTTCTCTGAGTTATTTCACTTAGCATAATACCCTCCAAGTCCCTCCATGTTGTTATAAATAGCAAAATTTCATTCTTTTTTATGGCTGAGTAGTATTTTACCATATACACACACACACACACATATATATACCACATCTTCTTTATATTTATCTGTTGATGGACACTTGCTTCCATACCTTGGCAATTGTAAATAATGCTGATATGAACATTAGGGTGCATGTATCTTTTCAGATTCGTGTTTTTGGATATATACCCAGGAATGGAATCGCTGGGTCATATGGTAGTTCTATTTTTAGTCTTTTGAGAAATCTCCATACTGTTTGCCATAGTGGCTGCACCAATTTACAGTCTCAGTAAAAGTGTATGAGGGTTCGCTTTTCTCCACATCCTCGCCAACATTTGTTACTTGTGTTCTTTTTGATTATAGTCATTCTGACAGGTGTGAGGTGCTAGCTCATTGTGGTTTTAATTTGCATTTCTCTGATGATTAATGATGTTGAGCATCTTTTCTTGTGCCTGTTGACCAAATATGTATCTTTTTTGGAGAAATATCTATTTAGTTCTGCCCATTTTTTGACTGGGTTTTTTGTTTTTTGATATTAAACTGTATGAGCTATTTGTATATTTTGGAAATTAATCACTTGTCAAGCCCATCATTTGCAAATATTTTCTCCCAGTCCGTAGTTTGTTTTTTTTTGTTTTGTTTATGGTTTCCTTTGCTGTGCAAAAGCTTTTAAGTTTCATTAGGTCCCATTTGTTTATTTCTGTTTTTATTTCCATTACTCTAGGAGGTGGGTCAAAAAGAATCTTGCTGTGATTTATGCCAAAGAGTGTTCTTCCTATGCTTTCCTCTGAGAGTTTTATAGTATCTGGTCTTACTTTTAGGGCTTTAATCCATTTTGAGTTTATTTTTGTATATGGTATTAGAGAGTGTTCTAATTTCATTCTTTTACGTATAGCTGTCCAGTTTTCCCAGCACCACTTACTGAAGAGACTGTCTTTTCTTTATTGTATATTCTTGCCTCCTTTGTTGTAGATTAATTGACCATAAATGCGTGGGTTTATTTCTGGGCTTTCTAATGTGTTCCATTGATCTATATGTCTGTTTTTGTGCCAGTACCATACTGTTTTGATTACTGCAGTTTTGTAGTATAATCTGAAGCCAGAGAGCGTGATTCCTCCAGCTCTGTTCTTCTTTCTCAAATTGTTTTGGTTATTTGGGTTCTTCTGTGTTTCCATACAGGTTGTAAAATTATTTGTTCTAGTTCTGTGAAAAATATATTGGGCACAATTTTTGACAGGCACTGTGCCACTAACACACTGGGGATGTGTTAGTGAGAAAAAAAAGACAAACTCTCTTACAGAATATAAGCTCAGGAAGGTAGGGACTATAATATATGGAGTTAGCATTGTTTTATACCAGCAACAACTCCCTTCTCACTTTGGCAAATGACTGTGTACTCCCTTGGGCTCACTAAAAAGAGAGAACTAATAGCATGTAAATGAGTTGTCAGTTTGCAGATGGAATCACTGAAACCACGAATAGAGTATCTGCAATGGATATTATGTTGCAGTACCTATTTCCTTCTTCTTCCTTCCCTCCCTCCCTCCCTCTTTTCTTCCCTTCCCTCCTTCCTTCCTTCCCTTCTTCCTTCTTTCCCTGCTTCCTTTCTTCCTTCCTTCCCTTCTTCCTTTCCTTCTTTCTCTGATTACCACTCAAATTATTCGTGAAAACTGAGATAAATTTACAGAAATTAGCCTCTAGGGAAAACCTTCACTTTGGGTCTAGCCACACAGCATAGACCTTACCCATTTACAGCTCTGAGGTTCATTTGTTCCACCTGTCAAGTGAGGACAGTTAATAGTTACCTGAAAGAATGCACTACATGTACATAATAGGTGCTCAGTAAATGGAGCTATTATAATCCCTACTATTTAACTATTGAAACTATTTTACTATTAGAACTCTTCATTAAATAATTCATAACCTTTGTAATATTGGAGGTATTTTCTTAAGGCATTATTTCTATAAAGATGATATTTATAATAATAATTCTGCAATGTATTACTTGCAGGACTTTATTTAGCATATTCATAGCTTAGATTGTTTAGATCATCCTAGGTAGGTTCTTTCTATACCATTAGCAGGTCAGCTAAGTGGTTGAAAAGTCAATCTGTATTTGTAACACATATAATACTGACAAAATGTACACTTACACGACACAGGAAACTGGGTCTACCTCGCCACCTTTGGTCTTGATCATTTTTTCCTCTTATGACACAGTATAATGTGACCAAATGGTGTGGCTCAGCTGCGCTCTCTCAAATACCCTATGGGGTCCACTGTGACATCTTAATGCCCCCAAGTTCAAGTGCAGCTAAGGTTCCAGCGCTTATGTATCAGGTTTGGAGAGAGTCTGCAGAGATGCAAAACATCTATGTTGGAGGCCCTAATTCATTAAACTTTTTGCATGATTTAGAAAAAGAGAGAGATCCTTTAGTACCCAGATCAAATTAAACTGAATCATAAGAAACAACTAAAATTTGTGGGCCATTCTCCAATAACTACATAGCTGTGAGGTGTGTTTGTAGGTTTTGCTGAGTCCAGTTTGGCTCTCAGACCCAATGTTTTGGCTCCCACATAAGTTAATTCTCATCAGAGGATGTGTTCTTATTAATTGAAAATGTTCTTTAAAAGGTGATACGCGTAAATGCAAGAAAAAAATCCCAAATGATTTTTCTATATGCTTTTTATAGTTCTTTGGGGAAACATGCTAAGTGTGACCATACAGTAAATATGACTAAATACAAGCATGCCAAGTCTTTTTTTCCTTCCCAGTAAGATTTTACATTTACTTGAATAATGCTGCTGTTGTTCAAAATAGGTTTAGTATAAGCTTCAGGGCCTTTAGCATTTTCTTTGAAATGTCCTTGGTCGTGGAAAATCTTCATCTTTCAAAGATGGATGTGATTTCCAAAAACCACCAACGGTCATTTGGAGCCAGTTCTGGGTAATCAAGCTGGATAATTCCACTTGAGGTTAAAACAAAACAAAATGTGGTAATTATGTTAAATTCTGATAAAAGATTACAATAGATGTGGCATAGAAGGTGACTTTAAAAACAAATCAGTTCTAAAGCTCTAACATAACTTTAGGCAATGCCAACATCATTGGAATTACATTGCCTTCCAAGGTGACTGCTTTAAAAATCTAACTTCAGATTCTTTTGTGGAAATTTAGTTTTGTAACTTACTGGTGACACTTCATGCCAATGTGGTCTGACTCAGAAGAAAATTCCAAGAACTCAGGGACTGTGCTTTCAACAGTTAAGGTACATTTTTACTCAAGTGCTCAGTTTGATGCCAAACATTATGTGGCAACTGAATAAACAGTAGACAATGGGGATGACTGGCTTTGACATCAATGGTCTTGATAATTTAAGAACACTTGGCAAGACATTAGTGACCATGGGCTGGCTGCTTCAGGATCGCTGGCATTGCCTTAGAATAGAAAGAGTAAAATTGCTACTTACTGGTAGTTTTTTTTTTTTTCTCTTTTTCATGGCAAGTTATAAAACACATGTCTCACACTTGCTTTTAACAGAGCTTATGGAAATTGTGTCATGAAGCTGAAAAACAGCCACTGACAATGGATGAGCTTGGCACCCAGCAAACATGAAGTGGCTCATTTTGAGGAAGGAAAGTCACGAGAGGCCATGCTAATCATACCAATGACTCTTAACCTCAGGGGAGGACTCAGAGATTGTTGACCTGCAGAGTACAGTCAAGCCACAGACAGTTTTCCATTCTCATTTATACCTTGGGAAGCATTTGTGCTTTTATTCCAAGGTATATTAATAGACCTCTACATGCAAAAATTGTACTCTAAATATATATATATTAAAAAAAGAGAATTCTCTGTGGATTTTTTCCTTAGAGAGTTTACATGTTAACAGGAGAAATCAAGATAGGCAGAGATAATTTAAAAATGCAAAATAGAAAGTGAAAATTATTTGAGAGGTACAGATAAAGTGAGATTTTGGCTGGAGGAAAGAGGGTCAAGGCTTGTGGAGGAAGTAGCATTGGAACTGAGATTTGAGAGTGAGATCAGAGCAGAAACATTAAATGTGCAGAGGCAAAAATCCAGAGATGGTGTAGGGGAGGAGAGAGTTGTTCAATTGGCTGGAATGTGGGAGCATGAAGAAAGAGGGCTTGCAAACAGGTAGGAGAAGTAGGTTGTAGGGAGTGGGGAAGAGTAAACAGATGAGTGGTACTGTCTGAACTTTACTTCCTTAAAAACAATCTGGCAGCACTGTTTCAGGGAGAGATCGCTTTTCAGCTAATGTTCAACAATCCGCTCATGTCCAAACATTAGCTTGAGATGTTGTCAACCATTATTAGATGTGAAACAAACTTGAGGTGTAAATGCGTCTTCAATTCTGTGGTTGTAGCGTTCCTGATTGACTTAGTAAATTAAACTTTTCACACGTGAATGGTGTCGGTGTATGGATGTTAGCATTACACTGTCCACTAGCCAGGCATCAAAAAAAAAAAAAAATTTACTGTTGAGCTGGATGAACTGCGCTTGAAAATGCAGATTTGAGCATGAATTGCCTATTTTTTTTTTCTATAAAATGATGAATCTGGAAAAATCCTTAGAGAAGAGGTAGGAATCTATCAGTTTACCTGTTTATAGCCCTTTAAGTAAGAAGAGACCAGTGGAATGATTTGTTCAAATTTTCTTAAACCTCTGTGTGTGTCAGAGTGCAGGTCGGTGCAAGCTTCTTTTCAGTTCCTCAGGCTATAATAAACCCAACATCTGCTCTCCTCCTATTGGTGGATTTAAAGCCATGCATCTGGCTTTGGAATGCTGGCCAGGATGTCAGACAGCTTGACCACGTTACTTTCCATTACCCTGCTTATTCTGTTATCAAACAAAACAAAAACCAGCCCCTAAACCTAAAACTTGTGATCTGTTCTCAGTTAACACCAAACCCAGAGTCGGTGAAGTGATCAGCAAAAACAGGAAGGTGGGCATCTTTACAACGCTGAGTCACCCTCAGAGGTGCGTGCTTTCACTGAATTAACGTTGCAATGTTTTGAGTGTAGCTTTTAACAATACAGAGCTCTCGTAACCGAGTGTGGGAGTAATAACAGAACAAGCAAATTATAGGGAACTAGAGAAGGGATTCCACTACTGAGGAAGCAGACCAAGGGAATAGCTTTTGCATGAGATGCGAATTTGGTTCCCCACACATTCCAGTGTCCCTTCCAAATATAAAAAACTTTTTTTTCATATGGAACCAATGGCTGAAACTGTGGGCTGCACACACAATAAATTCAGTACAGCAAGAACTCTGCATGTTGTGGTATTATTTAGAATGTTTCTTTCATAGTTTTCCTCAGAGTACTGAGATTAAGTATGATCTTAGTTTAGTGTTGTTGACTGTAGATGACAAAGGACAGTGGAACATGTGAATAAAATGCATCGATGAATGCTCAGGTTTACTTTCTCAACTAAACATACTTATTATGCACCAGACTCTGTGCTAGACTCTGCAGGGTGTACAAAATTGAGGAAAGCATGGTGTTTTTCTCAAGGAGCTTATATAGAGTAGGGAACATAGGTAAATGTACAATTGACTAAGTTACAAACGAGGATGTGTTAGATGCCATAAGTGAGTTTACATGCAATATGCCATGGTGGCTTGAAGCAGAAGAATGTCCAGAAAAAGTTAAATGAAGGTCATAAATGTGAATCTCCAAGAACCTGGGCTACTGGGAAGATAGTAGCCCCATTCATGGAAATATGGAAGTCCGGAGAAAGAGTAGGCTTGCCTATGAATATGCTGAGTTTGTGAGGTGGTTGGAAGCCCAGCTAGAGAGAATTTGAGAGTAGGAATGTGGATGGACCTGCAGAGATAATAGTAGGAGTTGTGGAGGAGATAAGATCATCAAGGAAAAGCCACATCAGGAGAAACAAGAAGAACACTGGGAACTTTCAGGGAAAATCTGGGTATAGGAGACAGTAGAAAGAAGAGGAAGTGGTATTAAGATACTGAAGGAATGATCTGGGCAATAGGAGGACCTGGAGAATGCAGTGTGATAAAATATGAGAGGATTTCAGGACAAAGTTGAGCAACAGCAAGGATTGCAGTCGAGGGCTCAAGGAGGATACAGACCAAGAAGAAATGGGGTTTAGTGATTAGATGGTGACTGATGCCTTTTAAGAGAGCGGTGTCAGTAGAATGGCAGGGATAGAAACCAGATTAATTATTAAAAATTTGCTGGGGGCTTCCCTGGTGGCGCAGTGGCTGAGAATCTGCCTGCTAATGCAGGGGACACGGGTTCGAACCCTGGTCTGGGAAGATCCCACATGCTGCGGAGCAACTAGGCCCGTGAGCCACAACTACTGAGCCTGCGCGTCTGTAGACTGTGCTCCACAACAAGAGAGGCCACGTGGGCATATACCCTGAGAAAACCATAATTCAAAAAGAGTCATGTACCAAAATGTTCATTGCAGCTCTATTTACAATAGCCAGGACATGGAAGCAACCTAAGTGTCCATCATCGGATGAATGGATAAAGAAGATGTGGCACATATATACAATGGAATATTACTCAGCCATAAAAAGAAATGAAATGGAGGTATTTGTGATGAGGTGGATGGAGTTAGAGTCTGTCATACAGAGTGAAGTAAGTCAGAAAGAGAAAAACAAATACAGTATGCTAACACATATATATGGAATCTAAGGAAAAAAAAAAAAAGGTTCTGAAGAACCTAGGGGCAGGACAGGAATAAAGACGCAGACGTAGTGGATGGACTTGAGGACACAGGGAGGGGGAAGGGTAAGCTGGGACGAAGTGAGAGAGTGGCATGGATATATATACACTACCAAATGTAAAATAACTAGCTAGTGGGAAGCAGCTGTATAGCACAGGGAGATCAGCTCAGTGCTTTGTGACCACCTAGAGGGGTGGGATAGGGAGGGAGGGAGGGAGGGAGATGCAAGAGGGAAGAGATATGGGAACATATGTATATGTATAACTGATTCACTTTGTTATAAAGCAGAAACTAACACACCATTGTAAGGCAATTATACTTCAATAAAGATGTTTAAAAAAAAAAAAAAGAGAGGCCACCAAAGTGAGAGGCCCGCTCACCGCGATGAAGAGTGGCGCCTGCTTGCCGCAACTAGAGAAAGACCTGGCACAGAAATGAAGACCCAACACAGCAAAAAATAAATAAATAAATAAATTAAAAAAAAATTTGCTGAAGTATACAAAACAAATTACACAAAGATCACAAATTTTCATGTTAGGACAGCTACTACGCTCTTTAATGTCAGGGAGATAATGCAATAGCTAGAGGAAATTATTTCACGATGGATTAAGCATTAAAAAAATTACCATTTGGTGAGGTTATCTGAGTCTTTCTCACACATGCTAATGTAAACCCTTTGTTGAGATAATTGAGTGGCTTGTCTTCTGTATCATTCACACTTGTTAGCACTACCAATGGAAACTACATATAGTAAGGCACTGAAGTGGGGCATGTCTGGAATAGGTGATGGAAAATAGCAGAGAAGATGCCACTTCAAAGGGCTTAGCATGTGAAGCCACTTGAGTCATTGATTTTTCCTTATCTTGGAGCGCTGATTTCTCCTCTTTACTTCTGTGCTTCTCTTTGGGCCCCAAGCTTTTTTCTTTAATGGTGTTTTGAGTGGTTGCAGACTAAGTAATAGGACTATGGTTACATAATCATCCGGCAAACCTCCCTTTTGCCCCTTTCAGTTGAATTAACTAGCTGGCGATTATGGAAATAACAATAAGATTGCAACAACAATATCTTTCATTTCTATATTGCTTTCTACCTCTCAAACCCTATTTGCATACATGCTCCCATTTGACCTCTAATCAGTTCTACTAGGGATAAACAGAGATCTTTTGGATGGGAATAAAGGGACAGAGGGAATATATGATTTGTTTATTGACTGTTTTCAGCACCATTGTATCTCCTTTTTTTATTTTTAAGCGATTTATCTTCTCTAGTTAAATAGAAGATATGTAGATAGACAATATTTCTGTATCATTATTTTTAAAAAGCTTATGTGTTCTTAGAGATTGGGTAGGTAGATATAATTCCTGACATCTGTGAGAGTAAAATATCCAATACTGATACTCTACGTAAAAGAATAATAAACGGAAACATCATTGAAATAAAATTAGGTAATTATTTTTATTTATTGAAAGTAATGCTGAAAGTGGAAAAAACATACCCAACAATATAAAGGGTTAGGGTAAGGCCATCTGACTTTACCTTATTCCTAAAGAATCTTTCCCCCCTTTCAATCTGACAATCCTTCTATAAAAGCTCTTACAGTTAATGGATAATAGTTAGAGGTATTTAGAGTTAAAGAAGGGGTATTCAGGGGATTGGGGTTACAAGGGGGGAAGTTACAGAGAAGGAAAACCATTCATTCATGCATTCTTTCACTCATTTAACATTTATTGATATCCCTATGTGCCAGCTTTGGTGCTGGGTCTTGGATATAGAGTCGCTTTGGTGAAGGACATAATATTCTTCTGAGAGTAGAAGTTCTCCTGAAAGCCTTGAAACAACCTGGAGTTGGAGAAAAGTTTGCTGATGGTCAGTGGCTGTAGGAGCGGAGGAGGAAAGGGAAGGCTGACAGTGAACTTCCTGAACAATATGAGGAGTAGACTGCCGCAGCCAGCTTTTCTTTCCAACAGGAATCTTGCTGAACCTTAGGAAGAAAGGCTGGTTGCAGAAGGAAGATTGGAGAACTCTCGGATAAAGCTTTGACTTGAGGCTCTGCTGGGCTTCAGTAAGTGGTTGAGGAACTGTGCTCTGGTTATTCTGCACCAGTAAGACTTCACAATAGGTTTGAAGAGAGAAAGTCAAGAGCAGCTTCTAACTAGAAGCTCTGAGAAATTTAAGAATGAATCAAGTTATCCTTTCTATCATATTCCTTTAAAGAGTATCTTTGTATTTTCACAAAATCAAAATACGTCAGGGCTGGAGGTCATGTTTCAACTAGTGTGTTGATTTAATTCCTACTTGGGAAAGAAAATTGCCACTTAGGTCATCAATCTCGGTTTCTGTGGAATCAGATTTTTTTCCCTCTCTCTGGGAGCTCTTATATAAGAATTGTCCAGGGTTAAATGAGGGGGTGACAAGTTCATAGCCCAGAAGGAACATTGTGTCTATGGGCTATCAAAACATTGATCATCCGTCGGGTCACTTAGCAGGGATTCCCTGGAAAATCTTTGGCTTCTAATGAACCGTAGAAATATGTGAATGGGAAGACTAGATTTGGAAAGCTGTCTGTATGAGAAGAAAGTACAGTGATGACAGAACACAGATGTGTACCCTATGAGTTGGCAGAAGTGTGATTATGTTGACTGTGTCAACAGTTGACAGACTCTAGGACACAGTGTCTTTGAGCAACTGCTCTGAAGTTCGGTATTTTTTTTTTTTCTGGGAGAGGGAGGGGTATTTGTGTAGTGATTGCCTATTCCATACTGATAAGAAAGACATAGTCTCTATAGAGATCACAACTTTGGCTGGCTCCACTTTTGGCTGATGAAGGAAGCCAGAATGGCCAGTTCCACTGGCAGTTATCTGAGCCAGTCTGCACAGGTCTCTGATTGCTGTGAGGTTCCACAGGCAGGAAGGAACGAGAAATACTGGTTTCTACCAACAGTTGGAGTCCTAAGGACTGATGTGACTAACTGACGGTAACAGCAGCTTCAAATCCTTTCTGGGAAGAGGCAGGATTTGTAAATAAATGGAAAACAAACACAAGTGTCTCAAAACAAATTTGTGGCTTTCGTTTGGTGTGGTGGGTGTATTCAACCTGGCATAAGAGAGAAAGCTGGAGTCTATATATATGCAATCACTGTTCAACATCGTCTCAAAGAATCATCTATAGTGCTGAAAACTTGTAATAATCATGTGATTAATAGAATGATTATTATAGTGCTCTGCAAATGAGAATATGAAATGACAGTGAATGGGGAAGGGTATTAGGCATTTTAATAAAACAAAATAACAGCATGCTAATAATAGTCATTAGAGTATTAAATACTCATTGCATATGTTTCCAAATTCTGTTTTTAATTGTAAATAATCCAGCATTAATTATAATATTATTTCTTCATCTTTTTGCCTCTGCTCAAAACTAAAAATTCTCTCTATATAAGAGCCAAGGCTCTTTACAATTAATCTCTCTTTCTTTAAAAACAAATAGCAGCAGCAACAGCTGAGTAAAATACATTTTTCACATTTCAAGCAGTCCTCATTTAAAATATGTATACAAAATGTGCATGTTTGTGGGTTTTTTATTTTTCTTCTTACTGTTTTTTGGAATTATAAACACGTTGATAGCCCTGGGGCCTGAAGCTGGTGCTATTTATTTCCCAGACTGATAACAGCCGAGGTTGTAGTTCCATGAGTGGCACCCTGATTCTGGGATTAGAAATACAAAAGCTGATCTGTGGGGAGAAGGAGAGTTTTTTGGAGGCACGTGCAGCTGCTGCGGGCCAGCACATTGGCCAATCTGACAGCGGCACTGATGTCCCCTCTCAGCCTTTCACGTCGGGACAAAGAGAAGCAAATGCTGCCACAAAGGCCTTCTCATTCTTAACTGCACATATAGAAGGGAAAAGCCAGAGGCTCTGGTGGTCATTTCCATCCCAGGAGGTTTTTTTCCTGGATCACTGGTTATCAGGATCTAGGGTAATCACGAATTAACCCCTGGAAGGCACCAGATACCTACTTTATTTTAAGCATAAGTAAGTAAGCCCCTCTTAAAGATTCCTGCTCCACCCCTCCCCTTTTTATGGTATAGGAGCATGGAGATTTAAGTGAGTGATTTTTCTCTTTGCATGCTGTCTAGAGTCTTTTCCATTTTTAGAATTGACTCCCATATAAATAAAAATTAAACATATTTTTGCTATTCCCAATACTTTTAATACCATCTATTTTTTTTACTGTGAACATTCAAATTTATTATTATTTTTTTACAATTCAATGGCTTTTATTTTATTTTATTAATTTATTTTTATACAGTTCTTTTTTTTGAATTTTATTTTATACAGCAGGTTCTTATTAGTTATCTATTTTATACATGTTAGTGTATACATGTCAATCCCAATCTCCCAATTCATCCTACCACCACTCCTGCCCCCCGCTTTCCCCCCTTGGTGTCCATACATTAGTTCTCTACATCTGTGTCTCTATTTCTGCCTTGCAAACTGGTTCATCTGTACCATTTTTCTAGATTCCACATATATGCATTGATATACGATATTTATTTTTCTCTTTCTGACTTACTTCACTCTGCATGACAGTCTCTAGGTCCACCCATGTCTCTACAAATGACCCAATTTCATTCCTTTTTATGAGTGAGTAATATTCCATTGTATATATGTACCACATCTTCTTTATCCATTCATCTGTTGATGGGCATTTAGGTTGCTTCCATGACCTGGCTATTGTAAATAGTGCTGCAATGAACATTGGGGTGCCTGTGTCTTTTTGAATTGTGCTTTTCTCTGAGTATATGCCCAGTAGTGAGATTGCTGGGTCATATGGTAGTTCTATTTTTTTTTAAGGAACCTCCATACTTTTCTCCACAGTGACTGTATCAATTTACATTCCCACCAACAGTGCAAGAAGGTTCCCTTTTCTCCACACCCTCTCCAACATTTGTTGTTTGTAGATTTTCTGATGATGCCCATTCTAACTGGTGTGAGGCGATACCTCATGGTAGTTTTGATTTGCATTTCTCTAATAAATACCACCTATTATTTTAATTGGCCTAGTCATTTTAGAATTTAAAACAGTAAATGCTCAATTAAGCTTGCATAAGGGATGTCTGGCTCTTGGGAAACTAGAAAAAAGAGGCAAGTTCAAATCCATGTAGATTTATTCCAATCACTCAGAGACTAGCTTATGTCATATTCCTTATACTTACCTTATCTGGTGTTTCATAAAGCTGTCAACTAACCTTCATATCATCTAGATGTCTTATTTTGGCTTACCAAATTTCAGACTTGGGTCTGTGAATACTCACAAATATTTTCTTTAAAAATTTACTGGTAGTCTTAAAGTACGTCAGTAATCACGTAATAGTCCTTATTTATAACTAGAAAGCTGGAATCATCCAGCACTGGAAGCCAATGACTGGGAAGCAACTCAACCAAGGCTCTTTCCCTGGTCTTGCTAGTGCCGGGCCAGAGGAATACAGATTGCGAGTTTCCTCTGGGTAGTGTCACAAAAAAGTAGGGAGGATTTGTAAGCTGTGCCAGGAGGTGCTAGTTAAGTGGAGATATTAAACATAGTCACTGTTTAAGTAATTATGATAAGAACAAGCTTTTAGAGAACAACTAAATCTTTACAGCCTCCAATAGGACATTTGATGTGTTTCCTAACTTGTGCATTCCCCATTTGAAGAGGGGGATGGATCTCTGCCTGGGATGGCCTCCTCCCTGAATTTCAGAAGTGCTAAAATAACAAGCAACGTCTGGCTGGGTGATTTTCCACATTTGCCCTGTTTAAAGGAAGAAGCTTGTTCTACCCTAAACAGTTATGGGAACTGTTTGCTTTGGATGGGCTTCGTCCTCATGGGCTGAGGAGGGCCTTCTTACTCGGTTTCCTTGCCAAGGTGGAAATTTGATGCCAAAGGCTTCCTAGTCATGTAGAGGCATTCTCTAATTTGAATAAGACTGGTCTGAAGAAAGTGTGTTGGGGAGCCCAGGGTACACAGTAATAGTGGCTTGAAAAAATAGTCACTTGAAATGGTAGCTTGTGCTAACCTAGCTTGGAGCAGAATTCATTGCCATACCTTGGACAGAATACTTCTTGCATCTGTTTGTGCTCCACCAAAGATTAGGGAAGGCTGTATCCTGAGACTCTACTGTCCATCTATGGATGCCTTTGGAATGCTTATGCTCCGTTACCTCTATTAATCGTAGAGGATAAGCATTCTGGGTAATTTACAGTCCATGGCCTCCAAATGGGTGTACAAAGGTGAGCTGGGTGTGCCTGCTAGAAGCCAGTTTTACATTCCAGTCATTCCATTACTTGCTGTACTCAGAGTGGATGGTCCCTGTAGAGTTGTGGTTCTAAGCACTGCCTTGAGTTTGAACCTGACTCTACCAGTTTTTTGCCATGTGATCTTGGACAAACTGCCTAAGTTCGCCATGCCTCTTTCTTTGCCTCTGTAAAGTAGGGATTGTCATGAAGTCTCAATAAATTAATATATGTGAAACCCTTGGAATATACCCCAGCACCGGGTAAGTGCTCAATAAACATTAGCTACTTATACTTTCTCCCTCTCTTAAAATTACAGGTGATACCTACTGACCTCTGACTCATGGTCTAGCTTGATGGTTATGGTTGGAAAGGGAATTATAGGAGAATGAGAAGTGTATGAATCTGCCATCTATCTACCTTAATGCCTATGTGTACCCACATCCGTGCCCCAGAACAAAATCGGGCCTACTGAGTGCTCATACATTTATGAAGATTTCTCTCAGAAGTGATCTTTCTGGCTTTTGTGCTATCAGGCAGATCAATTCTCTTTTTAATATTGGTCTGTCCTTTCGATGGTTGAATTCAAGCCATGCTTATTATAGCTTATTTTACCCAGCAGTTGTGGCGTGCCAATCCTGTAAGACTGCTGACAGTGATCTATGGGGACAGTCATTTCTGCACACAAATCATGGTTGACCAAATCCATGTGTTCTCTCAGGTGTGGGGCAGAGCATCTGAAATACCACATAGCAAGTAGGAGGGGCACTGACAAGTACCACATAGCAAGTAGGAGGGGCACTGACAAGTAGCACATTACTGTACAACCATTTCCTGTGCCCCAGCCTCCTCTGACCTCGGCTGCTTTTTTAAGCCACTGATCCACAGCTCCTGTTATGGGCCACATCCCCACACCTCCCCCACCCAGCTCCACCAGCCACTCCCCAGCTTGCGTCCTGGCTGCCGTCTCTCGCACAGCCTTACCGATCACATTAACCGAATTCAGTGTCCCCTTTGTCAAGGGGAGTGTTACTTCGTCTCTTTGTTACTCCCTTTGTCAAGGCCCCTGCAGTCCCTGGTGTTTGTGTGTTTAATATGCCCAGCAAGTATTCATTTGTTCATTCATTTCTTTACTCATCCGTCCATCCATCTGTCAGGCATTTATTAAGGCCCACTACGTACCAGGCATTGCACTAGGCACTGAAGATGCAGAGATGACCCAAGTTCTCTATGGCAGGGACCATATCTTAGACTCTAGATGGGAAGAGAAGCACAGACGGATTATGACAAAGGTAGCAAAGTGATGTGGGATAATGGAAACGTGAACTTTGAGCCTGAGTGCTTGGGTTCAAATTCTTCTTCTGCCACTTCCTATCTGTGTGCCCTTGGACAAGTTACTTAATTTCTCCACGTCTACTTGTAAAATGGGGAGCGTCATTGTACCTACCTCATAAGGCTGTTGTAGGAGTTAATATCTATAAAATTTGTAAAAGAGTGCCTGAAATATAATAAGTGCTATCTAGTGTTAAATAAATAAGTGCAACCATAGAGGTATACCCAGGGTATATGTGTAAGAGTGGCTAGTCCCACTGCAAGATCAAAAGTTTGTTTCCACTCAGCTCTGCCCCAGGCTGAGGACCTCTTCCAACTCAGGAGAGTAGAAAAAAAACGCCAGGTCAGAGTTTAGCTGTTGGGCATCAGGGCCGCTTAGCGCAGGTCAGCCTGTCCTGATCTCGGACTTTATTTCCAGAAATGAGCCTTTCACCCCATTCTTTGAACCAAACTGCTATCTTGTATCTTCATCGTAGTGACTGAGTCTTTGTCCTATTTTCCTGCATCCTTAGCCTCTGCCTGACTTTCTGGTCAAGGCTTCAGCTCTTCCGGAGCAGAAGTTCTGCCTTGATCTTGCCTGTCTGCCCTTGAACACCATTCTCCAAGCAGGAGTCCAGACACCAGCAGCCAGACCTTTTTGCTGCCTGGATCTCTGAACATGACTGGCTCCAGGATTCCCCATTGCTATGCTTCACTCACCCCTCTCGTTTTATTCTCCTGACTCCATGCCCTGCCCATGCGGCTGGTTTCTCCCAAGTGCCTGTTTCCCAAGCTTCTGCCTGGTCTTCAAAGGCAGGTATTTAGTCTCAGTTCTTATCATCTTACATAAGGGCTGTTCTGCCACCACTTCATCTTTTTACTGACAGAAAGAAGGTGGTGAGGAAAAAAGGCTGAGTCAGATATTCTCTGTGCTGCTCATGAAGTGACCTACACAGTTTAGTTGCTGGTTGAAAGGGATTTGGGAAGGGGGGGCGGTGAATGTATTAGGGGGTAGCTGTAATAAATAACTGTGCACAAGCAAAGGTCTGCTTACGAGGGGGTGGCTGTGTATAAAGTTTGCTACTTGGGGACTTTCTCCTCTTGAGGCCCAAATTAAGGAAATTTCTTCACTATTGTAATTTATCCCCCTGAATAACTAGTCTTCCTTAATACTAGTCATACAACATTGTTCCACAATTCTTTAGTTAATGAAGTCATAATATTGTAGTTCTGGTTTTTGACTTCAGTTCTTTCTACCCATCTTTCAATCTTAGTGTTTGCATGCAGGTTAAACATTTCAGGAAGCCATGGGTTTCCCCTCTGTTTTCTCCCCCCATCATTCCTATTTTTGCTTCCTCAGAATTTTCTAAAGCTTGAATATAGTTTAGATGTTAGCCCAACAAATTTCTCTTTCCATGGATTCACTTCTGTTGAACATGCCACTTTCTTTTTGAGTAAGAAAAGGCAATCATCTCCATTAAGATAATAACCTCAAAACTCCATTCCTGACGAGGGTGTCGCAAAAGTGAGGCAACAGTGGAAGGGAAATAAAGGCCATAGCATAATCCCCTGCTTTTAGCGACGTAACCTCGTTTTCATTAGGCCCCATATAGCTGCCTAATTTCCATTAGGCACCTGCTGATTTCTTTTACCCCTATGCACGCAAGACAATCTTATTTTCCCTTCAGTTCTATTGGGTACTTAGGTCTGATTGAAAACTTAATTGTAAGTGCCCGAAGTCATCTGCAGAGTATTTCTCATTTGTGAATTGTTCTATTATCTATTCTTTATGGTATGTATTTATTTTCTTGATTGAAATAATTTCCATTTGAAATAGCATCTGACATTTGCAAGGGTTTTAAAACACATTCACATATGTTATCTCATTAATTCTCACAAGAGCCCTGTGAAGTTGGCAGAACTGTTGTTATTCTTATTCTGTAGATGAGGAAATAATGGCGCAGAGAAAGATTGCAGGAGGATAATGTAAAAATTGCACTGGGGGAAAAAAGCCCATTGGAGTGGGAGCCAGAAAGATCCAGCACTGCTTGCAGCTCTGGCACTGTTGATTACTAACTGTGTGCCTCTAGGCAAGCCATTTAATCTCCCCAGGCTTCAGTTTCTTCATCTGAAAAGTGAGGGACTTAGATTTGATGGTCTACATGCTTTCTTCTGATTCTAAGTCTGGATGACATTTGTTTAAACAGGTACAGTTGGCCTGGCCTCTGTATCCACGGGTTCTGCGTCCGCAGATTCAACCAACTGCAGATGGAAAATATTGGGAAAAAAATTCCAGAAAATTTCCAAAAGCAAAACTTGAATTTGTTGTTGCTGGCAACTATTTACATAGTATTTATACCTATTTACATAGCATTTACATTGTGTTAGGTATTAAAAGCAATCTAGAGATGATTCAAAGTATACTGGAGGATGTGCATAAGTTAAATGCAAATACTACATCATTTTATATAAGGGTGTTAAGGGACTTGAGCATCTTTGGATTTTGGTATCCACGATAGTCCTGGAACCAATCTCCTGCGGATATTGAGGGATGACTGTATTCATATTTACCTCCCCTACTCAACCTCTGACAGGTGAGGAATGTGAACACACACACATACACACACACACACCCCAAGGACTACTTTGGACCCACAAGTTGAAGTCAAGCAGTCCCGAAGTAAGGGGTGTTGCTAGCTGTAAGAACAAGGGAATTGGGGATATAGGAAGAGATGATTAGTTCTTGAAAAGGTGTAATATTCATCCTAGGTAGAGTGAGGTGGCAAGTCCTAGCTGGTTCGGTTCAGTGCAAATTTGGAGGAATTAGAGAATGGGAGAGGTTGAAAAGTATCTCCTTTTAGGGAGAAGCAAACCAGACATCAATTACAAATTTTTATCTTATGATGGTTAATGAAACATGGTAACCATTAAAAAATGTTAAAGACTTTTTTGGAGCCGTGTTAGGGTCACAGCAAAGTTGAGAGGAAGGTCCAGAGATTTCTCATACACCTCCAGCCCCCGACATTCATAGCCACCCCAGTTATCAACATAACCATTCGAATTTTGGAAAAAAGCCCTCAAAGTGTAACTACTTCTACAAATACAAAGCTGTGAAATGTCTTTTAGAAACAATGGATTACTTAATCTTTGCATAAGAATCTTACTGTAATATTTTGGGAAAGGGGAGCCGTTCTCTTCCTCTCATTGTGTTAGGTACAATGTTATGGCACTAATACTTAGTCAGAAAAGGGTGTGACCACAAGAGTACCTGTTTTGCAACACATAATCTTGAAGGATTTCAATTCTAGTGCTTTAATGATGCAGTGTGTGTGTGTGTTATTATATTTTTAATAGCTTAGGTGCTTTTTCTGATTATATAATGCAACTCACTGGTATCTGCCAGAGCCATCATCTTCTTTTGATCACCAGTAATCACTGACAGAAGCATGGCATCATCGCTGGAATACTTATTAGCTGATGCCAAAATGAGGTGAGTTCAGGGTGGGCAGGGAGCCTGCCTATGTTATTCAGCCTCGTCACCTGAGTGCCCAGCAATAGTAGACCCTCAACAAAATTGTGGGTGAGTAAGGCATCTTCCTCCTAAGACTATAATAACAATGATTGTAATCATCAAGGGTGGAAATGGCTGCATCATGCTACAAGGTGAGAAAAATAGGAAACAGCCTCTCTGTGTGAGGTTAAGCTTCCAGGGCTTCATGTAGTACCTTCCATGACGATGTTTAGTCAATATCACTTCTTTAGGTCTGAGATCACAAGGCAGTGGAGTGTCCCTGGTTTTTGGAGAGTGGCTTTTTCTGCAGCTGCGTGGGTAAGAATTTCTACTTCTGCTGAAAAATCTGAAAAGCGAATAGCTCATGTGGACGTTGTCAAGGACACTATATGCCTCCTGATCACTCTTAGAGCCTGGAATAGAAATTGTGTAAAATTACTAAATGGGACGTTCCTGTGGGCTCACGTTGAGACACCAAAGCAGAGCACAGCTGGAGACAAGTACCTCCACATTCCATCAAGAGGAGCTAGATCAACACCAGGGCTTGCTAAGAGGTGCCCCAAACTGCTTCTATGACCTGTGGTCCCTCACCCAATTCCAACAAGAGAGCTCTTGGGAGAATTGTTTTGTTTTGTTTTGTTTTAAATTTATTTTTTATTTATGGCTGTGTTGGGTCTTCGTATCTGTGCGAGGGCTTTCTCTAGTGGTGGCAAGCGGGGGCCACTCTTCATCGCGGTGCGCGGGCCTCTCACTATCGCGGCCTCTCTTGTTGCGGAGCACAGGCTCCAGACACGCAGGCTCAGTAATTGTGGCTCACGGGCCTAGTTGCTCTGCAGCATGTGGGATCTTCCCAGACCAGGGCTCGAACCCATGTCCCCTGCATTGGCAGGCAGACTCCCAACCACTGCGCCACCAGGGAAGCCCAAGGGAGAATTGTTTTTAATAAAAACTTTATTGAGATATAATTCATATATCATCAAATTCACCCTTTCAAAGTGTACAATTCAATGGTTTTTGGTATATTCACGGAGTTGTGTAACAGTCACAACTATCTAACTTTTGAACATTTTTTATCACCCGCCCCAAATAAACCTGTACTCGTTAGCAGTCACACCCCGTCTGTTCTTCTCCTGGCCCCTGGCAATCACTCAACTGCTTTCTGTTGTTATGAATTCGCCTATTCTGGACATTTCATTTAAATGGATTCATATAACGTGTGGCATTTTGTGTCTGGCTTCTTTTACTCAGCATAACGTTTACAAGGTTCATCCCTGTTGTAGGATGAATCAGAGCTTCACTCCTCTTACGGCTGAATAGCATTCCATTGTGTGTCTATACCACATTCTGTTTATCCATTCATCTGCTGATGGACATATGGGTTATTTCCACTTTGGGGCTATTGTGCATAATGCTGCCATGAACATTAACATACATGTTTTTGTGTGGTCTTGGGAGAATTTGACCTCTGTTTCTCTGAGCTTGCGAGCACAGAGTATGGCGTCTGTTCCTTGCCTGGTCATGAGGCTTGGCTGGAGCTGCCCCCCTAACAAAGAGGAGAGAGGAGGTTGCAGTGGGAGTGAGCTACAATTCCATGATAAGCAGGGTAATGATTGGGTCTTACAAGGACTAGCGTGGACACTACAGGAGGCGTAACCATCTTAAAAAGACCCTGCCCAAGAACACAGTCTTTGTAGGGTTACTGTCTGAGCAAGAGCTAAGGGAGACTTGTGAATGGTCAGCAGGAGAATATAGTGTCCACTTGAGGGAACAGGGAAGTGTGGGAGATCCCCAGTGGGGACTGAGGGGTTTCCTGAAGAACACAGGAAAGTTCCGCGTTTATGTGAGGGAGAGAGTTGGCTGGCTTTTGAGCATCTGTCTCACAGAGGACATCAGTGGCCAAATAAAATGGCATCAGCCAAACAACGAAAACCTTTTTGCTTCTTTACTTCTCCTTTCTCCTCCACACCTCAAATGGGAAGGAACGTCAAACAAGACTGGGGTGTGGTTGGAAGAAGGACTGTCCCCGCCGCCCCTTCCCGATTGCAGGTTACTGAGACCTATGAAGACCTGACCTAGACTATAGGGGAGGAAGATTTGAAGAGGAGAAAAGAGTGAAGTTTGGATATTAGAGAAAATTGAACCTGTATAATGCCTTGAAACAAGACTGCTACAAAAGTAAAAAGCCACTGGAGAAGTTATATAGTTTGCTCAAGTTATTGTCTGGGGTCAGGAAAAGATCTGCCAGAGCAGGTTTGAAGCACAAGAATGGGAGAAAAATTAAGTAATTTCCTGATTGCACTCTACAGAGTCCAGCCTGATTAATAAACATGTTTTTGTCAGAGTACAGTTCTCTCTGAGTTTGGTCTGCTTAGGACGTCTTTGAATGCCAGGACTGTGCTGGAGGTGCTTTGCTGTCATGGGTGGTGGTCACCACTAGTGGGGCTGTTAATCAAAGGGCCTTGCCTTCCCTATCACAAAGGTAGGTGCATGAACAGGCTGACAATTAGAATTGTCAATTGACAATAATCATACCCCACGGTTCTTGGCATACATCACTATTGGTCTGTAAAAGATGCCTCTCATTTAAAAAATTATTGTTCTCCTTCATCCCCTATCCCTTCTGCCATTCTCCTTCCATTACAGGCGCCTACTTAGATGTGTTTCTATATTTTTCAAACGTACACACATAGCAAAGAACATATATTGGCATGGTTTTGTGTATTTGTGTTTTTAATATAAATAAATGGCACTATATTATAGACTTCACTAAGTTTCTTCCTTTTTTGTTATTTTCAACTCAATACTGTGTTTTTAAGCTCTAATTGCCTTACTGTCTGAAATTCACTGACCTGACTTAGTTAGGGCTCCCAGGTTGACTCAATCTCCCTGTTTCCATGAACAATGTTGTCGTTGACATCTTCACACATGTCTGGGGATATACCCAGGAGTGGAATTGCTGAAACTAACTACTGGGTGTTTCAGTTACCACATAAACCACATAAATTATCTTTTTTGCTTTTAAGCCACTTGACAATGGGTTGTGTCACTTGCAACCGAAGAACTCCTACCTAATCCTTGCCTGTTGGAGGTAAGGGACACCTTGTCTCATCTGCCTGGCCTCCTCTAATTCCCTTCAAAGAGGCCAAGGATAAAGTAGCATTTTTGATGTCTCTTCAAGACTCTCTTGCTTTCAGACTTTGTAACTGGCTTCTCCTTTGGAAAAAGTCTCATCACTTCTGTTTCACATGATGGATAATGTGAATCTGTAGGTGTTGTTTATTGGAAAAGTATTTTAATTAAAAAAAATTCATGTTAAATGCTCAGAACATAGAAAAATGTTTTCAAACTTTGGAACTGCAATTATATTTGCAGCTCTCTAGAAATGGAAATGTCTCTTAATGCTAAAAATACTTTACTAGATCAATCATCTTAATAATAAAATCTTATTAAAACAATCTTTCCTCACCACAGGAATGCCAGTTATGAGACCTTGATTAGGGAGATTTCCTTCTGTGGTACATAGATCTTTCTCCAAGTGTTCTTGTTTACTGAACATTTTGGGACTTCTCAGAAGTCTTTGGGTTATACACTGCTGCAGAAACCCCCATTCAAGACACCAAGGTCAGTTGAAGTAGCTGGAGAATAGTGGAACGGCATTCTATTCCTTGACCATGAGCTGATACCAATGAGATGAAAATCAACAGAAATAAATTCTATGGGCATAAATATAAAGCTATTCATTGATGTTAACCCTAACATTAAATGAATTCGGGAAAGGGTAGACCTGATTTGACAGCAGTTCATGTGAAAGAGACATAGAGGTGTTAGGTGTCCTTAACTTAATGTTTAGCAACAGTCCAAAGAGGCTGTTAGAAGCACTGATACAATCTAGGCAGCAGTCACTGAAGTGTTGTACTGTGCTCAACTCGGGAGGAAGGGGGAAGCACTCCCTTCTTCTTTGCTGGTTTTATGACCTTTGGGGTATTATTCTGAGCACCAAGCTTAAAGGACACAGTGACAAATGGGAAGCTCCTAGATGAGGACAGCTGGCAAGGAAAGAAATCTAGAAACTATTACAGCAGCAAAGACTAAGGAAATACCAGCTGTCTTCAAATATTTGGAGGGCTTGCATGTGAATAACAGTAACCCCTTACATTATATATGGCACCTCACAATCTTTAGAGCTCTTTCATTTTTATTATTTAACATGATTCTTACATTGGCCTGTGAAGTAGACGAGGCTGATACTGCTCTCATTTTGTAAATGAGGAAAACGAGGGTCAACGAGGTAAACTTCACTTGCTCAAAACAGAATAGCAGTTGAATGGAGATTCTGGGACTAGAAGGCAGGTTTCTTGACTTGTGTTTAGTGCTCTTTCAATTACCTTAAGCAACAGAAAACTTAAGACTTCCACATTCTGTGCTCTTGTGGAAGGCAAACCTAGGACCAATGGGTCAGCTGAACCAGAAGGCAGTAAATGCAACATAAAGAAGTTTTTAAGAAAAAACCAGGAAGTTCTTTCCAACAGTGGAAGATGTGGCCCCTCAAAGTCGTGGTGAACTCTGTCATGGATACGCTTCCAGTGGAGATTTGATAAAAGTCCTTCAGGGATATTGTAGAAAGAATTCCTGAATAGACAAAGACATTGGACAATCTTCTTCATTTCCATACTGTTATTTTATTTGTATTGGACTGAGAAGGAAATAAACAAAGAAATACTCTGGCCACCTGCTATGTTTTCATCTGTCAGTTTGCTAACTAGAGCTGAGAGAGGTCTGAAAAGAAAATTCCATTTGAAAAAATATGATGCAGGCTGGTCCAGATAAATGACTCACTGATATGTTTATGTCAATCTTATTTCTGTTTATCCACCGACCATGGGCACATCGGTGCTGATGTCTCTTACTCTTCAGCCCTTTCCCTTAAAACCAGTTACACACGGAGACGAAAGAATAAGAGAATAATCATGAAAAATCAGGCTCTGGGAACCGAGTTGCTGGGCTGAGGGCCAATGCCACGTCATCTCAGAGGCTCACGAAATCTGATGTTTATGCAGCCTAAAGTATCTTTATTTTTACTGTGTGTCTGAAGATTATGACATGATCGAGGTTAGTAACTATGGAGACTGGTGATTTATTTACCACTGAGGTGGTTCAGCTCTGACAGAACCAGTACAGGCTTCCTCATGTAAGCAGAGTGTCTGCCCATCCCTTCCTAAGGGGATCTGCCGAAAAAAGATGGATTAACGCAACTGAGGAATCTGAGGAAATCTTTTAAATGAAGGCACTTAAGAGCAAAAGGGAAAAAGAAAGGACTTGAAGAAGTACAGCATTCATGTTCTCTCTCATCTCAGTGTCTCTGTGTGTCCACTTTTCTCCTTCTGGAATGCCCTGCTCTGTCGGGAATAGTGACCTTCTCCCAGCTTACCCTACCAGCCCGAAGCCCACCTTCTACACAAAGGCTTCCAAATAAAACTAACCAATATTTACTACTCCCTTTTCTGGCTATGTCGGGTGGTTTCTGTGCTATGCCTATTTGCCATGGGTTACATTGGACTGAACATTTTTATTATTGTTCCCAGGGTTGTCCCTCATGTTTCACATGTATTTTGTGTTCTTCTCAAGGAGTTGTGTGTGGGAGACATCTAGCCCATGCTCCTTTCTCCATGCCAAAGGGGTGCCTTTTCAGATTCTCACATCAAATGTACTCGTGGTGGTCCTGATTGGCCCCTAAGTACCACCCTGGGGCTCTCCATATCTCTCCAATGAGTCGTATACCCCTTGAGGGCAGGGGTCTGTCGGATCTACTTCTGCACTCCCCGTAGGGCCTGGCCTTAGATAAATGCTCTTTCACTTGATTTAAACAGAGAAACAGAAGGAGGCCTTAACTCAGGAAGTGAATTACAGGAAAGATGGTCTACAAAACAGAGAGAAGGAAAGAAAGTGGAAGCAAGAGTTTGCAAATGCGGAGACCATTTCTTGATCCTGCTGTTTTCCTTGTGCTTCGAGGGCAGATAGATTTTCCAGGCATTTCTGGCTCCCGATCTCTGGTTCTGTCCAAGGGCTAACGAATGCACAAATGAGAGCTCCTGCAGGCTGAGGTGCTGGGCTTGCCCGGGGTTCTTTTAGCCGAGTCTAGGTCCTGCTGGTTGTCAGGGCAAGGCTGGGGTCTGAGTAACGAGGCCAGGGTGCAGCCCTGATTTGGAGCTCAAAAGGGAAGCAACCTCCGTTGCTGCCGAGAGATGACCTGACATATTTCACTGGCTCCTGTGGGACAACCCCAGGAAAATCCTTCCCACGCCCAACAACATCGCTCTTCACTTTCAGGATGCAGTAGCCCTTTGCCATCACTCAGGCAGCTGTGTCTTCTGCCAGTCGGGTTTTCCGGTGGGGCTTACCTCAGAGTCAGGCCTGGTGGATCCCTTCATATTTAATTTCGCTCTTTTCGGAATCAGTGTCAATTGTGCGCATGACTTAAGAAGAAATCACAGATTGCTCCATTGCTTCCTCCCCAAACGTCCCCTGCCTCAAACCCCAAACCAAAAATACCACCAACTCACCATGCTTGAGGAAGCAAGAGGACACTGAGGAGGGACTGCAGTCAAATACTAGTTGCAAAAAGAAAAAAGGGGAACAAAATCATCAAAAATATGGAAATTTAGAAGTTGCCTTATTATTTTTAGGCAGTAAGAAAACTAGAATCATTTACTATATGCAAGATTCATTAGCTGGGATGGGTTTCAGATGATCAGAGGACATAGAAAGGACTGCCTTTGTTCTGAGGAATAATAGAGTCCTTTCCCTCCCCAACATAAGCACAGAACTCATTAGCTAATGTCTTTTACAACTGGGTAGAAGAAACACAAATAAAAACCATGGTTGATGCAGCATGAACAGCCTAGATTATTACTGACCAATAAAAGAAAGCACATGTGAAGCCTCTAGCCTCATATAGACCCTTTTTAAAAAAAATATGCCCTAATATCCATACACAATAAAAATGAAGACTCTTGAAGTAGATGTGGCAAAAACTGTCTAACGTCTACTCATGAGCAACAACTCAAGACTCTGGCTTTGTGGTGTGGGATGGCAAAGGGGTTCTTTCGGTTTCATAGCTTTCCTCTTTGTAGATCTGGACAAACTAGACCTCTGAGACCTTGGACAAATCATCAGTGTCTCTAAACTTCAGCTACATATCTGTGAAATGGGAATTAAAGTGATATCATATGGGGTTACTGTGAAGATTAAATGAAGATGGTCCATGTAAAACAGGAGTTTAGTGCAGTGCCTGGAATATAGAGCTTAATAAACATTTGCTGTCACTATGGTTTAGGCACAATGGTTAAGCACATAGACTCCAGTGCCAGCATGTCTGGCTTTGGATCCTGCCTTTACTACTTAATGGCTGGGCAATCTTTGGCAAGTTACTCAGCCTCTCTGCTCCTGTTTCCTCAACTGTAAAATGGGGACAAGATTACCAGCTTGTTGGGTGATTGTGAGGGTTAAATGAAGTAAGCCCTTGGAGCACTGCCAGGCACACAGTGAGCACCATATAAACTGTTCATAATTTTCATTATGTTGTAAAGAGAACTTTGTTGACTAGATGCTTCTCCTACCTGTTCCTCACTCCTTACCTCCAATCTTGGAATTCTCAGACTGTATAGCTCATCCTCTCTTTTTAAATTTGAGCTACTAGGAAAGCCTCAATTCCCCAGATCTGTGGGGCACCATCCCTTGTCTCCCAGGGACCTGAGCAGGAACACATCAGTGGCGAGAAAGTGGTAGATCCAGAAACCTTAGCTGTGCAAGAGCACCGAGAGCTCTTGCCTGCCCTCCCTCGCCTGGGCTCAGCCCTGGGGGCTCAGGGATGGCCCCAAGGATCTGGGGGACCAGTTGAAATTGTAGTGCTTCAGCAGAGCCCAGGTTCTTGAGAAAGACCCAGAGGCTCAGAGAAGACTCCAGACTACAGAGCAGAGCAGAACTCTTAGCTCTATCTGCTAACCAGCCTGACCTTAGGTGAATTTTGCAGTCCCGGGAAATCCAAGGCTTAGGAAGGTCACCCAGGTCTGGATGAACTGAAGACTTCCAGTCTGGAATTTCATCCAGGGCTAGAGAGACTTTAGCTATCTCCTGGCAGTGGTAGCAGGGTGATAGCGTCTAGATTTCTTAGCTAAATTGCATCATCAACATACAGCTCCTCTTTGCTGTTTCTTTCACACAGAAATCTAATCTTAAAAATCTCTGATCTTTCTGTTCATGGTCTGTAGGAAAGCCAGCACTAGCCAGGAGGGAGAACCCAGTGTGAGAAAACAAGTCAGTTCCAGGCAGCACTGTAAATGTGCAGAAACGATCCTTATGATCTGTAATGAGAATCTCAGTGTCAGCCAATGTGCTTTATATGCTGTATCTCTTTGAACCCTTAAAGAGCCCCAGGAGGTCGGTACCATAATTATCCCCATTTTATAAATGAGGACTTAGGGGTTCAGAGAGGTTACAAAGGGTCACACCGACGCTGGTGTGATTGAGTCTGGAATCAAACCCCTTTCTGTTTGATTTCAAAGTCTGTGCAACTTGATGAAAGTTTCCAGTCTTCCCATTCTGACTCTCTTCTTTTTCAGGTATCTTCTATTTCTTATCCTATCCTTTTCAAAACCTCCAACAGAAAAGGAATTTGCCATAGACATCTAAGTCTTTGTGGGAATTTAAATCAACATGTCACAATTCCAAGGAGAAAGTCTCATTTTAAGGTCCTATACCAATTCTAAAATAGAAGACTTTATTTCATTGAAGACATTAGGGCATTATCCAGTATTTTGGGAGCACTACTCCTAAAATAATATAATTCTCACTCTAAGGCTGGCCTTGCTAATAATAATAGCAACAACAATTGTAATAACGATGATTGCAGCAACCATCCGAATGGCATGTGTTAGGCTCTAGCGTGCCACGCCCTTTATGTAAATCATTTCATTTAATCCTCACCATAAGCCTTACAGTGGGTGTAATTATAATGATCAATTTATAAATGGAGAAACTGAGGCTCAGAGAGGTTAAGTAATTTGCTTAGCTCATGCAGCTAGTAAGGTTAAAGAGTTGGGATTTGACCCTCTGTGCGTGTGTCTTCAGAGACTGGGTGTGGACTTACTCTCTGTGCCATACTGGAGAAAGCTAAGCTTTGAGGGGACCCTTTTGAAACAGGTCAGAGGTCTTCCTTACCTTTCTTTCTTTCTGTATCTTATCCTGCCCTTCTTGCACAGATGGCCATATACAGGAGATTAGGTGTCAGCAGATGGCTTGACTGAGTTTCCATCTCATGGAATGATTCTGTTTCTGGCATCCCAGTGCAAGGACTGCCGAGTCCTTTGATCACTTGAGCATTCGCGTTGCCTGCTTCTACACTGTTAATTCTATACCTTGTCTCAGTGGGGTGATGTTCCCAGGCTTCTTTCCTAGCTACATGGCTGATTCATTCTAAGTGACTTTTCTGAGGAGAAATTAGCTTAAGGGTTGTCTTTTGCATGTGCTCAACTAAATGACCCCAAAATGGAGTTGAAACAGTCCATGGTTCTGGGGATTTTATAGGGTAATCAGTCTTCCCTGTTTTAGGTCAAGCCCCCAAGACCAATATTCAAAATACACTTAAAATAATTATTCATGCTCTCCTGGAAGGAATCAAAGTTTGTAAAATATAAGAGAAGGCTGAAGACAATGCTTAGTATTTCACTGCCTCTTGTGATGTTCTCTGTGTGTTCTGTTGAAAGGCACAAGAGAAAGTCCATTTGCCGTACTGCTCATAACATCTACATTTGATTCTATATGTTCAATTCTGCTGTAGAAGACAAGAAAGCAAATGGGAAGGATAAAGCTCACAAGAAATATTGAATATGCATAGAAAGTAAGCCAGCAACTTATGAGATATTGGTGGAACTCCTAGGATGTTATATACAGATGATGAGTAAGGAAATAGCTTGTGAGACAAGCAGAATTCCTAAGATGTGTTACATACAGATAGTAAGTTAGCAGTCTTTAAAACATGTTAAAGAAAGATAGAATAAATAAAATATCTATGGGAAAAGACAAGCATGTTGCTTATAGATAGAAAGGGATGAAGAGGTCAGGTCATGATCATGCCACCTCTGGGCAGACAGCTATGTCATCCCCAAGCTGGCCACCCATTGGTAATACCCGTTCTGGTCCCACATATCCTCTGCCCAAGAAATGAACATAAACCCCAGAGCTTCTCAGCAGTTACTGGGAAGCTATAGCTGTAGCCAGGTGAACTTGCCCCTGTGTTTCTCTGAGACAGTAAGTGTGTGTCACCAGCCCAGGGTACCTTCTGTCTATGGTCCCCCTTGCTGCATCCGAATCTCTGGTCCTCATAATCACACCATCCATGGGGAAGTCTGAAAAGAGAGAGAGAGAGAGGGAGAGAGAGAGAGAGAGAGAGAGAGACAGGGAGGAGATATGAGTGTGGTCCTTCCATTAACTTGCACCTTTCTCTAAGTGTATTCACTTACCCCATCTCTTTCCCTTTGCTTCTAATGGTGTATTTTAATTGGTTTACTAAAACACACAATATGAACATATTCAATTTTGAGTCTTTGAGCCTTTCTGATCTGTGGCCTCAGGCATGATTTGCCTGGGACTGTTCTCAGAGGCTCCCTTTGCATCAAGGTGAATTCTCACGTGACATTCATGTTAGACTGTTTCCATTTGGATCTAGTCACTTGTATCGTCTGTTTCCTTGGCTAAGACTCCAACAGTGGATACTTTTACTCCCTGAGAGGACCTAGGAAAGAGCTGTGCCAACAGGGTTTGGAATGGAGGCAAAACTAATTCTGGAGAGTTCCAATGTGTGCTGAAAAAAGATAGCAATCAAATAAATGTGTTATATCACATCCTGAATATGGTCTCAGGTCCTCTGCCAGGTAATCAGTGAACATTTTTTATGAGTTTGATTTTTTTTCCGTTAGGAAAATTACTGAAGTTCTGAATTAACCAGAGCAGCACAAGAGGGACAACATCATTCATTCAGAACACAGGTGGGGGAAAGGCAGAACGATGGTTTGTAAAAATGGGTCCATAAATAATGAATGATTTTAATAACTCTGAGTGACTTGGACGCTCACACTGAGTGACCTTCTCAATATATTATTTATGCCTTTGGTGTTTTTTTCTCATATAACATATTTTTTTCCTCTGGTCACAGTATTTTCTTGTCCACTTACTGTGTTTTAAACCACACACTTCTTGCACATAGCTCTAAAGTGAAATATAGATTATAAAAGGAAACACTTCCCACACATTTATGAAATGGTTTCCAGCTGGTCTTAAAAATGTCTTCGATTCCCTCTGGATGTAAGCGTTTATCTGCTAATGCTTAGCATTCGGGAGTTTCCCTGCTCAGTTTCAAAAGTGGGAACATGGAGATAAAGTCAGTGTTTTAAGAGATTAGTATCTGAGAAACATAAAATTGGGTGAAATAAATATTGCACATGTATAAGAAGAAAGTTTCAATCATTATGTAGTGAAATTATACCTACCCCCCCAAACAAACAAACATAAAATAACAACAACAAAATTCTCACTGTGTCAGAGGATACAAGGCTTGGCCACTTTTGATCAGGAGGAATGAAGTTGTGTACCAGGAGGGTTAAGGTTTAGGTGTGTGTGATGAAATCCCAAGTGGTATGTCAATTCCCGCAGAGGACTTCAGGTCACTGGGTGGCATCCCTGTGGGAAATTATTTGGCAAAGAGAAAAGGACCTACGCCCACACCACATGCACCACTGTGTTAGTGGCTCTGAAGGCTTTCTGTGCAGCTAACTGGCCTTGGAGATGACTCCTTGGAGCCTTGCTAATAGGAAGGGAGTTAGGGAGTCCCTACTTCCAGGCAACTTTAAGGAACAGGGAGATCTCTGTGCCTGAATTTATAGGGTTAGATAGATGTTCCTTTTCCTTCCTCTTACACAACTTCCTCTTACTGCCTAGGTTTATATCAGTCACAGCGTTCATTTAAGGCACTCCAACTTTGGACTTCAACAAGACAAAGAGTGGCATCTACCCAAGACATAGTGGAGAAATCACCCTTAAAATGATAAAGCATTGAGGTGTAAAGTAACAAAGTCCAGAGAAACTCTCCAAGCTATAACTTTGCTTCTAAAAGTCCTCTGACTTGGATGCAACCTTCAATCAAAGTTCTATTTTCCCTTCATTTTAGCTATCTCCGGCTAAAATGGGTGGGGTGAGCCTCCTCTGTTTTCTATTAAGGGGCAAAGCAGCAAGATTTATGTCAGGAAGTCTTGCTGGAAAGAATGGAGTGGGCTCCCAGAGCCACCCAGTTCCATAGTAATAATATTTGAATTGAAAATCAGGGTAGCACTTCCCAAACAGGATTCCCCAGAACACTAGTTGCTTGAACTGATGATTTTTTAATTTATTTTTTTAATTTTTAAAATGTTAATACAGTTCAGATCAGCGTGCCTGGTTCATTTCAACTCCTTCACTGGCAAACCTGGGGGCAGGGGCTGCTTCAGCTTCTCTGCCTTCTTTTTGTCTGTGATGACCAAGGTGTAAAGGGATCCGCTGCATCGAACTTTAAACTTCACATTATCCTTATTTTTCTTGGCGTCACTTGGCGTCCTTTTGCCTGGCTGTAAGCAGAAAGTCCTTGATTTCTTCAGTTTTGCGAGGCATGATGACGCGGAGCGGAGAGCGCGGCCGGAACAGTGAGAGGCAAGAAGCTGAACTGCTGAATTTTGTTTTGTTTTGTATTTTTAACCACTGTTTATGGTCAAAAAAAAAAAAAAAAAAAAGTGTGGAAAATCCCGGGTTGAATACATTTCAAGGAATTACTTTTTCTGCAAGGCATTAAACATATTTAATGTGTTAATAGGAATTGCATGTCTTGGAATTAATGGTTCACAGAACACAGTTTGCAAACACTGAACAAGGGAGAGGACCGGGGGAGAAGTGGCCCAGGCTAGGCTGCATGACTGTGGGGGGCAGGGGCTTCTTGATTGCTGGTGGTTAAGCAGTGCCCTTGGGTACCCCCAGTTGTGCCTGGGGTATAGATGAAGAAGGCAGGAAAGGAAGCAGGATAAAACAGAGATAGCGAGGTGGTAGCGTGATGCTGGTTGACCTAGATTTCCAGACTCTGTGTGTGGATTGGGGGTCCTTTTGGGTAAGAAACATTCTCACTCCTCTTGCTAGGGAGCAAAACCGACATGCTCTCTCCCAGGGAGAGTGGTATGGAATGGTACAGCTCTCTGTGTTTTCTTCAGGTTCAGGTTCCTTCTCCAAGTCGGTCGTTCTTTCTCCAGTTATAGTATTATAAAAATGTATATATTATAGAATTGCCATATTTTATTTTGGCTCCTAATTTAAGTTATTTCAAGGATAGTACATACAGTCCTGGGTACTTGGATGTAAAATCTATGGCATAAGTTCATTGAGAAGCTCTCTGTTGGGGTTCTAACATTGCCACCCATGTGGCATCCCTTTCAACATGACCTCGGGGAGACAGTTCTGCATTGGGTTCCTGAGATGAACGCACATGCACATTTGATCTATTGCATTACCTCCCAGACTAAACTCGCTATCCTGCTGCCAGTCACTACAACGTTCTCAAATACGAGTCAAGTGTGCGTTAGGAGCCGGTGCCTTGTACTCTGAACTTCAGGGAGCGCAAACCAACCTTTTAATTTTTATTATTTTTTTCAATTTTATTACCTCTTATTTTCTTCCAGTTTCATTGAGATATAATTGACATACAGTTCTGTATAAATTTAAGGTGTACCGCATAATGATTTGAATTATATACATCATGGTATGATTACAATAAGTTTAGTGAACACAATCATCTCATAGAGATACAGAATTAAAGAAATAGAAACAAATTTTTCCTGGTGATGAGAACTCTCAGGTTTATTCTCTTAACAACTTTCATATGTAACACACAGCAGTGTTAATTGTGTTTATCATGTTGTACATTATATCCCTAGTGCTTATTTATGTTATAACTGGAAGTTTGTACCTTTTGACTGCCTTCATGCAGTTCCCCCTCCCCCAACTCCCACCTCTGGTAACCACAGATCTGTTCTTTTTCTATGAGTTTGTTTGTTTGTTTTTGAAGTATAATTGACCTACAACACTATGCTAGTTCCTCTTATATGACATAATGATTTGATGTCTCTGTACATTTCAAAATGATCAATCATGATAAGTCTAGTTACCATCTGTCATCATACAAATATGTTATATAATGTAACATAACATATGTTACATAATTATTGACCATATTCCCCACACTGTACATTTCATACCTGTGACTCATTTATACTGAACTGGAAGTTTGTACCTCTTATCTCCCTCATTTATTCTCTCCTTTCTCCATTCCCCTCCCCTCTGGCAACCATCTGTTTGACTCTATCTGTTTTGTTATGTTTTGTGAAAAGCTAAAAGCATTTCCCCTAAGATGAGCAACAAGACAAGGATGCTCACTCTCACCACTTTTATTCAACACAGTACTGGAGTCCTTCCTAGCCACAGTAATTAGACAAGAAAAACAAATAAAAGGAATCCAAATTGCAAAGGAAGAAGTAAAACTGTTACTGTTTGCAGATGACATGATATTACACATAGGAAATCCTAAAGATGCCACCAAAAACTACTAGAACTCATCAATGAATTTGGTAAAGTTGTAAGATACAAAATTAATATACAGAAACCTAACAATGCTAACAATGAACTATCAGAAAGAGGAATGAACAAAACAATCACATTGACAATTGCATCAAAAATAACAAAATACCTAGGAATAAATCTAACTGAGGGGGTAAAAGACCTGTACTTGGAAAACTATAAGACACTGATGAAAGAAATTGAAGACAACACAAACAGATGGAGAGATATACTGTGCTTATGGATTGGAAGAATTAATATTAACTGATGTTGTTAAAATGACCATGCTACCCAAGGCAATCTACAGATTCAATGCAATCCTTATAAAATACCAAGGGCTTTTTTCATAGAAGTAGAATAATTTTAAAATTTGTATGGAAATGTAAAAGACCCTGAATAGCCAAAACAATCTTGAGAAAGAAGAACAGAGCTGAAGGAATCATACTCCCTGACTTCAGACTATACTACAGAGCTACAGAAATCAAAACAGTATGGTACCAGCACAAAAACAGACACATAGCTCAATGGAACAGAATAGAAAGCCCAGAGATGAATCCAACTTATATGGGCAATTATTCTATGACAAAGGCAGCAAGAATATAAAATGGGGAAAACACAGCCTTTTCAATAAATGGTATTTGGAAACTGGACAGCTACATGCAAAAGAATCAAACAGGACTACTTTCTCATACCACATACAAAAATAAACTCAAAATAGATTAAAGACCTAAGTGTAATACCTGAAACCATAAAACTTCTAGAAGAAAACATAGGCAGTATGCTCTTTGACATGGGCCGTAGCAATATTTTTTTGGATATGTTTCCTCAGGCAAAGGAAACAAACACAAAAATAAACAAACAGCACTACATCAAACTAAAAAGCTTTTGCACAGTGAAGGAAATTATCAACAAAATGAAGAGGCTGCCTACTGAATGGGGGAAGACATTTGCAAATGATGTATTTGATGAGGGGTTAATATCCAAAATATACAAAAAACTCATACAACTCAACATCAAAAAACCCCCAAACAACCCTATTGAAAAATGAGCAGAGGATCTGAATAGACAGTTTTCCAAAGAAGACATACAGGTGGACAACAGGCACATGAAAAGATGTTCAACATCACTAATCATCAAGGAAATGCAAATCAAAACCACAATGAGCTATCACCTCACGCCTCTCAGAATGGCTATTATCAAAAAGACAACAAATAACAAGTGTTGGTGAGGATGTGGAGAAAAGGAAACTCTTGTGCACTGCTGGTGGGAATGTAAATTGATGTAGTCACTATGGAAAACAGTATGGAGATTCCTCAAAAAATTAAAAATAGGACTACTATACAATCCAACAACTCCACTCCTGGGTATTTACCTGAAGAAAATGAAAACACAAATTAGAAAAGATGTATGCACCCCTATGTTCATTGTAGCATTATTTACAATAGCTGATACATAGAAGCAACCTAAGTGCCTATCAATGGATGAATGAATGAAGAAGATGTAGTATATGTATACAGTGGAATATTACTATCCATAAAAAAGAGTAAAATCTTGCCATTTGCAACAACATGGATGGACCTAGAGAGTATTATGCTAAGTGAAATAAGTCAGACAGATTAAGACAACTAATGTATGGTTTCAATTATATGTGGAATATAAAAAATAAGACAAATGAACAAACATAGCTAAACATACCAAGCTTTTTATTTTTTAAAAAATAATGATTTAGAAAAGGAAGATGGGAGAATGGGGGTGCCACAACAATGTTCCAGAGAAGCAGGGGTACAGGTCAGTCCATTCCACTTTCTCTGTCTGAGGTAGGGTCTCTAAGACCCTGATGAAAGGGGAGAAGGTATCTATATGGACTGAATTTACTTCTGGACATTTTCTAGAACCTGTCTGGTAGTCCTTGGTTAATTCAGCTGAGTGCCACACTTCATCAGGGTCAGGGATCCAGACCCTTGTGTACTGAATAAGGGATGGGCTCTGAGAGCAGTTCTCAACCAGAGCATCCATCACTACAGTTGTTCCGGAGCCCCATTCCTTCCATACCATGCTTTTTAAATGGTCCCTTTGAATCCCCCTCTGGGGTTTGAGATGAAGGGGAAGCACCACCTCCTCCTTTGGTGTGGAAAAGGGACCTACAGCACAATTTCCTCCCCAAGATGGTCTTTCCCCAAACCCTCCTTCTCCCCACTCTCTCTCAGCCCTTTAACATCTCCAATGTGAGTCAAGAATTTAAAAGAGTTATGTAACCAGTTTTTACTTAAATCCTTAAAAGTAATTTGCACATGGACTCATACTTCTTTTGGAATGCAGCAACACTTGTATCTTTGTGCCTCAGTTGAAGCTTCAGTTTTAATTCCTGTTACAAAGATGCTTGTATGCATATCTTTCAATTTCTCTCTCTCTTTTTAAAAAAAATATTTTGGGAGTGTTATTTTCTCTCTCTCTTTTTTAGTAAATTTATTTATTTATTTTTGGGCTGCATTGGGTCTTTGTTGCTGTGTACGGGCTTTCTCTAGTTGCGGCGAGCGGGGGCCACTCTTTGTTGTGGTGCGCAGGCTTCTCATTGAGGTGGTTTCTTTTGTTGCGGAGCATGGGCTCTAGGCCCACAGGCTTCAGTAGTTGTGGCACGCGGGCTCAGTAGTTGTGGCTCATGGGCTGTAGAGCGCAGGCTCAGTAGTTGTGGCACAGAGGCTTTGTTGCTCCGTGGCATGTGGGATCTTCCCAGACCAGGGCTTGAACCCATGTCCCCTGCATTGGCAGGCAGATTCTTAACCACTGCACCACCAGGGAAGTCCCTCAATTTCTCTTAAATGGTAATTTACCTTAGGATGGTTCTCCAGAAGGGAAATCATTGGTTCAAAGGATTTGGAAAGAGTATTTTCATTCTAAACATGTGGTTGTTTTTCTCAACCTTGAGACTGAAGGGGAATTACTAGGCTGACTCAGGCGTGAAACAGGTTGTTATGTGTAAGCTAGACCCTGTGTTAAGTGGTGCCAGGGTGCGTACTGGAATTTTCCTAAGAACCTATAATTTGCTTACCTGTGTAGTGCCAATAGTTTGAGGTTCTTCACACCACATTTCTTCTAAGCAACTCCCAGTGCAGGAACAGTTCCAAATGCACAGGCCCATGTTTGCAATGGAAATAGGAGAATCTTAGATGTCAATGATGAGTGGCGATTTAAATAATGATAATTATATTTATATAGCACTGAGTATTTGCCAGGCCCTGTCTTAGCTACATTAACATATATTAATTTCTTTAGACCTCACATCAACTCTATGAAGAGGCACTATTATTATTCCCATTTCACAGAAGAAGAGGCTGGGGTACAGAGAGGTTAAGTAACTGACTCAGCTAGTAAGTGGCACAGCTGAAAGTTGCACATGCCATCGGCTGCACAGTGTGTCTAACCATTGCACTGAACTGCCTCTTACACTAAACAAAACGCTATCTGTTGCAATGGTCCTCAGAGGTTCTGTCATACTCCCATGAAGAAGATTGGAAACATTCTCAGAACTAACCTGGCTTCCAGGGATGACAGGCCTGAATGTGCAAAAAGAGGATGGTAGTTGGGTTGGGTGGGTACTTGGTGGTATCTGGCTTTGTTTCTCTTCCCTTTGATGGTGAAGTAGGGCCCACAGCACAGTTGAGCATGGTGCATAATAGATGCTCAGTCAAGGGTTATTGTATGACTGGATGAATGATACAGTCAACATAGATAATGACACAAATGCCTGCTCTCTGCATTTATGTCTTCTATCTCATTATTATCTCTGATTGTCATAGCAATATAAACTAGATATGATTGCCCCTGTATTATAAGTGAGGAAGCTCAAGTTTAGAGTAATTAAGGGAGTTATTTTGTCTAAGGCCATGCAGCTAGTCAACCACAGATGCAGGTTCCAGACCACATCAGTCACCTCTTTTATTCACCTAATGTTTGCCACTTATGTCCTATGACCTGTTACAAGAGTAATATTAAGTATTAGCTTATGTCTGTCCCCTTAAGATAGTCCATTGAGAAGACCCAACTAGTTTATCCCCATTTAGATTCCTCAAACTCAGTCTTGCTAGTAAAATATTTCCTTGTGTCTCCAAACGGATTGTTCATAACCTTTTCATTAAAATTAAACCAGGATAATTTCTCAGTAATTCGGAACACAATTGGCTTTGTTAGAAAATCCCTAATTGCATTTTTCTCAGATGACATCTTTTTGAATTAATTATTCCATTCTCTTATATCCTTTTTCTGCACACAAGCCCAGGAGCTCTGCGGGCAACCTGGGAAGACCTTTCTTCATATGTCTTTTGAGGATGAGTATGTCCTACCTCCAGTATTACAAGAACAGATCTGGAGTCAGAGCACCTGAATCCAGGGGCTACCCTGCCCCTCACTAGAGTGGGAAAGCATTTTAACTTCTCTTGACTTCAATTTTCTCCTACATGAAATGAGGAGGTGTGACAGGTCAAGGAAGTGTTAGGTGTGCCCAGGGCAGGCATCACTAATCTCTCCAGGAATTCCTCCTTGCTGACTCTCAGTGCAGTTCCCCAGTCAGGTGCTATGGATCCACTGGAGGTGGCATCTAAGTTCATGAAAGTTAGTTGCTGCCTTTGTTAAATATGAACACTCAGCTCCCACACAGGCCTAGTCTTAACATTTGTGGTGTTGGAGAAGAGTACAAATGGAGGCCACATACTACATGTTTAAATATTTAAAAGTTATAAATTAAGCTAACAAACTGTTAAATAATGTATGTTTTACTTTTCTATCTTGAAAAATATAGCTTCACTATAACCCGGAATTCTCCTGCTCCTTGCGTTCCATGTTGGAATGTGGCAGCATGGAGAGAAACAGCCATGGCCATGGCTTACCACTTTTCTTCTAATAAATATCTGCAGTCATGTTATGAAGAACCTTATATGCAAACGTGTGGCCACCCCAACCTGCATATCCAAGCTCTGCCCACACTGCTGCAAACAGTTGCCCCAGCCACCCCTCAGGCCTAGGTGTGAGCATCCTAATGGTGCAGTCAACCTTCAGGATTTGGGCAACAGGACTGTACAAGCCTTGGAAGGCTATCTGGGGCGGGTGTGCCAGGATCCTGGTCTTGGGCAGGTTATGGATTTCAAGTTGATACACTCCATAGGCCTTGCAGACTCTTCAGCCTGTGAGAAGGGGATGACAGAGGGCTAGAGTGGGCTCTCTATTGTACAAGGTTCCTCTGGCCAGATCGTTTCTCTAGACACCATTGAGGATAAGGTCATCCTTTTCACCACTGGTCATTAATGACCATTTAAATGTTGATTACTCCCAAATTTGTATTTCCACAGAAATCAAGGGAGTAGAGAGTTTCAGAAAGATGGAGTGGCCAATGGTTCCTAAAAGACATTTGATCTGATGTCAAATGTATCAGAGAAGTCCTGGGAGTCAAAGGCTGGAAAGTGTCTGTTGGGCCTGGAAATATGGAGGTCATTGGTGGCATCAGATAGAACAGATTCCTATTGAAGAAGGTTGAAAAGTGATGAGAGGTAGGAAGTGGAGGTAGAGTGAGGAGTGTAATGACTTTTTCAAGAAGCTTAGCTGACAAGGGAAAGCAAGAGGAAGGACAGCAGTCAGAATGGGATTTAAGGTCAAATAAGGTCAAATTTAGAGTCAAATTTTTAAATGGAAGGCATTAGAGAATATTTAACGGCTGCAAGAAGGAGCTACCAGAGAGGGAAAGTGGAAGGTACAAGAGAGAAGGGTTAAATGACAATGCAAGAAGAGGATTGGGGTCCAGAGCACAGGTGAAGGTATTGACCTTGAACCAGAGGTGGGGTGATTTATTTTCCAAAGCTGGAGATAGTGGTAAATTTGGACACATTTGTAATTGGGACGTTGAGGCAAATTGTGATTGCTTAAAATTTTTTTTTCAGTGAGGAGATAAAGCTATACGCTGAGAGTGAAGGGAGAAAAATGTGGCTTGGGGATTTAAGGAGAGTGTTGAAACTTTGGAGTAACTGCTTAGTAGAGAATGCAAGGGTTGCTGATCAAGACAGTTGAAAGAATTGTCTAGTGGCACAAGGGCAAAGCTGAGTTTGTTCAACATGAATGCTGAATAGCAAAAATCTGTGCAGTTTTGTTATTTTTTTTCCCCCAGGAGAAGTTAGCAGCCCAGGTAGTGGGCAGAGGAGATAGTCTGTGTAAATTACCTGGGGTAGAACATGCAGTGCTGATGTGTAAAGTAGTTAGAAGAAACAGGTGTGTAGGGGAGAGCAGTGCAGGTAAGAGAGTAAAGTAGGTAATCCTCTATGGACTGTAAGCCTGGAGATTGGATAGGGAGAGAAGTGATGCCCCCAAGAGGTTGATCCACTCTCAGTTGAACTCAAGGAAGAGCATATGGAACTGGAGTGCAGGTATGAGAGAAATGGATGATAAGGAGAACCCTGGAGATGAGTGCTCAAGATTTCAGAGGTGAAGCAGTTGCAAGTGGTGACAGGACCTTGGATGAGGCCACTGGAGTCAGTGATATTTGGCTGGAATGCATGTGCAGATTAGAGTCAACGAGATCATGGAAATTTGATACTAAGGTTGATTAGATTTTACACATTGTGAGAAACTGATGATACTACAATAATTGTAGGGGATTTTAATACCCTAGTTACTTCAATGGATAGGTCATCCAGACAGAAAATCAATAAGGCAACAGTGGTCTTAAATGACACAATATTCCAGTTGGACTGAATAGATATCTACCAGACATTCCATCCAAAAACAGCAGAATTCACATTCTTTTCAAGTGCACATGGAATGCTCTCCAGGATAGATCACATGCTAGGCTGCAAAACAAGTCTTAACAAATTTAGGAGGATAGAAATTATATCAAGTCTCCCCCCACCCCTACCACAGTGGTTTGAAACTAAAAATCAATTACAAGAAGAAAAATGGGAAAAGCACAAACATGTGGAGACTAAACAACATGCTACTAGATGTTATACATTGTAATTAAAGAATAATAAAGGGCTTGAAGAAAAGAAAAGAGCTGATAACACTGTATAAAATCCTCATCTTGTTTAAGACATAGACTTTCTCGGCATGCTATCCACTCTACCTTTTTATTTTGTTTCATGTACAAAAGACGTAGAATACCATGGGTGATGGGGATGTAAAGATGGGGAGGAGAGGGATGAAATGAGAGGATTACACTTTGGCTCCTGCCCAGGGCTGGCAGGGATGCATGTAGGTTCCAAATGGCATTGTGTGCAAAGTGGTACTGGTCAGGACTTAGGCTGTGGAAGCTGGGCTGCCAGGTTACACACAGGTTCAGCATCCTGGGAGGTGGGGATGTTGAAATGGACAGTCTCAGAAGACTCAGCTTTATGGGGTTGACTCCTTGAACTGCGACTGGTGGGAGAGGAGGGGAAAGTGGCAGAGGGAGGAGGGAAGGGAATTCATGTTTATTAAGTCTCATCAGGCATTTCACATGCATTTAATTCTCGTGATAATCCTGCAAAGGAAGCACCATTATCCTCATTTTGCAAATGATATGTCAACTTGCCTGTAACATGATGTGAATTTCCATAGGAATGCAGATTTTTCTTCCTGAATTGCAAAACCAGACAATGCGTACATAGAAAGTCAAATAATACAGAGAAATAAAAAGGCAAGTCAATAAGCAATGTAGCCTTCATAGCTGCCTTTGGCTCCTAGACAATATTTTCTCATACCTTTCCTGTCTCCTCTGTTTGATCTTGGCTCAGGGCCTATCTGAATCAACATTTGACAGGATTCAAAGTGCTATTTCTAACCTTCACCAGTAAAAATATTCAAATTGCATGCTTTCAAGAGTAATTCACTTCATATTGTCTGTCTATGGGGAGGCAGTTCTGATGAACTGGAAACGCTGCACTGAAAATCAGAACCACGGATTCTGGCTCTCATCCTTGCTACTGACACACTATGGGACCTTGGGCAAGATACTCAACCCCTCAAGGGTCCTCCCTCTAAACAGGGGTAATGATACCTGCACTGCTTGCCTTACGGGATTGATGCGTGGGGTAACTGAGACGGCGAATGTGAAAGGGCTATACAGTGCTATGCTGATGGCAAGGACCTCTGTTCTTGAGGCAGGGTAACTCAGAACTACCTACTTTATGTCATGCCTCAGACAGCGTGGACTTGAAACAGGTGCAAAAACCTTTATCTGAAACTTTGTGGCCAAACGTGTGTCAGAATGAAGCAGCATTTTTCTGATTTTAGAAAGGAAAAATAGTGCCCATCTGGCATATTACTTAACCCTGCTGAGGTCTAAGGCAGCATCCTATAATGTCACACATGAACATTTTTTTTTTTTTTTAGCAAGCCAAGACTATTCATATTAGAAGGGATAAATATAGATCATAAATAGCTTCATTTTCATTTACGTCCATATAGTAGGCTGAATAATGGCCACCCAAAGATATCATGTCCTAATCCATGGAACCTGTAAATGTTACCTGGTAGTAAAAAGGATATTTGCAGACATGACTGAGTTAAGGATTTTGACATGTGAGATTAACCTGGATTATCTGGGTGGGCCCTAAATGTCATCAAATGTGTCCATATAAGAGGAAGGCACAGGGAGATCTGATACACATGGAAGAGAAGGTGATGTGACCATGAAGGCAGAAATTGGAGTGATGCAGTCATAAGTCAAGGAATGCTGGCAGTCACCAGAAGCTGGAAGAGGCAAGGAACGAATTTTCCCCTAGAGCCTCAGGAAGGAGTGTGGCCTTGCTGACACCTTGATTTTGGCTCAGTGAAACTAATTTTGGACTCTAGCCTCTGAAACTGTGAGAGAATACATTTCTAATGTTTTACGCCACCAAGTCTGTGGTAATTTGTTACAGCAGCCATAGGAAACTAATTCAGTCAGGTTTTGCTGCCAAATGAGTTATGAAAAGAATTCTGAGTTGTCAGTTTTTTGCCTTTGGGAATTGTGAATAGGTGGTTGACCTGTATGTAGCACTGGTACCCAAGTATCTTTCAAAGTGGTTGTTAGGCTGTCTTGTTCATTCACAGCTGGTCAGAATGGTGGGGAGAGGTCTGGAATTGCTGTTAGCATTGCCCACTGTGCAGCAAGATGGACATTGAGGTATGTTGGGAGAGGGGGGAAGGGTGAGCCTATCCAATAGCAAAGTTTGAGCTGGGGGGGCAAAGGTGTTCTACCTAAGGAGCACAGTAATTTCTAGCCACAAATCAGGCAAATGGCTGGTCCCTTCAAGGGATTCAATTAGTAGCAGGGTATCCCACAAGTATGTGATTCTCAAAAGCCCAGGTACCAGGCACAGGTAAGGGGATCTGCGTATCAGGTAGCAGTTGAGGTTCAGGTCAAGGGCTAGGGAGGGCATCATTGGACATAGGTTACTATAAGAGGAACTGAAGAAATAGGGACTGATGCAGAAGCTCAGTTGTATCAATGTGTGTGTGTGCGTGTGTGTGTGTGAGACACTGTCTAGGGTACTTGAATGAGAAAGGTTCTTTATTAGGGAACATCTTGAGGTGGGTGGGAACGGTGACTTGGGAAGAATATGAGCTCTGCCAGTGTTCTGAGGCAGATTAGCAGTAAGGAAAACTCAAGTGAACCCCACAGGGTATGACTTGGGGTGCAAAGCAGGACCCTGAATTAACACTGATGCACTCATCACGGGCCAGAATGGCAGGGAGACTTGATCAGTACTCAGCCCAAGCAGAGGGGTGCTGCTCCGGAGTACTTATTTCTTCATGCCAAGCTGACTAGGAAACTGGGGTAAGCAGGACATGAAGGGGCAAAAGAGTGGGCCCAGCAATAGAGAGCCACTGAAGGGAAATCTGTGAGGTGGGGACACACACACACACACACACACACACACACACACACACACTCACACATACCGTGGGGGGAAGTGGGGAGGCAGAGCGGACAGCTGCTGATGCTGTCAACGTCTTTGTCTTTTTTTGTTTGTTTTAAAATCAACTTCCTCATGATAAAATAGTCCTTGTATCATCACATGACTGTGTCTATGATGAAATTACTTAAAATCTCCATTTTAAAACTCATTAAGTTTATCTGAAGGCTATTTAAAAAGTTATGATCTAATCTAAATGGCCAACACAGAGCCCAGTTAAGTAAACTATGGGTATCTATGCAACCAAGCTTTTTATAGTCATTAATATTACATTTACAAAGAGTTTCTAAAGTCCTGGGAAAATATTTATGCTATAATGCTGTGTGAAAAAGGCAGGATACAAGATTGTTTACAGAGTACAAAGAAACAAACAAAATAAAAACTATGCATGAAAAACTAGTAGGAAATCCATTGAAATGTTAATGCAATGATAGCCTCTAGATAGTGGGGCTAAGACTATCTTTTAAAAATCATCTTTCTAGTTTTCTATTTTCCTAATTATCTTTGCATCACCTTTTCTTTTAGCTATTTTACTTTTTTATATATTATATTACTTTTGCAATGGGAAGGACCCAATAAGCTCTTCTTGAATTTAATCCAAAGAATTTTGTGTTTTAAAGGGCAACAATATCTACAAAGAAAAATGTTATTGCATTAATATTTCCAATTGTATGAACTCTAGATATAGAAGGTAAAAAATAAATAGCTCCTCCCCATCCCTACCCAATAAGCCTAACAAGAAACGGACTTATATTTTTCTTTTCTCATAAAACCAACTGGCAAGAAACTTCAGGCTGTGGAAAAGCACTTGGGGAAGATCATATTATGGTACAACATGGCTTGAACTTGCCATTTACACACGTTTGCTGCAGGAAGAGGCTGCTTTCAGAGGTGCGTGTGGAACAGGAGAGGCTGCCTCCTGCCGATTTCCTCTAGGAAGCGAATCCTTCAAGGCTTTTCTCAGGTGTTATCTCATTCAGATGTCCCCCTTAACCTTGAGCTGGAGTAAGTGTCCTCGCTCTGCGCGCCTCTAGCACTGCCTGTATCACGTGACATCATTTCACCAATGAGGCTGCGTCAGAGTCTCCGAGCGGCAGAAACTGTGTTTCACTTGTGCTGGTCTTCACAGCACCTAGCAGAGCCCCTGGCAGACGGTAGGTGCTGAATAAATATTTGTTAAATGAGCTGAGCAATTCGCCTAAAGTGTGAGAGAAGCTGTATGAGCTTCCTAGGGTTGCCATGACAAAGTAGAGCAAACTGGGTGGCTCAAAGCAACAGAAATTTATTCTCTCACAATCCTGGAAGCCAGAAGTCTGAAATCAAGACGTCAGTAAAGCTGGTTTCTTCTGGGGGGCTTTGAGGAAGGGTCTGTTCTATGCTTCTCTCCTGCCTTCTGGTGGTTGCTGGCAATTCTGGGCATCCCTTGACTGGCATCTATACCATACAGTCTCCGCTTCTGTCTTTACAATGGGGCTCTCAATCTGTGTGTGTCTCTTCCGTGTGTCTGTGTCGCCGTGTCCAAATTTCCTTCTTCTTATAAGGATGTCATTCATATTGGATTCGGTATGACCCTAATTCAGTATGAGCTCATCTTAACTTGATTACATCTGCAAAGACCCTATTTCCAAATAAGTCATACTCAGAGGTACCAAGGTTAGAACTTGAATATATCTTTTTGCGGGGACGCAATTCAACCCACAACAGAAACTACAGGGGATTTGAAACCGAGTGATGTGGCAATAACCTGCCCGTGTACCCAACATAATATAACGACTGGGCAGAGAGGGTACCTGAGTCACTACCAGCCATAGGTAGCCAGGAGCTGAGGGTCTGGGTCAGTGCAACTGGGCAGGAACAAGGAGAGCCAAGCAGGTGGGTGCTAAGAACAAGAAAGGAAGAAACTGTTTCAGAAATAGGGCGATGTTGCCAGGCATGGGGAGAGAAGAATTTGGGGTTAGTGAAGGAGAAGAGTAATTTGCTGAAGTCTATCAAATGACTCCCATCTTGTCCCATGCTGTTTATCACTTGCATATCTGGTTGTCTTTGGCTCATGGTATCTACTTAGCATCTGACCCCAGATCCACATCAGAGAGTCTGGCATGAAAAGAAGTAGGTAGGAAAAAAGACAAGCATTTTTCTCCTAGGAGTCATAAAAGAAAAAAATGTGTTGGCTCTATGTTCTGTGAGAAACACACTGAGCTACACCGTACAGTTGTTCTAATCATGTATTTTTCTGACACGTAAAGCCCATAAGAACTGGTAGCATATTTGGCGAGACTAAATACTCCTAAGAGGATATAAATGAAATTTTATATGCAACGTCTAGCTCTGGGGTTTGAAGAGCAAAACATGACATGTTATCGCTTCTCTTTGAAACTAGAACTTTAAAAAATGTTTATTATGCATTGTAAAGAGCAATGAATAATAACAAAATTGGAAATTATCTCAGTAAATGAATACCCCAAAGTGGAATGGTTGCCTTAAGCTATTCCTTTGGGAGAGTCATTTTTCCTGAAGTCACAAATCAACTGTTCACTGTTGAACCTGAGAAGAATGTGAGACAGAATTTTTACATTTCCATGATAAGACACTTCAACCCTTTTATGTTTGTGACCCCCTACTATCCATTTCTTGACCAAGAATATCCAAACTTATGGAGATTTTCAGACTTGAATATCAGAAGGTGAAAAGAAAAATTAATGAGCTGAAATGTTCTTGCTTTGATTAGGACTACATCATTTGCATTTAGTTTAATTGAAGTAACTACATTCCAAGTTGAGGAGAGAGAATGAGGAGGAGGTGGCATGTGGAATGCTGAACTAAAAGAAGGGGGAGCCCTGGGCTGTAGATCTATCAAAATCCCAGGAAAGACTGTTTATTTCCCAGGCTTCTGCACAGGAGACTGGGATTTGCAAGGGCAAAAAAGATGAGACCTGAGTCTTGTCAAGTGCAGCCATGGTTTTCATGCATGCTTTGGGTCTGTTTCGATAACGAAGCATATCTTTTGTAACTCAGGCATAAAGGAAGTATTTGTCTAACCAAAGGAGCGATCCTAGATTGTGAGATGAGCTCTGAGCATTCTAGCCTCAAAGATAATTAAGACTCAAGAAGTTTTCTTCTTGAGCAAGAGTTCAAGAAATGTTTATACTGACTTCACAACTGGCTCCAACCAAAAGTTTCAGCACCCTTCTATTTGAGGTATTAACTTACTTGACCCATAGTTTGTACGTGCAACTGGCTAAGGAGACGGGGGCAACGTGAAAACATAGTTCAAAATTTGGCTTTGAACTATGCCTGGTATGCTAAAATATTTAGTTCTTCAAAACTTGGCATTTAGAGAAGAGGGTGGATTTAAATAGAGGATGGCCAGCTGGCTAATTGCATGTTGCCAACATCTTCCTCTGGCTATTTACTGGATGAGTCTTGTTTATGTCAAAAGCTGACTCTGTCCTTTCTCCTCTCTCATGGCCAAAAAATGGAATGCCATGCATTTTACTCAACATGAAATGTTCTGGTGAAACCCAAGGCAACAAAGCCTGCTTCAGTCTCTTGGTGGGCCAGACAAGGCAGGGGGTAGGACAGAACTGGGGAGAGGTTTTAGGACAGGCTGAAAATGGCGAACAACTAAGATTCCAGTTTATCATCTTCTACATCTCCTTTTAGAGAAGATAATTACTTCTCCTAAGGATATTGTCTAGCCAAAAGCTATTGATGGCACATTCAAGGCTAGGTTTTTCGGTGTGAACTGACTTCTTAAAGCCCCACCAATCTGGCTGAGCCCTGTGGATAAAGTGAGGGCTGAGGTTAGCAGAGTGTAAAGTGTAAAGTGGGGGTGGCCTCTCCTCATTGCATGATTGAAAAAAAAGAGCCTCCAGGGACCTCTGCAGTATATTGCACGGAGAAGGAACCAAGTATAAAACTGATAGGAACTTGAAGAAAATGATGTACAGAGGTAGAAAGGAAATGAGGGTATGTGTGAGGGTCACATGCTGGGTGTATCACCTAAGTCCATCCATAAGAGGCCCATCAGAGAGGCAGACTCTGGTTGGAATTGCAAACTCAAATGCCTCTAGGAAGGCTCTGGTTGATAATATAAACGTTAGAGATTGTTAGACTATAGGGAATGGTGGGAACTGTGTCAAACTGCAACACACTTATCTGCTATAAAGGTATTAAAAAATTTTTTTTAAAAAAACACCACGCTGACCCAACAAAACATTTCTGTGAGCTGCATTTTACTCAAGGGGCATCAATTTGTGACTGCTATGTAGTGAGAACTCAACTTTGAGGGTCTGAAATTTCGGGCTGTATTTATTTGTTGAAAGTGTCTGGTAAAACTGCTTTACATAAGGGAAAGCTATTGTCTAAACTTCCTGTCATGATGTAAAATTCCTTTTTTTCCTCTGTTCTTTTTCTCTTGTCATAAAATGAAGACCACATCCTTGGAAGGAAGATACTCATTTTGGAAATTGTCAGGGGGGCTGCCCTTCACTTCCTCAATGAACAGCTAGGGGTAAACACTCAGCGAATGCCTGTCATTCCACCCTAACCTCAGGGGTTATCAACACACTACTCTGGGCCTCTCCTTAATTCCAGGCACACTCTGCTCCATGCTATGTCCTCTCCAAACCCCAGTGGCACCATAAAGGAAGCAAGCCATCATAACAGTGAGTTTTAAGTCAGTTCTGTGAATAGGGACGGAAGTTTTTGTTGATTAGAAGGAGAGATTACTTTGTTGCTTTGTGTAAATAAATCAAAATAAATTCTTCTTAAAGTGGGTGCCCCTATGGGGAGAAGCTTGAATGGATAAGATTTACAGTTGGGATAATAATATTTCGTCAAGGATACAACTATGACTTTCCATCCTCTAGGGCCCTAGAGACCTCTCACCTGAGAATTTCTCTCTAAACTCTTCATTAGGGATATTTAAAAATAGCTTTAATACATGGTATATATTCCTTGAGCACATCTGAGGCTAACCATTATGGTAGCTCCATGCTACTGGCCTTAGTTTACCCCTCTTAACTGTTGCTGAGTTTCCCAGCATCCACTGTGCTCAAACTGGAGTTTCTGGGCAATCCTTTCCTCTAGTTAGACCACAGCTGTCTGCCGGAGCAAAAATAACACTAGCAAATAGTTTCTAACCACTTATTGTGTACCCAGTAGTTGTATATGAAAAATGAAATAAAAATATGTATCAGACGGGTGATACAAAGAAAAGGGCCATCAGTCTAGCTGGAGCAGAAAGTTGGAAAAGCAGATCAGAGCCAGGCTATACACAGTGTTTCTGGCTAGTCTGATGAATTCAGACCTTTTCCTGATGTAGGGAGCCCGTGAAAGTTTTTGAGCAGAGATGTAAAATGATGGAAGAGACTTACTAGAAAGCTTTACTTGGCAGGCATCTGTAAGGTGGTTCAGAGGAGGGAGAAACTAGAGGCTTGGCAATCAATGTTATTAGTAAATCCAAGCATTAAACCATCTAGAGACTTACAGTGACAAAGAGATACCTAGTTATAATGATAAATAGCCAACATTAACTGTGTGCTCTCATATGCCAACTACTGTTGTATGTGCTTTATGACCATTATTTAATTTAATATTTGCAACAGCATTCTTAGATATCACTCATTTTCAGAAAAGGAAACTGAGTCTCAGAGCAATAAAGACACTTTCTAAGCATTACCTGGCTAGGAAGTATCAGAGCTGGGAGACAAACCTAGGTGGTCTGGCTTCAGGGCCTTCACCTTCGACCATGCTTCCGCAACTTGGATCTGAGCATCTCGGTCCCTGGCCTTCCCTGGCCACTGTGGTGAGGCTGGGACTCAGCTTAGGACCACTGTTATCACTCTACCTCATTGTCTATTATGTTTGTACACAAGCCTCTACCTTAGATGACATACTTGCCCAGGTGGTGATTTCAAGACACTCAAAACACTTGCTAATGCTTGCATCTAATTCAAAGGAGTCTTGTGAGCAAAGAAGGGGAAGACGAGGCACAAATACCATAAAAATATCACCCAGGACTGCCCATCACATTCTAGCAGAGGAAGGAAGAAAATTCAGGACTTTCTGCCCTGCTGCTTTCAATTAGATGTTAATTATGTTACTTGCCTGTCCTCGTTCATCTTGGTTCAATGGATTTTGGATGCATTTACTTCCAAAATGGGCGATTCGGAACTTACCTGATAGTAAATTGTTTAGTGTTTTACTGGTTCCTTCAGTCACTATCAGATGAGGAAAATTTACTGTGAACTTAAACTGACTACATGTTTTTCTCAAAGCTACTCTGCAAGATCCCCAAACATTTTGAGCCTGTAGACAATCTAGGCCAATACAGCCCTTTAAGAACAAAACCAAGAATAGATGTTTGCCATTTAAATTTCTTTTAACACTATTCGTACAAATTTTAAGTCAGGTGCAGATTCAACCAGAAGGTGGCCTAATTAGATCATGTTTAAATTGATAATTCCATATAGGTTGCATAGAGCCATTTTTATTTTTTTCTCATTGCAAAACTTTCTTGTATAGAGACATCCAGGAACACAGAGAACATTAATTTTGGCTTGGGTTCTGGACTTATATATTTACTCTTTCTTTACACTATTTAATAACAAACATACTGTGTTAAAGGAATTCTATTGTAGAAAAATAGACAATACCTTAATTGCAGACCTAAACTTTTACAGGTTATTGTCATGGTATCATACAATGGAGGAAGTTAACACACAGGTATTTGATAAGACATCAGTTTCAGAGGACCTGCATATAACTTAATCCATGTGATGCAGTTTTATAGCTAGGTTGGATTCTCAATGCTGAATTGCATCATGAATAAGTTGTTTACTGTTTTAACAGGATGCCCTCTGGTCGGGTGTAGCTACACTCCACTGCATCAGCAGATCAGCCTATTGATTAACTGTTAAGTCAATTTTTAAGTTTAAACTTTGGCCAGGCAGTGATTGAAATGAATTTATTTTTGCAACCAAGCAGATTACAGGGGCAAGAAGGCTTGGAAGGACTACTGAGAAATCTTGAAACTATTTTCTTTAGGAAGTTAAACAAATGTCTTTATTCCATAAGATAAACATCTAAATCTGCACAGTAGAGGTTCTCTAATTGTTGGCATTTAAATAAGCATGAATAAACTTGTCAGTTTTCTATAAATATATGTTACTGAGATATATAAGGTTAAGGCTATTAGAAAACTCATGAAACTTGTTTGAAAAAGTTAAAGTAATTCTTATTTGATTTAGTATGGGTCCAGTTTTAGTCAGAATTGGTAATAAAAAGTAGGACTTTTTTTTTTAACAGTAGAGAAAGTTCATCAAATCCTTGAGGAAAAGTTTAACATTTAGGTCATTCTTCCTAATAATATTGGGTTTGTAGAACTGATATTGATCGAGAACTAAGAATTCTATTTCTGCTTAGGAGCTTTAAAAATTGATTTCAGAGAATCAATTTTTAAAAGCCAACCTTCCCCAAATCCAGATTTCTTATTAAATTTTACTTTACATTATTTTACTGTATTTTTAAAAAAATATTTTGCCCAGAGAACTGAGATTTTTTTTCTATTAAATAATAAAATTCCTTAAAATGGGTTTGGGGTAGATGACATGTTAAAAAATTTAAAAACCATGTAATAGGCAAACATCTTCTTGTAATAAAAGATTCGGGTGGTATTGTTTGAAAGACTCCCCCCACCCTCCTCCTCAGATTATTTCCAGCTGTAGTTCTGTGCATGGTTTCTAGGTGTTTATATACACATACAACTATATTGGCACATATAGACTTCTGAGTTTTCCCCTCACATTTCTATCCCATTTTCACCAAATTCATTTTGTCAATAAAGCAGTACCAGACTTAAAAGGACAAATAATATTTATCTCCTCCAGTTAGTTAGTAGTAAATTAACAGTTCAAACAACCGATTAAACACATGCGTCTCATTAGGGAATCTTTTCTCTGACCCTATTACTCCAGTCTACATTTGGGTAATTCTTTGTTAGTGACCAGGGGAACGTAGGAAATGAGCTACACTCTGTCTGGACCTTTAAACAACTTGTTTCTATCCCATGTTATTACTTTTATGATCAGAAAGAACGGGGCACCTGAAAACCTTACAGATTTTGATGCCCTTCTTGTCTTTTTCTCTCTTTTACTTTCCCCCTTTTTCCTTTTTTCTGTCAGTCAGGCACCCATGATTTTTGTTGATTTTTGAGATAAACCATATGTGTCTTTGACAAGTGGAGTCACACTCGCCTAGAGGGTTACACCCAAATGCCAGTGAGCACTGATTTCCTGGCATTGTGGCACAGAGAATTCTATAGTCAGAGAGACCCAGGTTTGAATCCAGCACTGACTTGCTCTGTGGCCATAGCAAATTACTTAATCTAGTTAACTTCAGGATCCTCTTTAATAGAATGAGGGTAATAAGATCTGCCTTATATATGGCCGTTGTGAGGAAATAATGAAATAATGTATGCAAAATTTCCCAGCACAATCTCTCAATAAGCGGTGGTTATTATCACAGTAGTGTCAGCACTTGCCTTGCGGATGATGGGGGAGATAGGGAAAAGCTCGTAAATCTTTTTTTTTTTTTTTTGTTCCTGGAGAGTTTTTGCCCATACTGTTTCCTAAGCTCTAAACACTTTCTCTTTTCCTCATCTGACCTAGACCTTCAAGTCTAGGCTTCAAACTAACTCCATAGTGAGGCTTTCTCAGGCCAGCCTGTTTAAATTAGACTCCGCTCCCCATTTATTTATTTCTTTTTATGAAATAAATTAGACTTTGATTTCTGAATAGTTTTAGATTTAAAGAAAAATTGAGCAAGATAGTACAAAGAGTTCTTAGGTAGCCCCTGCGCCATTTCCCCTATTATTAACATCTTACATTAGGGAGGTACATTTGTTTCAATTAATGAACAAGTATTGATATATTGATATTAACTGAAGTCCATATTTTATTCAGATTTCCTTAGTTTTTATCTAATGTCCTTTTTCTGTTCCAGGGTCCCATCTAACTCTCAGAAAATCTTGATCAATGACTCAGCTTCCGGGAAGGCACTTCCTGAATTTGCAAAATCTTTTTTGGAGAAGTGGAGAAAGGAGGGAACAAATGTAAAGTGAGGCAGACAATTCACTGGGCAAGATATCTTGAATTAGATAAAGCTCAAAGGGGTAAGTACCAAAAGTTCACAGGACAAAATCAAAACGCTGCCATGCAAGATGGGGAAAGGCGGACTTCAACACAACGTGGTGGCCCCAGTAGAAATAGTCGAATGAACGCTGTTTATTTATAAAGCCAATAAGATAGTAGGATGCAGGGAAGGCAAAGGGCAGGAAGTGGCCTGTCAGCTTCTCCCAGCACTGGTCTGACCCCAACTGTGGCCACTTTGTGTCTCCCCTTTAAGGAGGATGTGGGGAATTGGCAGAACTCCAAAGAAGAGCAAAAATGTAATTAAGGCTTGGGAAATAAGGGCTGAGAGGAAAGGCCACAGAGCTGTGGGGTTATTTAGCTTAGAGAATAAAGGTCTAACAGATTTGAAGGGTCATTATATGAAAGACATCAGTTGTTTCCCATCTCCATAAATAACAGAACAAGAGGAAAGAAGCTTACGCTGCACTTTAGAAGGTTTTGGGGTGTTAGAATTTTACCGAGGAAGCTGTCAAAGCTCATGCTGGCATCGGAAAAGAAAAAGGGATTTATGTACAACTATGGGGATACAACTCATTCACATTTACCTTCAAAGGAAGAAGAAAGGTGGCATTCAGATACTGGCTTTTGGATTATTTTGAAAACAAACCAGTTACCCTTGGCTTATATCATATAGTTGTTTACCATTTAAATTCAGTTATTAACAAAAAGTTACTCTGAAGTTATAGACGTAAATTAGATAGGTTCACAATTTCTTGAGACAAGGCCCTGCCCTGTTCGACTGGTTTTGGCTAACACCAACTAAAATGCTCGCAGGCTATATTATTTACCACGTCTTGGAAGAAACTATATTTGGTTGTGACTTTTAGGACCAGTCTGACAAACCCCAGTGCTGGTGTCCAAAATATTGCAGAGTAAGACTGCAATGAAGGGTTCTCTGCCTCTCATTTATGCCCTTTGGATGGCGATAGGGAAGTTGGGCCCTGCAAGTATTATGAGGAGTCTCAACTCAGGATGTGATGGGTCCAAGTTAGAGGGATAGGAGTACATTCAGTAAATACCTGGTCCGTGGATGCTGCTTGCTGTCTTCCAATGTGTTAATAGGTGGCCGGTGGCTGACTTCAGTTTGGTTGCTTCCTCAGCCGTTAAATGAAGCTACACTCAAAATAGCTTTACTCCTCGTATTACTTTTCTCTTTTCCTTTTTTACAAATTTATTTATTTATTTATTTATCTTTGGCTGCGTTGGGTCTCCATTGCTCTGCGCGGGCTTTCTCTAGTTGTGGCGAGCCGGGGCTACTCTTCATTGCGGTGCGCGGGCTTCTCATTGTGGTGGCTTCTCTTGTTGCAAAGCATAGGCTCTAGGCATGCGGGATTCAGTAGTTGTGGCAGGTGGGCTCAGTAGCTGTGGCGCATGGGCTTAGTTGCTCCGCGGCATGTGGGACCTTCCTGGACCAGGGCTCGAACCCATGTCCCCTGCATTGGCAGGCGGATTCTTAACCACTGCGCCACCAGGGAAGTCCCACTTTTCTCTTTTCCATCTAGCATTCTTTCTATTATCACTTGTTATTAATTTTCAATTACACCAGTAATACAGACCAAAATTTTTTGGGATTTTTCCATGTTAGTGTATATATGATCTGCTGCCTTTGTGTTAACTACTGCTTTTTTATTTCTTGGTATAGATGTATTGCCACTTTTTTGCTATTGTTTAAAAATATTTAAGATTAGGGATAATGGTGGAAGTCAGAATAATTGTTATCTCTGAAGGGGTAGTGGCTGGAGGTGGTATGTGAGAATGTTCTGGGGCCTGTAAATGTTTTATATCTGGCTGTGAGTGCTGATTACATTGGTGTATACATGTATAAAAATTGTCTGTGTACTTTTACATGCTTTATTGTGTGTAAATTATACCTCGATTTTAAAATGTTTAAAAAAGTGATTAAAGTCATTATACTTTAAATATATGATAAAATATTGCATTACATTTCTAAAGATATAGGACAGGGATATAGAAAAGGAGAGCTGGAAAGGAAGAGAGCTAACATTTATCAAGTACTTTTTTTCTTGTAAGCATATGATATAATTTCTCATTTAATTATCAACAACTCTACTAAGTGGGTAGTATTCTTATTCCATTTTTGTAGGTGAGGAAACAGACTCAAAATCAACTGCTCAAATTCACACATACTTGGTAAGTACCAGAGTTGGGATTTGAACTGAGATCATTAAGAACTCTAAAGGTCTGAATGTAATTCTGAAAAGAGAGGCTGTAAAGCTGAAAGTGAGCTCAGAGGCTGAGTGAATTGCCCAAGTCTTTGCCATGGGTCAGTGACACATCCATTTGTCTCCTAGCCCACTGCTCTTTAGTGCAACAAATGATTTCCTCTCTGTTTTCATTTTCAGTGTTTAACAAAGTTATGGAAGAAAATACTTTAGGTGAGGATTTACTGATGGAGAAACTTCTAGAAATTTCCAACTGTCAAAGATGCAAATATTTACAATTTATGAAAGAGTGAACCAAACTACTTGAGCATCTGAGAACTTTCTTTTCACTTTGGTCTGGGGAAGCTTGCAAATTATATGCCTTTGTAGAAAATGATTTGATTTATAACCTCAGAAATGTATATGAAAGTTAAGGATTTTCCTTGTTTTGGAACTGTGATACATCATTTATTTAAAGGTATTTATAGGTAGTAAGAATAGTTTAAATGACAAAGAAGAGAATCTGAGACAATTTAGAAAAATTTATATAAAAGTATAAATTGCATAAACCTCTATATCATTTTAGTTATAGAGACTGGCACTCCTTTTCTGGCTCTTTCCTCTCAATTTAATTCATTAGAAGTCTTTAAAGCTCCTTTTTCTATACTTTTCATTATTAAAAACATTTTTTTCCTTCATTCTTTTCCTCTTGATACTTTTTTTCCACTTCTTGTTACTGAGTTATGTTTCCATTACATCTCAGCACATGGCATGATGTTGTTTACATCAAATCCACCGAACTGTATTTTAGAGATTGTTAACTGTGCTTTTTAGCAATGACAGGAATGTAGCAAGAACACTTACTCCTCATGTCATCAGTTTACTCCCATAATTGGAATAAATTCTTTCTGATGTGTTATGTATTGAGAATCATACAACTTTTAAACCCTCAAGAGCACATTTGCTAGAGCCGTAAATAATACAATCTTAGAATAACCATGGAAGAGGACTAATTTTGCACAGGAGAAAACAAAAGCCCAAGTGCAAATTGGTTTCTCTCATCAGCCAGTAATCTGAGTCATATAACCTAAAGTAAATGATGTCCTTTCTTTATAGTACTGATTAAATGAATCTGTAATGCTTGCTCCCTTAGTTGATTTGGTTTTGGAGGTGTATATTATAATACATGCAAAGTTGGGAATGCTTTTGGACCCAAAAGCATTTATAAGCATAGTTTATAAACATAGAATCACTGGTAAAGATAGAACAAGTAAGTGTACAGCATATTTCTTCCAGCTACTTGGGCTCTTCAGCATGAAGCCAGGTTATAAGTCAGCAGAATCACCTTAGAAAGGCCCTCAAAGTCAGTGATATTTTATTCCTTGTTGCCTCTAGAGTGGCCATAAATAAAAGGCATAGACCTACGTTTTCTCTGCTAGAATATACATTATATGCTAAATGAAATCTTTGGCTCTTTTTCACGGTCTCTCTGCATTAAAGAACAACAGAGCCAAGTCCAACTGCATGACCACTGTCTTTGACATGATTGTAGTTTTCTGATGATGCCAAATCCACAAAGCATGTTCAAGTCTATGATCTGAGAGAGAAAAGGTTTTGTTCAAGGTGAGTTATGATCACTTCAGTAGAAATATATTTCAAAATGTAATTTCTGGAATATGTTATTTTATGATATGTAAGTCTAGAAGGAGATATAGTCTCCCTTCCCCCAATAAGGTCATTTTCTCGTTTTTCTTTACTGATTGCAAAAATAATAGATTGATGGAGAAAATCTAAGCAATATGGAAAAATATTAAAAAATAAAGTCATCCTAATACCCAAGAAATGTTAACATTTTGGTAAACATTCCCCCCGACATCTCTCTATGCATTTATTTTGTCCATCTACGTTTGTGTGTGCATATTTATGTAAATGATATAATATTCTTTTGTACTTTGTTTTTTACTCAACAATCTGTCATGGAGATTCTCTTTCCTTTAATAAGTGTTAAATTCCTTTTAACATCTATGTAGCTGCCCCATGTATAGATATACCAGAATTTAACTAATCCCCAAGTGATGGATATTAGGTTGTTTCTAGTTATGATTATAATAAGCAAGGGCTGAGTTAACATTTTATACATGTATCTTTTTAAAAATTTTTATTGGCGTATAGTTGATTTACAGTGATGTGTTAGTTTCAGGTGTACAGCAAAGTGAATCAGTTATACACATACATATAACCAGTGTTGTTTAGATTCTTTTTCCATGTAGGCCATTACAGAGTATTGAGTAGAGTTCCCTGTGCTATACAGTAGGTCCTTATTAGTTATCTATTTTGTATATAGTAGTGCTTATACATGTAGAATTACCAGTAAAACAGATAAATTCCTATAAGTCTGATCCATGTCACTCACTTGCTGTCCAAAAACTTCTTTTTACATTTTACCAATTTTCACTGCTACCGACAACATTGGAGAATATGGTAACAGATCCTTCAGTTATCTCCCTCATTTAGCAGCTTCCACCTCCTTCTTTTCCTTTGGCTTTTGAGATATGAGTAATATTTGCCCAGGGCAAACAGACTTGGAGCTTGGGAGGCAGCATTGTGTAATGGATGTTAAATAGGCCTAGTTTAACTTTTGGCTTTCTGATTTTGTTAGCTCTATAACCCTGGGCAAATTGTGTAACTCCTCTAAATCCTAATTTCCTTCTCTGTAAAATGAAGGTAATTGGTTTGACTTCAGAAAGTACAGATTAAAGGGATCATGTTTTAAAGCCTTTAGCATGGTGCCTAGTGTTAACACTTGATGAACAGTAGCTGTATTATTTTCTCAAAGGAACAGATATACTAAAAAACAAAACAAAACAAAACCTACCCTCCAAACAAAATACGATATCACTGGCTATTTCTGCCTTCTACTCTTGTGGACACATCAACTTCTGTATTGGATGCAACCAGAAGCTAAAATGTTAATAGAGATTAGGTCTGAGACTCTTAACAAAATCAATCTGAAACATGTCTGTAGATAAAAATTAAGTTTTTGGTTTTCAAAACTGATAGAGGTGCTCAGTTTATTGAAATAGGGGAAGAATAGGATTGGGCCAGATAGGAGTAACCGTATTTTATTAGGTTAAAAAATAACTTTAGGCAGTCTCTAGCCTAAAGCATTATACAATTCCAGAGAATAAAAAAAAAATGTGAACGTTGAACTATCATGATCTTTGTTCTTTCCTAACTAGCAACTGACCTTTCGTAATGACAAACTTCTTTAAACTTTTTTACACTAGGACCATTATTGGTTTTCACCATGCTTGCCTTACTGTACTTGAGCATATGTACCTGAGCTTATTTTCCATGTAACAGTTGGGTCTTAAAAATGTGGGAACATCTTGAGGACCTGCTCTTTAAAGTGTCAACCAGATTTCTGCATTTGCTGCTAGAGACGGCTCAGAAAAATTCAGCGTCACCCGTGTGTCATATTTTCAATACTTTCTTCCCTCCACACAAATTTCTTGTATATTAAGCTGGTTATAAGCAGTGAGCGCTCTTCTAAAAATCTGTGGCACCAAATGTGGCAACATCTTCTGCACATAATAAGTGTTTGCAAATTTCGGTCAAAGATAGCTCTCTTTGAAAGGCAGAATTAAAAAGAAAAAAAGATGAGCAAAATATATACTTCATGAGACCAGTTGAATATCCTCTTCTATGGAAGCAAAGACACACTTGTCCTTCCTCTAAGGAAGCCAGATCCTGATTCATTTTTTGTTTAAGACTCAGCAGAAACACAATGCTTCATTTTATAGAGGCTTATTACAACCCAATGACAGCACTATAATTTCCTTCAGGGTGAAGTGCTTCACTTGGCTTTAGGCCAGCTAAGCTCCATGTCATTTAGCACTTCTGTAACTTCTGACACAGGCAAATACCTTCACAGTAAGTGCATTCTGTATTCCTTTAGGAAGCATTTTTTTTTTTAAACGTTGTTTTAACAGTAACTCATTTGAAGCAGCAGTCAGATTTTGCATGTGAACAGATTTCTTTTCCCTGATGCGGGCATTCAGAAAGTCCATAAACCATTGCAAGTGACGGTAACACCCACTTCTTCTGAGGCCAAAGCAGTCATAAAGTCAGTTTGGCAGGCAGAGGGCCTTTTGGTTCTTTTGTCAAAGGAAACCTGTAATTGTAAAATTCCTCCTTGGTTTCATCGTTCACATAGACCTAAATAATGTTCCCTTGTCTTTTTCTGGTTGTGTGCTATGTGGTCAGTCTTGATATTGTTTTGAAGAAGTTATAGACAGTTAAGTAAATGTCTTAGGGAAATAGCTAAGATCTAAAGCTAGGAACACTTCATATTTTTGTCTATAAAAAAGACACATAGTTTTTTTCAGAAGCCTCCTACCCCACCCCCCATGCCTGTCACTTGTTATCACTGTGGACTTTTGCCCCAGGAGACTGTGTCTCTACATAAAAGTTGTGTAATCCTTACTTCCTGAATGGGACCTACCTAAGTGCTTACACATAATACTCACCTCCCACATGGACAGGCACGGTGGCTGCTGGGTGACGGGAGGGGACATACCAGAGGGGTGAGGGGAGGAATCCTCAGAAGCAAGCACAGCTGTGGAGCAGATCTTTGATCCAACAGCAAAGCTGAGTCCAGCTGATTAGAGACATGGCGTTCTGCTTTAGCAACCAACATGACATGACAAGCATGCTGCGACTACTTCCAAAGACTTCCCTCCTGTTGGCTTAGACTGGGGGTGGGATGAGGATAGAAAATGGGAAGACTAAGGGGAAAAACAAAGTATTCGTTTCTTTCCCCATTTATTGACTATAAACACACACATTGACTAGGTGCTCTTTACGGGGCCAGGAACCGTGCTCAGTGTTTTCCATGCAATCGCTTTCTTAGTTCTCACAAGACCATCAAGTAGGTAACTTTCAGTCTTCATTTAGCAGTGAAGGAAACTGAGCCTTTGGAGAGGCTGAGAAAGTTGCCCAAGGTCACACAGTAAGAGACAAAGCTGGGACAGTATCCTGCTATGAGACCAAGCCTATGCTCTTAACCAATGTGCTACACTGCCTCTCTGTGTTAGAACAACTTTCTTCTTCTCTCCCCAGCATAGTGGAAGCTACGTAGAAGATAAGAAACGTGCTAGATGGTAGATGTCTGGAGGGACTAGTTCTTTGTCATAATATTAATATTATATTGTTATAGTCAAGTATGTTAAATTGTTATGTTTATCTGAAACAACTAAGAGAATTAAATCGGCTTGAGCAAATGTAATTCAAGCTGTTTGATCTCTAAAATGGGGTTATAATGATCCCTGTCTGTTGGCTTCTCTCTGTCTGTCTCTGGTTTTCTGAAGTGAGCTTTTGTTTTGCAGGAACAGTTGTTACAGGGCAATACCAGCTGCAGGGGAACAATTCCTGACATTATCTCCTCCCGCTCTCTAACTTCCCTCCCCACAACCTCCGGTCCTGGCAAGTGCTATTATTTTGAATGGATATTGCCAGGGACAGGAAGCTCTCACATTTATTTCTCCGATACAATTTATTGACGCAAAAGCTTCTCCAGAAGAGGCCCCAGCAGTGTATCTGGTTCAGATACAAACCTTCAGGGGAGAAAAAGTCTGCCAATACAATTTAGCTGGAAGCTAGAGAGACAGAAGGAGGAGGAACACTTTTGGGAGTTCTGAGCGCTCTGATGTTCATAACCTCCTATTTCTGGTGCCCTCAGGGGTAGTTGCATCTCAAAGCATAAACTGCAGAAAAGACAACTTCCGGCATCATGTAATGTCCTCTGATGGAGATGTTAGATTTAGGGTTGGTCTAATTTACTTTGACTACTCATTTCTGAAAATGGCCTCTGGGATGCAGAACCCATCCTTAAATTAAGGCTTCCCCTTATTCCAGATTTCCTGTGAGGGAGTATGTTCAGATAACCGAAACCAGATAATCATACAGATAACCAAAATCTGTGTGAATTCCCCAGGTCTTCCACAAAAGTGTAAAGCTTTCTGTTACATTGGAGATTCTCAATCTTCTGTGTTTGTAACATACTTTCAAGTGCTGGAATTTTTGGTAACACAAATGAAGGACTTTAAAGCATCAAAGCTACACCACCATCCCCATTATGATAAAACAATATCTCACAGTGTTCATAAAAATAACTACAGCAGGGCACAGCTTGTGTGCTTGCCTTTCTGTGCTATGTCTCGGTTCAAGGACAGCTATTTACTGCCCTTACCTTGATGTCTAATATGTTCGTGGAAAAAACTGTTTACAGGTTTCAGAAAACATACAGTCTTTGTTGCTGGTCTGCTGTTACTCTTTGCAGGATGAATCTTGACATCTCAGTAACAGTATGTATACTCAGTAGCAGGAAAGATAATTATTTTTTTTTGCAAGTTTGGTGAAGTTTCAAATTCTGGGGTGCCATAGCATACTGTTTAAAAACCACTGCCCTATATACTTGAAAAGTAAATCATGATAAAAGAGCAGAATGAAAAAACAGAACTGCATCTGAGGGAGCTTGCCCAAATGGTGTTACACTGGCATCTGAAAGCAGACCTTTGCCTTCTCTGGGTGGGGTGACAATGCTTTTCATGTTAGTGACACTCAGAGCTGGCTGCTTTGGGAGACATTTAGACAAGAGGAAGCTTGGTAAAGTTTGGATAATGAGTCAAGAATTTCAATGGGTTCTCATAGTTTGATGATTTAGAGATGGATACATGGAAAACAATATTAAATATATATACTTAAAAGTTGTCACTTGTTTGGAATTAAAGGATCAGGTTGACAAGTCCCTGGCATGCATTTAGAGAAGCTTGTGGTATTATCACTCCACGTTCAAATCACCCAAGTGGTTCGAAGGAGATTGGCCAAGTTTATTTCATTCATATGCACATTAATTTAGAAATTTGGCTGGGAAACTTTCTTTCCCTTTGTCTTAAAGCAAATATCTGAAGTTGATCCCTTTTAAATACCACAGAATTCAGTCCTTAACTTTCATAGTATCGTGGGCAAATGTAATTCTGAGTAGCTTTGAGAAATGGGCCAGAAAGAGAAGGGATGAATAAAACCCAAAACGTTTCAGAGTTAGGCTGTGCCTAGTGCTTATATGAAGTGTGGCTGGGCCAATACCTGGTTCAAACATTCGTTGATGGTCTGCTATGTACTGAGTCTAAATCCTAGGCTCTGGCGATAAAACAGTGAATAAGACAGATAAGTTTCCATTGTTTTTCCTGGGAGGGGAAAATAATAAAGTACACAAATAAATACACGATATGGCAGAAAGGGAGGAACAGAGAGTCATGGGGTGGGAAGGGAGCTACCAGTGCTAATGCACAATGGGTAGTTAGGGAAGGACTTCTGATAAGGTGACATTTGAACAGAGAACTGGTGAGCCACGTGGGTATCTGTGGCAACTGAATTCCAGGCTGAAGAACATCAAAGGCAACGAACCCGAGGTGGCAGCGTGATTGGCAAGCTCAAGACCATCAAGAAGACCATTGTGACTGTATCAGAGTGAGCCAGGACGGCACTGGTAGGTGGTAAGATGGACGGTGAGGGGAGAATCATATTGGTTCTTATAGATCAATGTAAGACTTTGGCTTTTATTCTGAGCGAGAGGAATCCACTGAAGAGTTTTGAGCAAAGGAGTGACATGATCAGGTTTATATTTTGGCTGCTGTTTGGGAGACATGGTGGCAGGGAGAGTGGGTAGGAGGCTATTTTGATAATCCAGGTGAGAAATGATGGTGGCTTGGACCAGGATGGTAGTGGTGGCAGTGGTGAGAAGTGGTTAGACTCTGGATGTATTTTAAAGATAGAGTTGATGTGATTTGCTGGTGGATTGAATGTGGAGTGTGAAAGAAAGAGAGGAGACAAAGATGACTCCAAGGTATTTTCCACTTGGTGCCCAGGGAAATGGCCCTTCCCTTGGCAATTTTTCTAGATGTGAACGGTGGGTGGGACTGTGGAGACAGGAATGAGGTCACAAGGAAGCAGGATATGCTCAGAATGGGGATTTAGGTGGCTTGTTTCTCAGTGCATAATTATAAACAGCTTTGGTTCAATCTATCCATTTGGTACCCAGAGTTTGTAATGATATTTGGGAAACCTTAAACCCGAACCAAAATTTTTTCCCCTGGAATCCTGAAGGCAGTTCTAGTTACTCCTCCTCAAGGCTGAGAGAAGTGTAGAGAGGAGGGTATAGAGAGGACACTCTGTCTAAACAGCTGGAGGGCAGGCTGAGAAGTTTGAAGTCTTTTCTCTGGAAGAATGAAGGTCAGTTTGAAATTTGCAAAATTATGAAGAGCATGGGGAAAAAAAAAACAGGTTTTTTTTCACCTTTCCTTTCAACATTAGAATTTGCCTGGCTAAGCTTACAGAGGTGATATTTAAGCAGTGAAAAGGAATTGTTATCTTGCACAACAGATAATAAATATATACAACTATAGACTTCAAAGATGACATATTGATAGATCGAAAATATAAATAGATTTGAAAAGGGTTTAGAAAATTCAGGGATGGTGTATGTATAATAAATTATTATGCAAACTAGGGATTCAGTTGTACCTTACCAAAATATTTTGAGTGGGTATTTGTGTATATTATTATACTAACTGCTATATGAGATATAGTAATAATAAAATACAATCCCTATGCTCAAGAGTTTGTAATCAATAGGCATGATGACATGTGCATAAGTACAAAAATTCAAACTCCTTTATAGGGCACTATGGTAGATTGATTGCATTAATGGCCTGTCCCAGTTTCCAGTCTTTGCCCTGTATCTTTGTAATTCTGTCCAATTAGACTCTGGGTACATCCATGTGACTTGCTCTGGCCCATGGAATGTTAACAAATACGATGGCAAGCAGAGGCTTGAAAAACATGTGTGATTTCTCTTGCCCTCTTGCACGACTGGGTGTATTCTCTTTTTCATCTCTGCTTTGTTGTGAACATGCCCAGGCTAACCTACTGCAGATGTGTGAGAAACAACTAGAGAAGAGCCAAGGCCATATTAAACCAGCTGACAGCCAGCCAACTCCAAACATGTGAGAACGCTCAGCCAACATCAGGGGAGGAGCCTCCCCAGTGTACACTTCTGACTGCTGACCTGTGAGTGACACCAGGTGAGACCAGGAGAGCCACCCAGCTGAACTGTAGGCTCATGAGCAGTAATAAATGGCTATTGTTTTAAGTCACAGAGTTTGGGGATGATTTGTTATGCAGCATCATTGTGACAATAGATAACTGATACAGGCAGTCAAGGTTCTTTGCAGTGTGACCCCTGCCTACCTCTTTAGTTTCATGTCCCATCACCATTTTATGTCCCTTCAGGCAACTGATTTACCTGAATTCCTAAAATGAGATATGGTCTCTCATGCCTTTTTACATGCTATTATCTATTTCTGAAAAGCACATGTCCATCTCTCCCTGGACAACTATCCTTCCGTCAGAGCTCAGCTCAGCTGCTCCTGTGGAAAGTCATCCTTATGCCCCAGGCTGGGTTATGTGCTCCTTCCCTGTGCCAGTGGGAGCAGCTGTAGCACAGAACACACATACACATGATTACAATTTAGTATGTTAAGTGTGTTCTTTCCCTCATAAGCAGAAGTGTCTTGAAGGCAGGGATGGTATTCTCTATATCCTGAGTGCAGTGTTTGGCACAAAATAGAATTTCCACACACACTGGTAAGCTTATTAAAAACATCTCTTCACCTTAATGTAACAGAGTCCTAAGTCCCATAAAGAAAGGAAAAATACTAAGAAATCAGAGAAGACTTCATAGAAGAGGCAGAAATTGAAATGCTCCTTAGATTTAATGGATGGAGAGGGTTTGGGAGGTGGAGAACGTTTCAGGCAGAAGTTACAGCCATGAACAATGGCAAAGTGGTACTCTGGTTGTTGAATTGTCCAGTATCATTGTATTGGAGGAGTCATAAGCTGTTGTGATGAGACAGGGCAATTTTGTGGGGGCTTGAATAGCATGTTAAGATATTTGCTTCATTTTGTAGGGGAGTGATGCCATAAGAACCATATTTTGATGGGTTACTTTGGAAGCAGCATATAGAATATATTGGGGGTCAGAGGGCAGACAGCAGAAGCAAGAAGAACTACAATCCTGCAGCCTGTGGAACAAAAACCACATTCACAGAAAGATAGACAAAATGAAAAGGCAGAGGACTATGTACCAGAGGAAGGAACAAGATAAAACCCCAGAAAAACAACTAGATGAAGTGGAGATAGGCAATCTTCCAGAAAAAGAATTCAGAATAATGATAGTGAAGATGATCCAGGACTTTGGTAAAAGAATGGAGGCAAAGATCGAGAAGATGCAAGAAATGTTTAACAAAGACCTAAAAGAATGAAAGAACAAACACTCAGAAGAGTTAAAGAACAAACAAACATAGATGAATAATACAATAACTGAAATGAAAAATACACTAGAAGGAATCAATAGCAGAATAACTGAGGCAGAAGAATGGATAAGGGACCTGGAAGCCAGAATGGTGGAATTCACTGCCGCAGAACAGAATAAAGAAAAAAGAATGAAAAGAAACGAAGACAGCCTAAGAGACCTCTGGGACAACATTATATGCACCAATATTCGCATTATAGGGGTCCCAGAAGGAGAACAGACAAAGGACCTGAGAAAATATTTGAAGAGATTATAGTCAAAAACTTCCCTAACATGGGAAAGGAAATAGCCACCCAAGTCCAGGAAGTGCAGAGAGTCCCAGGCAGGATAAACCCAAGGAGAAACATACTGAGACACAAGGGAAAAATGACAAATAACATACAAGGGAATTCCCATAAGGTTAACAGCTGATTTCTCAGCAGAAACTCTACAAACCAGAAGGGAGTGGCAATATATTTAAAGTGATGAAAGGGAAGAACCTATAACCAAGATTACTCTACCCGGCAAGGATCTCACTCAGATTCAACAGAGAAATCAAAAGCTTTACAGACAAGCAAAAGTTAATAGAATTCAGCACCACCAAACCAGCTCTACAACAAATGCTAAAGGAACTTCTCTAAGTGGGAAACACAAGAGAAGAAAAGGACCTACAAAAACAAACCCAAAACAATTAAGAAAATGGTCATAGGAACATACATATCAATAATTACCTTAAATGTAAATGGATTAAATGCTCTAACCAAAAGACACAGGCTCACTGAATGGGTACAAAAATAAGACCCCTATATATGTTGTCTACAAGAGACCCACTTCAGACCTAGGGACACATACAGACTGAAAGTGAGGGGATGGAAAAAGATACTCCATGCAAATGGAAATCAAAAGAAAGCTGGGGTAGCAATACTCATATCAGATAAAATAGACTTTAAAATAAAGACTATTACAAGAGACAAAGAAGGACACTACATGATGATCAAGGGATCAATCCAAGAAGAAGATATAACAATTATAAATATATATGTACCCAACACAGGAGCACCTCAATACATAAGGCAAATGCTAACAGCTATAAAAGAGGAAATCAACAGTAACACAATAATAGTGGGGGGACTTTAACACCTCACTTACACCAATGGACAGATCATCCAGAGAGAAAATTAATGAGGAAACACAAGTTTTAAATGACACAATAGACCAGATAGATTTAATTGATATATATAGGACATTCCATCCCAAAACAGCAGATTACACTTACTTCTCAAGTGCACACTGAACATTTTCCAGGATAGATCACATCTTTGGTCACAAATCAAGCCTTGGTAAATTTAAGAAAACTGAAATCATATCAAGCATCTTTTCCGGCCACAATGTTATGAGATTAGAAATAAATTACAGGGAAAAAAATGTAAAAAACACGAACACATGGAGGCTAAACAATACATTACTAAATAACCAAGGGATCACTGACGAAATCAAAGAGGAAATAAAAAAATACCTAGAGACAAATGACAGTGAAAACACAATGACCCAAAACCTATGGGATGCAGCAAAAGCAGTTCTAAGAGAGAAGTTTATAGCAATACAATGTTACCTCAAGAAACAAGAAAAATCTCAAATAAACAATCTAACCTTACACCTAAAAGAACTAGAGAAAGAAGAACAAGCAAAACTCAAAGTTAGTAGAAGGAAAGAAATAATAAAGCAGAGCAGAGCAGAAATAAATGAAATACAAATAAAGAAAACAATAGCAAAGATCAATAACACTAAAAGCTGGTTCTTGAGAAGATAAACAAAATTGATAAACCTTTAGCCAGACTCATCAAGAAAAAGAGGGAGAGGACTCAAATCAGTAAAATTAGTAATGAAAAAGGAGAAGTTACCACGGACACTGCAGAAATACCAAACATCATAAGAGACTACTACAAGCAACTCTATGCCAATAAAATGGACAACCTGGAAGAAATGGATAAATTTTTAGAAAGGTATAGCCTTCCAAGACTGAACCAGGAAGAAGTAGAAAATATGAACAGACCAATCACAAGTAATGAAATTGAAACTGTGATTAAAAAAAAAAAAAGAATATATTGAGGGTCAGAAAAGAGAGACTGGATATATGGAACCACCTCTGGGCTTTTGGGACAATTCAGACAAAAGGCAGTGGTGATAGTGGGAATGTGTGTGAATATATAGGACACAGTAACTAAATGTGGAAGTTGGGAAAGAGGAGATAATTGAAGATGACTCAGATTTCTCTCCTAATGTCTGGGAAAGAGGAGCAGGCTTGGCAGAATATTAAGTCCAGTTTGGACACACTGGGTTTGAGTTGGATGTAGGTGGAGATCTCTAGCAGTGAGAAATGTGGACCTGGATCAGAGATGGCATATTTGGGAATCTTTAGTCTATAAAGGATCATCAGAAGAACGAAGTCCAGGAAGATGAGAGGCTCTGGACAGACCCATGCATAATGCCTTCATCTGTAGGACAAGAAAAGAAAGTGGAGCCTGCCAGGCAGACAGAGATAGGAGAAGCTAGAGCCACATGGGAGGAGACAGTGGACAAGGACAAGGCAAAGGGGGAGCCTAGACTGGGATGGTGCCCATTACAGATCGGAAGAGAAGCCGATGGGAATGAGGACTCAGAAGGGGCGAGTGGAATTGATCTTTAGTAGGATGTTGGTGTCTTTGAGAAAATAATGTTTTGGTTCATAGTTATCGGTTTTGAAGTCAAATTGCAAGGATTGATTTGGAGGCACAGAGTGTAGATTGCAAGAGATTTGATGAAGAGAGATGAAATAAGAGCTGAAGATTGAGAGAAGATATAAATGATTCCGGCATTTGTGTAGTTAAATGGGTGGGGGTGGGATGTGGTTGGGATAAGGGATGGCTCAAAAGTTCCCAGAGGATATGGGAAAAAGTAGAATTGAGAGCACATAAGGGAAGGTTTGCCTTTAGTAGGGGAACTGCACCTTTTTTTTCTGCGAGGAGGATCATTTATCCTTTACCATTTTGGGGGACAAGCATGGCTTCACACAGTCCATATTTGAACTGTACTCACAGAGACAAGATATCACACTAGATGATCAAGCACTTGACATTGTCTGGCAATTGTCATTTCTTAACTTCTCTTAGAGATCAAAAGCAATTATAAAACGAAATGTGAGTATATTACTCTCTTCGATAACCCACTTTTTTGTATAACCAAGAGAGTCAAACTGCTGAGGTAAAACAAAAGTGCATGGTTTTTTAAAGGGTAGGAAAACAAGCAGATTTATTTATCAAATGCCTATTTATCCAGCTTTGCTTATGTCTCCAAAATTTGAGGGTAATAGGAATGGATAATAATTTTGGTATAACGTTAGACACAATCTTTATATGCTCTTTAGCTGATCATTCCTTCATTTCACTTTAGTATTTTGCAAAACAGAAAAACATTTTCACAGGTAGTTTCAAAAATAGACCCATAACTTTGTATATAAATACTTTCTTGCTTATATAATTAAGCAAACACACATGAAAATATTTGTGCTAAAGTGGTAGAAATTTGTAGATAATTTTAAAGTTTATTCATCAAAATTCCCTTCAATGTGATTGATGCTTTTTAAAAAAATAAATTTATTTGTTTTGGCTTCATTGGGTCTTTGTTGCTGTGCGTCGGCTTTCTCTAGTTGTGGCGAGTGGGGGCTACTCTTTGTTGGGGTGCGTGGGCTTCCCAGTGCGGTGGTTTCTCTTGTTGCGGAGCACAGGCTCTAGGTCCGCGGGCTTCAGTAGTTGTGGCACACGGGCTCAGTAGTTGTGGCTTGTGGACTCTAGAGTGCAGGCTCAGTAGTTGTGGCATGTGGGCTCAGTAGTTGTGGCACATGGGCTTAGCTGCTCCACAGCATGTGGGATCTTCCCGGACCAGGGCTCGAACCCATGTCCTCTGCATTGGCAGGAGGATTCTTAAACACTGTGCCACCAGGGAAGCCCTGATTAATGCTTTTATAACCAAAAAAAAATGTCAAGAATTGATCTTTGAACCAAGTCTTTATATAAGGAGTGGTTGTGGTGGGGTTTCTCATTGCTATGTTGGTTTCGTTTACAGTTGTTCCAATACTCTGAGTCTGTTCTTAGAAGATCTTTTATTAGAATACTTGGGTGACTTTGTTTTCACTGGGGGTACCAGGATATGGAGGGAAAAAAGATTAAGGGCAAACAAGGCTGTTGCAGGTGGTGGACATTCTCTCGAGTTGCTTTCATGTCGTTTGGCAGGAAGTGAACTGGCCACCCCCATCCCACCCCTCATCTCCTTTCCTTCTGCCCTCGCACAGACTGTTGATGGTGTTCTGTAAGGACAGGCTGGGGAGTTGAGGGGTCCCTCAGAAGGAGGACTGCTTTGATCTCTGCTGGACCTGCAAGCAACCCTGATCTCTTGGGTCATGTCTCTTTTTGAGGATTCTCAGTCTGTGATGGTGTCTGAACAAGGAAGAAACGCTGTATCTGCACTTTTGACCGTGGGGTGTTTGACTGCCTGTCCCAGTTCAGATTCCAACATACCCTATTGAAGAGGGCGCCTTACAAGTCTGAACTTTGGCTTGGGCAACTGAGAGTGAAAGCATTTTTCTTTTGAACCGTTTGTGCTTTATAAAATACCTCAAGGGAAACGATTTCAATTCTGGAGCCTTAATAAAGAACATAGGAAAATGTTCTTTGATGAAGAAAAATCTTGATGTATAAAGCAGATGATACAAGTAACCCTGTCTCCCTAAATACTGTTACTTAACCTGTATTTAATACTTTTAGAATTCTTTGCAGAGAAAGCATAATGTAAGCAAAAATAGGCGAGAAGGGAAAATGATAGTTTTTCCCCGTTACGGTTTATAGGCACTAAGATATGGAAATTCTCCCTGGAGTGTCTATAAATCTTAATAAAAGTTCCAAGAAAATCTACTTTAAAAAAGTGCACACAAAGCTAAAAAGAAGAATTCCACTTGCTAGGAATTCTCAGGGGCAGACATCTTAATGGAGTGTCACTTAATTGTCAAAGAAAAAATTGGCTTGTCACTCAAGTTTAGTTCTCCTGCTCCTATTTTCTTTAAGTCTTTCTTTCTAAGAACTGATACTGAAACTAGGGGAGGGCTTCCATTTTCTTTTCTGACAATTCCCAGGCCAAGTCTTTGTTTCTTCCTTTTGGCCCTTCTCTCTTCTGCAGACAGCTAAGGGTACTAATTCATTTCTCTCTGTCCCCATGTACAGAGAGGAAAGACCTTAGTTACAAACCACATATTTCCATCCTCTGACAGGATAGGATAGATAATAACCTCAAATCCTGGTGGCTTAGTTTTAGACTTGAAGTTCTGATGGCTTTGGGGGATTCGTTCTTGATATTTTGAATTTATTGTATGTAACTGTTTATGAATATATGCTGTCACACATATCTGAGTCCATTTCTCCCCCTTAAATACTGTAGTGAATCTCCATCATCCTCAGATAAAGCCCAGGGTCTTTTGAATGCCCGAAATCTCCTTTCCCTCATTCTTTGTCTGATTGACTCTTCCTCTCTTTATGGGTTCAACTCAGCATTCATCAATTACAGGAAACGTCTTGGGTTTCAGGATGTGTACAGGCACCCCATCTCTGCTCTGTATCACTTAGCATATTATAATAAATTCATTCACTGATTCATTGGTTCAAAAAATATTTATTGAGCACTTACTCTTATTGGCTTAGCTCTGTAAGCCCCACCAGGTTAGGGTTGTTTGTTATAAATAGACTTTGATAAATATTTGTTCAACTAAAATGGATATATATTATTTTTAGTTTTAAAAAAGGCTTAACTCGTTACTCACGAATGAACTTGCCATTAGAGAGGCAATGTGATGTGGTTAAATAAAAAAGACCTCCCCTCCCATTCCCCGGAGTTAAAAGCAGAATAGCTAGAGGTGGTGGCTAAGAGCCTAGATTTCAGAGGCAAACTGTGTCCAGATTGTGGGTCTTCCGCTTGCTGGCTTTGTGACACCAGGTCAATTGGCCAGTCTCCTTGTGTCTCACATGTGAGATGGAAGTCACAACAGTACCTGGTCCACAGGGTTACTGAGAGGATTAAATGAGGAAGGTACAGTGAGGTATAATTAAATGAGAAAGGAGTGCATTGTAAACTCCATAGTGTCCTATTTATTTATTTATTCAGATTATTAATTTGCTCAATTGCATCCTTGATTGTGCTTCTCGAGCTTTAATGTATCTACAAATCACTTGGGGATTTTGTTAAAGTACAGGTTCTGATTCAGTAGGTCTGGGGTGAGGTCCGGGATTCTGCATTTCTAACATGCTCCCAGAGATGCCCTAGTCCAGCGGTCCCCAACTTTTTGGCACCAGGGACTGGTTTGGAAGACAATTTTTCCACGGAACGGGGTCAGGGTGTGGTTTCGGGATGATTCAAGTGCATTACATTTATTGTGCACTTTATTTCTATTATTATTACACTGTAATATATAATGAAATAATTATACAACTCACCATAATGCAGAATCAGTGGGAGCCCTGAGCTTGTTTTCACTTACCACTCACTGACACGGTTTTGATATGAGTCTGCAAGCAATTGATTTATTATGGTCTCTGTGCAGTCAAACCTCTCTGCTAATGATCATCTGTATTTGCAGCCGCTCCCCAGTGCTAGCATCACCGCCTCAGCTCCACCTCAGATCATCAGGCATTAGATTCTCATAAGGAGCACGCAACCTAGATCCCTCGCACGCGCAGTTCACAGTAGGGTTCGCACTCCTATGAGAATCTAATGCCACCGCTGATCTGACGGGAGGAGGAGCTCAGGCAGTAATGCGAGTGATGGGGAGCGGCTGTAAATACAGATGAAGCTTCGAGCTCCCTCACCCGCTGCTCACCTCCTGCTGTGCAGCCTGGTTCCTAACAGGCCACGTACCCTGATCCCGGGCCCAGGGGTTGGAGATCCCTGCCCGAGTCCACAGACCACATTTTGGTCTAGTTTAGAGAGGTGGTTCTCAAACTTTATTGTGCACCAGAATCTTCTGGATGACTTGTTAAAACGACTGCTGGGTCTCACCTTCAGAGTTTCTGCTTCAGCAGGTCTTAGGTTGGGCCCGATAATTTACATTTCTAACCAGCTCGCAGGTGATGCTGGTCTGGGAACTTCACACTTTGAGAACCACTGATCCAGAAAGCAGAAGATTGTTTTACTTGGAGGGTAAATTACTTTGCTATGCTACAGAAAACAGGAATTGGAGACTTGAGACTTAGATTCTGACTCTTAGATTTTAGTTCTGGTACCTAAACACATTTAGCATTATTTTTAAACAATAATTGACACTAATGTGTCCTTATGGCTTTGTGTTGTCTAAGGCCTGCTACAGCTGTAGCTGTAATAATCTAATCCTAACCTAGGACCCCTGACAAGGATTGCCCTGAGAGCCAGTGAGATTTTGGCTCTTGATCAATTGTCCTCTTTCTCAGATGAAGGTGGAAATGAGAGGAAAATATTTCAATAAGGTTCTCATTAGGCATTGTGAACACTGGCCCATGTTTTGATAGCCTTTGACATAGGAAATGAATCACTCAGATAATGGATTCTCTTCATGGGCTTAACGGGAGGGTTGGTACATTTGGAGGACACACATGGTTTAAATGATTCTCCAGGGAATTATTCCTAGCAAATCATTAAAAAAGAGGTGGGGTTCATCATACATGGGTGTTGAATTTTGTCAAAAGCTTTTTTTTTTTTAAATAAATTTATTTGTTTATTTATTTATTTATGGCTGTGCTGGGTCTTCGTTTCTGTGCGAGGGCTTTCTCCAGCTGTGGCGAGCGGGGGCCACTCTTCATCGTGGTGCGCGGGCCTCTCACTGTCGCGGCCTCTCCCGTTGCGGAGCACAGGCTCCAGACGCGCAGGCTCAGTAGTTGTGGCTCACGGGCTTAGTTGCTGCGTGGCATGTGGGATCTTCCCAGACCAGGGCTCGAACCCGTGTCCTCTGCATTGGCAGGCAGATTCTTAACCACTGTGCCACCAGGGAAGCCCAAAAGCTTTTTTTTTTTTTTTTACAGACACCCTTTCTATTTATTTGTCAGACTAAGCCAGATTGTACGTATATCTAAAAGTCTTGCTTCCTCCTCTATCCTTACCATGGCTGAATGATGGGCAGAGTGTAATTCTCCCACTCTATTGACAGGGTTGGCCATGTGACTTGCCTTTGTCCAGTGGAAAGTTAAAAGATGTGATGGGAACACAGGCTTTAAATCACTTGCATGGTTTGGCTTGACCTCCTGTGTTCCTGTCACCTACATTTTCCCCTAGAATTCCACTCTGGGGAATTGATCCTACAGAAATACACATGTACACAAAAATTATACAAAATGATGGTCATCGTAGAATTGATTGTAAAGGCAAAAAAATGGGAGGAACCTAATGGAAGAACGGGTAAATAAGTCATAGTATATTCTTACTGTGAAATTTTATGCAGTATGTCTTTAAAGGGAAAGATGTGAATGGTATATAAAATAGGAAAAGCAAATTGCAGAACTCTATATAATACTATTTTTGTAATAACAAAAATTATAATTGTGCATATGCAAAGATGCATATTTGCATCTTTATTATATACATATAGAAAAAACCCAAAAAGTATCTCTGGGCACTGCAGTTGGGAGAAGTAGAGAAAAGGAAACTGCTGCTGACAGTTTTTTAAATGTCATATATAAAACATGTACAAGATAAAAAATTTAATGAGTAAAAGATACAAAATGAAAGTAAGAGCTTCTTTCCTTCTCTTAACACCAGCTTCCATCCCACTGATAATAGTTTCCTGTAACTCATTCCAGAAAATGTTTTTTTTTTTTTTTATAAATTTATTTATTTATTTATATTTTATTTTTGGCTGTGTTGGGTCTTCGTTTCTGTGCAAGGGCTTTCTCTAGTTGCGGCAAGCGGGGGCCACTCTTCATCGCGGTGCGTGGGCCTCTCACTGTCGCGGCCTCTCTTGTTGCAGAGCACAGGCTCCAGATGCGCAGGCTCAGTAGTTGTGGCTCACGGGCCTAGTTGCTCCGCGGCATGTGGGATCTTCCCAGACCAGGGCTCGAACCCGTGTCCCCTGCATTGGCAGGCAGATTCTCAACCACTGCGCCACCAGGGAAGCCCCAGAAAATGTTTTAATACATATATTCACATAATATATGCATCTATTTATTTGTTCTAATAAACATGTTACACATTGTACTGCTACTTGTTCTTTTGCTTTTGATGACACAGAACTACCTTATTCTTTTCACAGAGACATCCTTATTCCATCATATGGATTTACAGTAATTTAGTTAACATGTCCCCTTTTTTTCTTTTAAATAGATCTTTATTGGTGTATAATTGCTTCACAACACTGTGTTAGTTTCTGTTGCACAACAAAGCGAATCAGCCATATGCATACACATGTCCCCATATCCCCTCCCTCTTGAGCCTCCCACCATCCTCCCTATCCCACCCCTCTAGGTCATCGCAAAGCACCAAGCCGATCTCCCTGTGCTATGCTGCTGCTTCCCACCAGCCAACTATTTTACTTTCGGTAGTGTATATATGTTGATGCTACTCTCATTTCACCCCAGCTTCGCCCTACTGCCCCATGTCCTCATGTCCATTCTCTATGTCTACCTCTTTTTTTTTTTTTTTTTTTTAAATTAATTAATTTATTTATTTATGGCTGTGTTGGGTCTTCGTTTCTGTGCGACGGCTTTCTCCAGTTACGGCAAGTGGGGGCCACTCCTCATCTTCATCGCGGTGCGCGGGCCTCTCACTACTGCGGCCTCTCCTGCTGCGGAGCACAAGCTCCAGACGCGCAGGCTCAGTAATTGTGGCTCACGGGCTTAGCTGCTCCGCGGCATGTGGGATCTTCCCAGACCAGGGCTCGAACCCGTGTCCCCTGCATTGGCAGGCAGACTCTCAACCACCGCGCCACCTGGGAAGCCCCCTATGTCTACCTCTTTATTACTGCCCTGCAACTAGGTTCATCAGTACCATTTGTTTTTGTTTTTTTTTAGATTCCATATATATGTGTTATCATACGGTATTTGTTTTTCTCTTTCTGACTTACTTCACTCTGTATGACAGACTCTAGGTCCATCCACCTCACTACAAATAACTCAATTTCGTTTCTTTTTATGGCTGAGTAATATTCCATTGTATATATGTGCCACATCTTCTTTATCCATTCATCTGTTGATGGACATTTAGGTTGGATCCATGTCCTGGCTATTGTAAATAGTGCTGCAATGAACATTGTGGTACATGACTTTTTGAATTATGGTTTTCTCAAGGTATACTCCCAGTGGTGGGATTGCCGGGTCAAATAGTAGTTCTATTTTTAGTTTTTTGAGGAACCTCCATACTGTTTTCCATAGTGGTTGTATCAATTTACATTCCCACCAACAGTGCAGGAGGGTTCCCTTTTCACCACACACTTTCCAGCATTTATTGTTTGTAGATTTTTTGATAATGGCCATTCTGACTGGCATGAGGTGATACCTCATTGTAGTTTTGGTTTGTATTTCTCTAATAATTAGTGATGTTGAACATCTTTTCTTGTACCTCTTGGCCATCTGTATGTCTTCCTTGGTGAAATGTCTATTTAGGTCTTCCACCCATTTTTTAACTGGATTATTTGTTTTTTTGATATTGAGCTCCACGGGCTGTTTGTATATTTTGGAAATTAATCCTTTGTCTGTTGTTTCATTTGCAAATATTTTCTCCCATTCTAAGGGTTGTCTTTTCGTCTTGTTTATGGTTTCCTTTGCTGTGCAAAAGCTTTTAAGTTTAATTAAGTCCCATTTGTTTATTTTTGTTTTTATTTTCATTACTCTAGGAGGTGGGTCAGAAAAGATCTTGCTGTGGTTTATGTCAAAGGGTGTTTTTCCTATGTTTTCCGCTAAGAGTTTTATAGTGTCTGGTCTTACATTTAAATCTTTAATCCATTTGGAGTTTATTTTATTTATGTATTTTTTTAAATAATTTTTTTCAAGTTTTTATTTGGGAGCTCTCTTTTTATTTATTTATTTATTTATTTATTTATTTATTTATTTATGGCTGTGTTGGGTCTTCGTTTCTGTGTGAGGGCTTTCTCTAGTTGTGGCAAGTGGGGGCCACTCTTCCTCACGGTGTGCGGGCCTCTCGTTATCGCGGCCTCTCTTGTTGTGGAGCACAGGCTCCAGATGTGCAGGCTCAGTAATTGTGGCTCATGGGCCTAGTTGCTCCATGGCATGTGGGATCTTCCCAGACCAGGGCCTGAACCCGTGTCCCCTGCATTGGCAGGCAGATTCTCAACCACTGCGCCACCAGGGAAGCCCTGGAGTTTATTTTTGTGTATGGTGTTAAGTAGTGTTCTAATTTCATTCTTTTACATGTAGCTGTCTAGTTTTCCCGTCACCACTTACTGAAGAAGCTGTCTTTTCTCCATTGTATGTTCTTGCCTCCTTTGTCATAAATTAGGTGACCATATGTGCATGGGTTTATCTCTGGGCATTCTATCCTATACCATTGATCTATATTTCTGTTTCTGTGCCAGTACCATACTGTCTTGGTTACTGTAGCTTTATGGTATAGTTTGAAGTTGGGGAGCCTGATTCCTCCAACTCCATTTTTCTTTCTCAAGATCGCTTTGGCTATTCGGGGTCTTCTGTATTTCCATACTAATTGTAAAATTTTTTGTTCTAATTCTGTGAAGAATGTCATTGGTAGCTTGATAGGGATTGCATTGAATCTGTAGATTGCTTTGGGTAGTATAGTCATTTTCACAATATTGATTCTTCCAATCCAAGAACATGGTATATTTCTCCATCTGTTTATGTCATCTTTGATTTCTTTCATCAGTGTTTTATAATTTTCTGAGTACAAGTCTTTCACCTCCTTAGGCAGGTTTATTCCTAGGTATTTTATTCTTTTTGTTGCAGTGGTAAATGGGAGTGTTTCCTTAATTTCTCTTTCTGATTTTTTGTTGTTGGTGTATAGGAATGCCAGAGATTTCTGTGCATTAATTTTGTATCCTGCAACTTTACCAAATTCATTGATTAGTTCTACTAGTTTTCTGGTGGCATCTTTAGGATTTTCTATGTATAATATCATGTCATCTGCAAACAGGGACAGTTTTACTTCTTCTTTTCCAATTTGTATTCCTTTAATTTCTTTTTCTTCTCTGATTGCAGTGGCTAGGACTTCCAAAACTATGTTGAATAATAGTGGCAAGAGTGGACATCCTTGTCTTGTTCCGGATTTTAGTGGAAATGCTTTCAGTTTTTCACCATTGAGTATGATGCTTGCTGTGGGCTTGTCATACATGGGCTTTATTATGTTGAGGTAGGTTCCCTGTATGCCCATTTTCTGGAGAGTTTTTATCATAAATTGGTGTTGAATTGTGTCAAAAGCTTTTTCTGCAACTATTGAGATGATCACATGATTTTTATTCCTTAATTTGTTAATGTGGTGTATCACATTGATTGATTTGCATATATTGAAGAATCCTTGCATCCCTGAGATAAATTCTACTTGATCATGGTGTATGATCCTTTTAATGTGTTGTTAGATTCTGTTTGCTAGTATTTTGTTCAGGAATTTTGCATTTATGTTCATCAGAGTTATTGATCTATAATTTTCTTTTTTTGTGATATCTTTGTCTGGTTTTGGTATCAGGGTGATGGTGGCTTCGTAGAATGAATTTGGGAGTGTTACTCCCTCTGCAATTTTTTGGAAGAGTTTGAGAAGGATCGGTGTTTGCTCTTCTCTAAATGTTTGATAGAATTCGCCTGTGAAGCCATCTGGTCCTGGACTTTTGTTTGTTGGAAGATTTTTAATTATGGTTTCAATTTCATTACTTGTGATAGGCCTGTTGAAGCAATTATATTCCAATAACGATCTATTTAAAAAAAAAGAAGTGGGGGTACTGGTCAAACTTGTTTCTAGTTAAGGCAAAAATTAGAAAGATGCAATATCAAAATACACTGAACTAAATCATTCTATATTTGTTGGTAGTATAGCTCTTTTGAGTGGAGAGAACTTTGGTTGCATGTTCTGGAAGATCAATTATCCTCTTTTGTCAGCCTGGTACTGTTAGGCCAAGCAACCTCTTTAGTTTAAAGGAGAAAAATAAAATGCTCACAAAACAAAATCATGCGTCCTTATCCTGAAAAATGAACCAACTGTCTATAGTCCATATTTATTGTCCCTTCTTTTATACAGAATAGAGGTCAAAAGAGTGGTTCTTGTCCCCAAGATGCTTATAATCTTAAGAGAAATGAGGATTTATAGAAACACTTGTACTATAAGTAGACTAGAATAACTGATATATTAACCATACTACCAATATGAAGAGGGAATACAGAGGAAACAATGACACATTCTGCTTGAGGAAGTTGGGGAAGGCTTAAGGAGGATGTAGTATGTGAGCTGAAACTTTAAAAATTAAAAGCAGCTCATCAGATGGAGGCCTGTTGAGGAGCTTATAGCTACATACTTAATACACTGAGCCTAGAAATAAAGTTTCCACTTACTGTGCCTTGCAACATTGTAAGAATTATTTTCCTCAAGTCAGTGATGTATGATGCAGAAAAATAGAAGTGAACTTTACCAAAGGAAATGTGTGTTACATTTTGTTACATGAAAGGTCAGTTGTTGCCTAGATATTTTTTAGATTTCTGTGCCCTGACTGCCGCAAGAGCCAATGAAGTTTTGGTTGTTGACCAGATGATTGGTTTTTTGTTTTGTTTGTTTGTTTTTTTCTGTTCACACAACTGTAAAATAGAGTTCAAGGCTGTCTATAGTTTAAAGACTGATAACTTCCTAAGACACACTTCAACTTTGGAAGACATAATGGTAAATTAGTTCTTTACATCTTGCAGAGCCCTACAGATTATATTTTTTTCAGATTTTCAAAAATTTTATTCTATTTAATTTTATTTTTAAAGCTTATTTATAGTAAGAAAGTTGGACAAGATTAAAAGAAAGAAATAATGGTCTGTTTAGATCTGAATTTAAATTAGATGGGAATCAAACTTGTTCTTTGCTCTCAGTACCATCATACTTGTTTTGGGACCCCACTAGACTCTCATTTCCTTGACTGTTTTATTTCCTCAACTGATACATTCCTCCCTATCAGCAGTCTTCTGGTATCATTTCCTTATTTGCCTCCCTAGACTCTGTAACCGATCCTTTTGACCACGCTCACTTTTGGATCACTATAGAATCAATTGGAGTTGGCCTTACCGTCCTTCTCTTGTAAAGCTCAGCTATATATTGCATAGTTCTGCAACATTTTGTGTGAACGTTCATAATGGTAAGAAGGTAAATGTTAGCTTAGTCTGCAGCTCCAGCTCTTACAAACTTCTCAAGCCACTTGCCATTTATCTTTTGCTACCACCACCCTATGGAGACTTTTGCTGCTAATAGCAGCTCCATAGTGTTATAGTTCAGTGGTCCCCAACCTTTTTGGCACCAGGGACCAGTTTCAGGGAAGACAATTTTTCCACGGACGGTGGGGTGGGGGGGGGATGGTTCAGGTGGTAATGAGAGTGATGCGGAGCGATGGAGAGCGACAGATGAAGCTTCACTCACTCGCCTGCCATTCACCTCTTTATAGGTGCCTCTTTAAAGGCACCTATAACAATAGTTAATGAATTAATCCTATCCTACATGACTTGCAGAAAGCTTTGACTTTGTTGATCCCTGATTCCTTAAAGCAATCTCTTCCTTTGACTTCCAAAGCACCACAGTTTTCTGACTATCCACATTGATTCTCCTTTTCAGTCTCCTTCTAGACTATGCTCACCCCTTTCCCATTGTCAAGGGGACTCAGCACTCAGTCTTATGTCTTTTCCCACTCTATGTATCTTCCCATGGTGATTCCATTAAAATCTCTGGCTTCAAATGTATTTTATAAGCTTATGACTCCCAAATTTATTGCCATTTTTGAAACATTAGCTGATATATCTCAGTATTTCCTGTTCCCATTGGTTTACCACTCAACAAGAATAAAAACAAAACCCAAAATACAAAGTAGCAGATTTTTCTAGGCTCACAAGTCTTGGGAGGAAGTGACAAGACTTCAGTGAGGAAATAGCTGCATGGTGTATCTAGGCAGACATGGTTTGGACACTTGAATCAATGTTCCCCTGATTTGTCTCCAAAATAATTGTGTGGGACTACAAAACTGTGAGATACTGGCATGAGGAGGAACCTTAGAGATATTCTTTCATCTATTTTACAGGTGAATAGTAAGTGGCAGAGATAGTACTAGAACACAAATCATCCAGAGATGCTCTATCTGCTGCCATCTCAGGACCTAATAATGTGGTACTCTTCCCCTAAATCTGAGTTAGTTTAAGGATATCAAGAGAAATCCCTGTTTCTATATAGACGGAATAATAACTAATAGGTGATCCCAGGAGATTTCAGTTATATTAGTTGTTACAAATGGTTTATAATAATATAACATCTCATATGTTGAAACTTTAATAGCAATATATATGTATGTGTGTGTGAAAAAGACACTAGTAAGAGAAACTTTGAAACTTTTTACTCTAATCATATGCCTACTTTTAGCCAGTATTTATGAAGGCCAACATTATTCCTCTTCAGTAACTGTATTTCCCTGTTTTCTCCAAGGGTCATGTGAAAGACTGTGTATAATTCAGAAGAGATATTTCTACACTGAGAAAAAAATACCTCATATTTAAATCAATTCAAGTCTCTTCCTGACATCTAGGCTGTATCTAGGACACATCTGGACATTTGGAAACATCCAAATTTGACTGAGTTTTCTAGTTTTCAACAGACTATTTAGTAAATAAAAGAATGAGGAACTTATACTAATAATTTTTTTTTTAAAAGGCAAGAGCACGTCAGTGGAGTCTATATCACTATAGCGCAGCCGTTATTTCTTGTCATACATCAGACTTGCCCCGTGTTAGTGGAGGAGGCTGACATTCAACGGGTGTGGTTTTTGAGGTTGCCACATGGCCTTGCCATAACTTAAAATATCTCTCTCTGGTTGCCAGATGGCCTGGGGAAGCACCAAACACAAGCCTCATTGACCTTAGAACTTGGTGTCTTAGGACTGCAAGCTCTTTCAGGATACCTTTTAAGTTTCTGTTTTTAAATATCTGGAGCATTTCAAGCCTTAAACCAAGATCTGGCTCCTCTTCTCCTCCTACCTTTAGCGAAAGCAGAGGGTAAGAATTGATTTGGGGCACAGAAAGTGAATGCTGACATTTCATCATTCCCCTGAGAACACATTATTAGTCATTAACTACTTTCCAGAAGAAAGGCTCCCTTCTTCAGCCTAAATCCTTTGGAAATTGTGTGAATAAGAGATGTGGAGAAACCTCATGGGAAACCTATTCTGAGAGTCTGCAATATGTACCTTAAGGTACCTGGCAGGGGTGGAGAAAGCAGCCTCATATATACTCTTCAGGTCCAATTCCGCATTGTGTGTAGATGCATAAAATGCAATTTACTTCCAGTTATTGAATGATAATGTCTTGAAAATGAGAAAAACAACCGTCTTGAAGGAAAAGTCAAATAACATTATTTAGGGAGGGGAATTACTTTTCCTACTTATAGAATGGAAAAATGAGATAAATTGGTTTGAAAAGAGAAAAATAAATATATTGCAAGGAAGATTTTATTTATCAAACATTTATTGAGTACCTGTTATATGCCAGAGATAGTTCTAGGCTCTGGATATATAATAGTCAGTGGACTAGGCCTCATGGGCTTCCCACTCTAGTGGAAGGGATGGCAGGAGACCTAACCCAGTGTGTGTGTGTTTGTGTGTGTGTGAAGAGGAATCAAAGGACATTCCCCTATAGAGGTGATGTTTAAGCCAAGAACTGAAAGAGGTTAGATGGACAAAGTCCTCAGTTTAGTTCAGCTTCATTTTCAATGATCCTGTTACAAAACAAGACAAAAATTCAGCTCTAGATCTTTTATTTTTCCTACCCTTTGATGGTTGCCTGCCAGAGATACAATTCTAATTTCAACAGGAGATAATTGGATTGCTATCTCTTTTTCTAACCCTTGCATAGACATTTATTATTTCTTGTATCCTCCTTGGCAACCACAAGTCTGTTCTCTATGAGGGATGATGTCTTAATAGTCTCTGTTCAGGTACAATATAGCTCTATGATGAGTAAATAAAGAAGTCAAGATGGATGAAGAAAAAAATAGCTGCTTTCACAGCATCATCTTGCATTGAGAAAAGTATATCAAAATATCCTTCTTCCCATACAATTTATTCAATCCTTAACAAACTTATTGAGCATCTACCACGTGCAGGCCCTGTGTTTGTCATGGAGATACGATGGTGAGCAAAATAGACATTGTACTGGCTCTTGTGGAGTGTATAGTCTGATGGAGGAAGACAGACTTCATATAAATAATCACTCAGGTATCTAGTTCTTAAGTCTATCAAAAGAGACAATGTAGGTAAAAACATTGAAATAAAAGATTTTAGCTGGGACTTCCCTGGTGGTGCTGTGGTTAAGAATCTGCCTGCCAGTGCAGGGGACATGGGTTCGATCCCTGGTCTGGGAAGATCCTACATGCCGTGGAGCAACTAAGCCTGCGAGCCACAGCTACTGAGCCCGCTTGCTGCAATTACTGAAGCCCGTGTGCCTAGACCCTATGCTCTACAACAAGAGAAGCCCTTGCTCTCGCAACTAGAGAAAGCCTGTGCACAGCAACGAAGACCCAACGCGACCAAAAAATAAATAAATAAAAATTAAAAAAAAAAAAAAAGGTTTTAGCTGAATATAGCAGGAAAGTTTAAAGTTTGTTCGATTTTTGGATGTAACTCATGTTTTCTTCCTCTCTTCCCCTCATCCTCCTGCAATAATTATTTAAACTTAAGACTTCTATAGTAAAAATATCATAAATTATTGTTTATTTTAGTTATTTTATTACTTGGCTTGGCTCGATGGCCAATGGCAAAACGCATTTTGGGGTAAACACCAGTCTGACTTACCCCCAAGTTGTTTTCCAATATTGAGTGAGTCAGAATTCCATTTTTGCATGGAAGTTTTGGAGCTCTGAAAAATTACCAGCATCCATAATCAGGGGTGTATATTCTTGCATGTTAAGAATATGAAAGGACAAATAGATACAGAGGTATAAAATATGAGTAACAGTCATTTGCACTGCTATCCAAATGTCAGGAAGACTACTCTTAGAAGCTTATGAAATAATTATACATAGCCCAACTATTTTTTTCTGGCTCCAGATCTAAGAAAATAACTTAAAATAACTTTTAATTTTTTTAGTATTAGAAGGTAGACACTGGAGGGGCAAACTAACCTCTTTAATATGGCAGGACAACATACTACTAGTCAGTTGATGTTTCATAGTCTCCTTTGAAATTTGTGGACATAAATTAGAAAAAATCCCAGAATTCATTTCTTTTATTTCTATTTTTTTTCTTGTTTGCCTTCCTTTCTTTTCCTTCTTTTTCCTTCCTTTTCCTTCATTCCCCTCCCCTGCCCTCCCTTCCCCTTTCTTTCCCTTCCCTTCCTTTCCCTTCTGTTTCTTTTTTCCTGAATGCTATCATGTGGACCTCTGAGCTGTGTTGCTAATATTCATGATACATATGCTATTGATAGATAGTAAACAAGTATGGGGGTGAGAGGGTACACAAAATGGTGTGATGATATTGGAGAATACTTTCCACAGATATTTGATTTCTCAGGTCAAGAAACTGCTAATAATCTGAAAAGGAAAGGCTTATTTACTACTGTTGCTTAATGCTGTGAAAATATGATCTTTAGTCTTAGTCTGTTGTTAAATTGCTTACTGTTTTAATAAAAATACTAGAGCTGAATTGGTAAGAATAAAGATAGCAAGTTAAGAAAGATGGAATAAAAGAAATGAAAAAATAAAAGAGTGAAACACCACTGACATCATCACCACTAAAGTAGATACTTCCCCAAATCAATGTCCCATCTCTGTTCATCTTCCTGGCCACAGATAACAGCCAGATAAGAACTGTATAAAGAAGCAGTGAATAGAACAGTGGTTACCACAGGCGGGGAGGTAGAGGAAGTGGGGAGGTGTTGGTCAAAGTGTACAAAGGTGCAGTTATGTCAGATGCATAAGTCTAGAGATCTAATGCATGGCATGATGGCTGTAGTTGATCATACTGTAGCAAATGCTGAAAATTTGCTAAGCGTTCTTGCCACATGTACACAAAAGGTGACTACGTGAGGAGATGGCATGTTCATTAGCTTGACAGTAGTAATCATTTCACTATGTATGTGTATATCAAATCATGTTGTATGCCTTAAATACACATAATTTTTATTAAAAAACATATAAGATGCACTTCATATGCTCTAAATCATGCATTCTCTGCAGGGTGATATCATCACCAAGGAGTTGACAATTAGTTTATACACAGTATATCTATCACATTAACATTTCATGGAGGAGGGGAGTGATTTTAAAAAATGTCTAAAAAGGTTCTTCAGGGGAAGGCAATAATGAAAACAAATGCTTGAGAAACACCGCCCTTGACGGTATCTTTGTGCTGTGTAGAGGAGATAATTTACTTCTGGTGAAATTACTTTAATCTTTTTTCTTTGCTGTAAGATTAGTCATTTATTCTTTTTTTTTTTTTAAATTACTTAAATCTTAAAGAATTTGATATTTATGTTACAGCATCAACTAGGAAATGACCATGGTAGGATGAAGTCAAAATAGTAGCACAGCTAATAAATGACAGACGAGCCTGAGACAAATTGATAGGCTTCTCAATAGCCTTACTATAAATCTAACAAAGAAGGACCCAAACAGACTTGTTATATTGGCAATAAGAAAGGGGAAGGACATAAATCCTTCTTTGCTTATTTACAGAATCTATAGTTTTCATGTGTACATGTACAGTAGCCATTCTCTTAATTAACTTGCCAGATTAACAGAGGTTCTCCATACCCTCTGTAATACATCCTGGCTGAGGTCCATGGCACTTGGAAAACTCCAGGCTGGTAGGCTACTTGCTAGTACAGCTCATGCTTCTGTTCTTCCCAGTTGAGTCATATGCTTACCAAGAGTCAACTTGGTTTGTTCCCAAACCTGTTAATGCCATTTGCATTTGTTACCATACTTAGTTATTATTCAAGAAAATAACAGGCAAGTGTAGGAAAGAAAAAGAAAGAGGATTATTGTTTCTACAAACACCAAGTTGAATGCTTTAGAGAGAACCAATAAAGAGAGTCACAAATTTAAACTGAGAAGAGTCAAGGTGGTTGTACACTTGTGCCCAGCCACATTCAAGTTCAGGTCTGGAGAAGGTAGAGCTTTGGATTTAGCCAATTTGGGGGTTTTACCAGAGGAGTATGAAGGAGGAAAAGAAGACCTAGGGAGTTAAAGGTATATGTGAGTTAGTGAGTATAGTGATGGATATTGGACTTTAAGATGGCTAAGGAGAAAAATGAGAACATGAAGGTTGTGAGAGACATTGAAAAGAGGGTAGGCTTGGTCAAATGGAAGGAGTTGGGGGTAAGAGAGTCATCTGAAATATTGGAGGTTGTAACTGGAGAATGGAATGCTTGAAATTGAGATTACAGAGGGGGTGCAGTTAATGGTAATGACAAAGTAGGATTGGGTGGTTGTAGTGTTGTAGAGGACAACTCAATAGGGGTCAATAAAAAGGATATGAGAGGCCAGGTTATATTGGATGGATATTGAAACCACCAAGAACTATTCCAGGAATAGCGTTGGAGGGAGACAGTGAAATGGCTCAAGGAATAAAGAGTGACATGCGATTTAGTAAGTGGCAAATATATAAAAGACAGAGAAGCTTGTGGGCTGCCATATCTGGGAAAAGAGTTCTGGAGGAATGGGGTTACCTCTGGGTGTTGAAGGCTGAAGAGTCAGGTTGGGATGGACAGAGAGAACAGGGGAAGGTGTTTCAAGCTGTGGGTCACAGAATAAGCAAAGACCAAATGGCAGGAAGGAGCATGGTAAGATTTTGAGGTCGGTGAGTTTACCAGGTATCGCAGCTTCAGATTGTGAAACGTTTGGAATGTTGGACTGAGGATTCTTGTTTTTGTGCTTTTAACTTTTTCTGTAGAAAAGTAATGATTGTTTGGCTGCTGCCTTTTTCAAATTTTCTCAAAGCTCTAATCTTTACTGATGTTATCATGTGGGTCAGATTCACTCTTGCATTGAAGCTTTGAGGCTGTGAGAAATTGCCTATACTTGTAAACAGAGGTAAATAGTCAAACACATTAAAATATAAAAGGACAGGTGGAAACAGATGAGAAAACAAAAATTTAGTGTACACTCAATAGGCTATATTTCCAGATGCTTGTGTCTGGTAAACCTCAGAGTCTTTATGTTTGAACCCTGATCTTAGAACTCTTTATCTTAGAATGCCACACCTTCAAATTAGTGGGTTTTTTCCATAGAACTAAAAGTAAACTAAGTTAATTCTGCCATTTCTACTTCCCTTTGGCTTTCCATTCACTATTTTTATAGCACACAATAACAATTTACTGATTTGAGAAGAGATATTGAACTTTCATGAGAACTTATATATAGGGATAGTCTGACCAGGATCTTCTATTTCTTTAGCTAGAACAACATGGAAAGGCAAGTTACCAAAAAGCTTCTACTTGAGGTATAATCAGAATAAGGGTAATTTTTTGACACGACAAATATCTGGTGACATCAGGCTATGTGTTCCCAATGTGTCCATCTCCAAAAGGGTCTTTCATCACTTATTTCAATCAGGGTCCTGGTGGGAAAGAGATGGAACACTCAAAAGTTTCATTGAAGAGACTTTACCAAAGGGACTCTTTACAGGTGTGTGGGCAGAGTTAAGGGAACTAACAAACATGACGAAGCACCTAGGGGAGTAGCATATTTGGGATGCTGTTAATGTTCCTCGGCCTGAAGGGACAGGGAGAGTGAGTGGCATTAGAAAACCCAGCAGGAGTTGTAGCCATGGAGAGGGGCAACCAACAGGTGCTGTGGCCCTAAGCAGAGGGATGCACCACTGCCAAAACCTTGCCAGTCAGGGGAGGTGCAGACAGCACAAATACCCTGGTCTCTCTCTTCTCACCCTCTAGTCTCATTCAGTTGGTAGAATCCAACTGGAAGCCAGAAGGCCTAGATGATGTAGCCAAAGTGGTCAGCCTCTTACAGCAAGAAAGAGAAAAGCCAAGAATAGATCTGGAGAGAAAAAAGAGAACGACCAACACCCTACTTTTTCAACACTTTGATTCAATTAAAAATCTGAAAAAATTATTTTTGTTATTAAACCACTGATGGGTTTAGAACTGGGCTCAATAAGTAGAACATTCTGGGGAATAATCCAAATGAATGGCAGGTAGAAGCCAAAATACCATGTTTGTGACTGGTCAAGTTAGGTTGAAGGGAACAGCTTGGTGGGAAGGCCTATGAATCCACAGCTGAGCCCAAAATTCGTCAGTCTTCTCCACCCTGTCTCAGATGGCACCAAACCATGTGGGAGAGAAAGCAGAAATGTATGCTTTCTGTGGGCAGTTTGCCTCCCTTCCTCAAAGGAAGATGGCGAACAAAGGGGCAGGCCCACCCACCGGGGCAAAGCTGGAAGTGTAAAGCCCAGTGTATGGCCTCTGAGGGCAGCTCATGCCCAGGAGGAAAATGGGTGAGGCTGGACCACATGTGCCTGGTTACTCTTCTCAAACTTACCAGGCAGAGAGGTCTCTCCACTGCCTTGGAGCAGAGTGAAAGAAGGGCATTGGAGGGGACTGCCTTTCCTCCACCACAGTTTCTCATTCACTGACTCTTTCAACTTAGATGCTTTCAGGAGTTAGGCATCCTATAGATGCAGTGAATGCAACGATGAAGAGGATACGATTTATCCCTAGATGGTAATAATAAGAACTGCTAATGGTTACTGAGGATGCTTCTTAAGGCAGGATGTATTTTTCATTCCTTTCTCATGAAATATTCACAGCCACCATATTAGACAGATACTATTACTAACTTTATTTTACAATTTGAAGAAACTGAGGCTTAGCAATGTTAAGGGACTTGCTTAAAGTCACCAGTTAGTTAGGGGCAGAGCTAGGATTTAAATCCTGCAGTTTGGCTCCAGAGCTAGTGTTCCTAACTCCGTCCCATGTCACAGGTCAGTGCTGGAAACAGGCTTGTGAACAAATAATTACAGTGTAATGAATGAGGTAAGTGCAAATGGAGGGATGTACAGCGTGTGAAGGGAGAGAGAAAGGACTGAGTACGCAGGTCTATGTGTACGACATTTGTGCGATTTCCCTTGTCCACTGCCAGAGATGAACATAGTGGTGTCTTTATTGTTACTATACACAAAGTCAGATACAGAGCTCAATTCATGCTGCCCTGCTGTCCCTCCCAAGCATAACAGCACTTAATTTCTTCCTGACATCTTGGACCCCTTCCAAGAGTTCTGTTCCAGCTTTTGGTTAAGGCAGAAACAGGAAGAGGATTTCCTAATGTTCCCCGACTAGAGACCTAAGTTGGAATTCGGAATCGTTTTGTGATTAAAATCATTGTTAAGATTCTGTTGTCCTATAATATGTATATGTGTGTGTCAACTATATTATATAACAGCCGTGATACATGTGCTACAAAAATATCACTAAAATCAGCTGTGAGATTGGTGAAATTCCTATACTTCTCTCTATATAGGTCTTACGTCAAATGAAGATGATTTTCTCTTTATAAAGTGGAATTCTCTCAAACATTTATTTTTGCTATGAATTTATCATAATTTAGTAGTCATATATCACAATGTCTGCTAATAATGGAAGACAAATCTACTTTTCTGTTTCATACCTCTGGGTAGAAATTTTTTCAACTTGGCCCCCTTTGGTGAATCATCTCACGGCTCACCTTTGACATACTGAACATCCACACCTTTGGTTTTTATATCACTCGATCCTAGAGGAGGTTTCATGAGGTTTGTATGACCAGACTGGATACTGTAAACAGGTGCTGCCTGCTGCCGCCAAGTGATGGCCTATTCATGCCAGGATATTAAGCACATCCTGCAGTTCAGTGTAAACACCAGGTGGGATTCTAATCCACTCAGCACAGAGTCCCTTACTCTTTCCTCCTGAATGAATGAAAATCTCTGGAAAGTCCCTGCTCAGAAATTCTCTAAAACTTTTGAAGTCAGTGAGTCTCACTCTAAAAGGACCCAGAAAGAGGGCTGGATCCATGACCCCCATGCCTCCCCTATTCACCGCATATTTCTTGGAGTGACCTCAGAAACACACAGGAAAGTTCCAAGTTAACATGTAGCCCTCTTGTTTTGTACTAGGTTATACAGGGTTTCAGGGTTTCAAGGTTGGAGACATCCTCCCCCCCTTTCCAAAGGTGAAATTGCCTGGGAGTTTTGCACTCCTGACTCATTACTACTTTTTTCTCCTTTTAGGGCTAGAGAGAAGACAAAGTGAGACAAGCTAATCCTTACAACAATGGGATAACCTCTGGTCTTAAAGCAGGGTCTTTGGTCTGTAGAATAAATGGTGACACTACTTAGACCCACCCAGATCCATCATTAAGGAAGTTTCCCAGGAGGAGGTACAGCCTAGCTTACTGATCTGGCCAGATGTCAGCACACAAAGGAGCATGGACACCGTAGCTCTCTTCTCATGGCCTTTTCTTCCTTAAGCATACCAGTATATCATACAGGCATAGGTGGTCTGATAAATGGAATACTTTTGGAAGGGGGCACAGTGCAATAGCTTTGAAGGAAAAGAGGCTAGGTCTTCTGATAACTTATCCATTGTCAAAGGAATAATCTGAAAATGGACCATTGTGGCAAACCACTGGTGTCTCCCAATATTGATTCCCCCCCCTTTTTTTTATGGTAACAGAATCCCCAATATGTAGCTTGAACAACCTTGAAGTTCTGTTGGTCATATGACTAAATTTTGGCTAATGGAATATAAGCAGAAGTGATGCCATTTCTGAGTTGTGTCCTTAAAGGAAGGGGCAGGCCATCCCTTTCTCCATCTTATCCTCCAGTTGGCTGGAATGTGAGTGTGAAGGTGATCCATCTTGGATCATGTGGGTCCAAGGATGGCAAAGTTACATGGTAGAAGTCACCTGGGTCTCTGAGCCTCGAGCCGCCACACCAGACCTGGACTACTTACCCCCAGACTGTTAGATGAGAAAGGAAAAACCATCTACTGTGTTTAAACCCTTGTTATCTTGGGTCTCAGGACTATCCTAAGTTGATGACTTTGGACTTCAATAGAATAGAGTCTTTTAGTTGAGAACATTGCCCTGTTAATTTAACTCATCTGTTTCAACAGGTAGCCTTCCTCTTCTCAGAGCTCTGTAGCTTCCAATTAGGGTGCTGCCTTTTGGGGGGTTACACAGAGAAAGAAAGGGCTATGAAATTAGGCCTCAGAATAGGGAGTGGAGAGCTAGACTTTTCACTTAGACCCAAAAATCCTGTTTGAACCTGTTGTTAGGACATCTATGAAATTTCCATATTCTATCCCAGGAAAAGAAATTTAATTTTTCTTTGATGCCACATTCTTCTTTAGCCAGCAATACAAGAAAACCACTGTTTGCTGTGGCTTTTTGGCAGAACTCTGAAGTGTGGCCTGGATCTGGGTACCCACAATCCAAGAATAAGGCACCATTTACATACAAAATTGTTGAATTTGGGTAGAAACTAAGTCTAGCTACGCTTGTGAAGCCACTGCCTTGCAGGGTTAAAAAAAGAGCTTATTTTTTAAGTAAGTGTGTTTCACTGTTTACTGGTGACTACCAAAATAATTATTTCCTGTGTGGGTCACAGGGAGTGAGGTAATCCCAAGGAAAATGTTCCATTGTGCTTACTGGGCTGGGCAGTGCAGCAGCTCCAGACATTCCCTTAAAGGAAACGTAATCGTGCTGAATGATAAAGTCTGATTCATATGTCCCTTGGAGGGAGAACCATTTTCTACTTGATGCTTTCAGGATCTTATGAGAGATGGCAAATGTGACCATACACATACACATACACATAGAGTAGCATGTCTGTTGGTTCATTTAAATAGTTTTATAGATGTTTTAGAAGGAGAATGTCTTTAGGAGCCAAGATAATGCTCTCTGCCCCTATCAATGTAAAAGCAGAAACTTACCTTGTACAAGTTGTTATTGGTTTACTTGTCTGTCTTGAGCCACTTGAGGGCATGCTTCCTTTGCCTTTGTCTTCCCAGCCCATACTCATGGGCCCATCGCTGAATGCAGTGCTCATTAACCGTCTGTGGATGAAAGTATAGCTTGTAAAGGAAGTGAATTCCAGGGAGGGGACTACTACTCCAAAACTGATTTCCTTGGTACCATTTCAATGAGATGAGAGAGTTTACCAGAAGGTATGTCTGGCCAGCCAAGATTGGAGCATCCCTGAGCTATCAAACTCCATGGTTCCAGTGGTTAAACAGTTCTGTGCTTCCAAACTCCATCTTCCCTGGAGTGATAGGCATAGAATTTTCCACAGAAATGTGTTACATACTGGCACAGCAAGTCGAGTGAACTGTGACAGCGGGATCAACAGGGGACAGACAATCAAACGAGGCCAAATGGGATACTACTTCTGGTCCTAAAGCAGAGGAATGCTTTTTAATATATACTACCTGATACTTCACCCTGCCTTACCTTCCACTGCTGCTCTGGTTTAAGAGTATAACACCTATGTTACAGATTACAGAGCTGCATATCATAAAAGGCAATGTTCACCACTGAATAACCCACTCACCAAATTTTAATTGAGTGCCTGCTATGTGCTAGGCATTGTATTGGTGCTGGGGTTTGGGGGTGAACAAGCCAGATGTGGTCCCTGCCCTTAAGGTTTTAGCCTCTAATAGAAGAGATAGACAGAAAACACACACCAAAAATAGAGAAAAATTACAAATTGTGGAAATTTAAGAAAACAAACTGGATTTTGAGGTAGGGAATAAAAGAAGTACCCAATTTACATAAAGTGGTCGGAAATGACTATCAGGAGGAGGAGCGAGCCCTGGGAAGAGTGTGAAGGGGAAAAACTTTCCAGGCAGAGGAAAGAGTTCATATTAAGGAACTGACACCTAAAAGAAATTGGTGTTTCAGAGGATAAAAAAAAACAATGCTCATGGGTTTGCAGCAGAGTGAGTGACAGGGAGAGGTTGCCCTAACCGGCAGAAGTCCTCCAAGGATTTTTTGATCTACTGTCGAGGACAGGATATCAGGTTGAGGATGTGGAGCATTTACAGGGCAGTCAGGGGGCTTGACATCATTATCCAGAGGAAGAGGTTTGAGCTTGAGTGTGGTCCTTCCACTACATAGTCAAAGTCTTGTCTCAGCAACTATATGTCCCATTCTGTCGAGTAATGGTGAGCAAAATGGAAAGTTGGAATTCATCTGAAATGTAGGAGAAAAGCAAGTGCAGGTGGAACTGTAGAGCTTAGTATTGTCACCCAAGTATCAGGCTAAAATGAGCAAACCATGGTTGGGAGTGGCCATCCACACCTGGTCAGTGTTTGGAACTGGAAGCTAAAGGGAATACTGACATTCAGGTCTACACTGTTATGTACACTTTCTGCTCCTTGATCTTCCAGGATATAGACATGTGGGAAGTGTCTTTTATAGGTGTCATTAAGATGCTGTCAGATTCCAGTACTGAGATTATAGGGCACGCAGTGCTTGATGTGTGTGTGTGTGTGTGATACACATGTAGATTGATGAGATGCTGACGGCAGCCAGATGTACTGACTTAAGCAGGAGTTCTTGACCAGGGGTCTGCTGTAATCTTGGGCAGGAAAAAAATTACATCTTTATTTTCATTAACCTCTCTAACTGAAATTTAGCATTTCAGCAATGTATTTAGGCAACAAACCACAGTAATTTTAGCAGTACTGGTGACTTTGCCATCAATAGAAATTACAGATCTTTTCATATCACATAGTTGTTGCAGGTGTCTCAAAATATCACTTATGCTAATCACTACTTCAAAATTACAGTAGTTACCACACCATAGCTAGATCTTGTCATTTAATGTATTAATAAAGCAAATTTTTATGATATCACATTTTAAAAAATATTTAAAAACTGCATTTCAATCCTTCTGGTTTTCTTTGCAATCCTATGTGGGCTTTTTTATTTTTTGGCATTTCAGAATAGGATTGTGAGAAGGGGCTTTTAGGCTCCCAGACTGCCAAAGGGGTCCCTGACACAAAAAAGATTAAGAAATGCCAGACTGAAGATGGTGTTTTGGGAACCCTAGCCCACCTTCTTCTCAGTCTGCTGGTTTTCCGAATAAGGTTGTATCCCTTGCCTCATCTCCCAATTTATTGGCCTGTAACAAATTTGGCTTAGCCAGCCAGGAACCTTGTTGTTTGTGGCTAGCTGGCCCCAGTCAGGCGATATTGGGACAAGGCCCTAGCAGCTGCCGAGACCGTTTGTACTGAGGATCTTCCCTTCAAGATTCCCTGAAGCATCACTGGCTACCCCAGCACTTGGCAGCTGGAGCAAGGAATCGACAAACTTCTGTGAGTTGATGGACTCGATTTTGGAGGGCTGTTCGCTGCTACGAATCTTTAATCTTAAAAGCTGAAGGAAAAGTGGAGTCTGAATTCGTTTTTTTTTAAAAAATTAATTAATTAATTATTTATTTATTTTTGGCTGTGTTGGGTCTTTGTTTCTGTGCGAGGGCTTTCTCTAGTTGCGGCGAGCGGGGGCCACTCTTCATCGCGGTGCGTGGGCCTCTCACTATCGCGGCCTCTCTTGTTGCGGAGCACAGGCTCCAGACGCGCATGCTCAGTAGTTGTGGCGCACGGGCCTAGTTGCTCCGCGGCATGTGGGATCTTCCCAGACCAGGGCTCGAACCCGTGTCCCCTGCATTGGCAGGCAGATTCTCAACCACTGCGCCACCAGGGAAGCCCCTGAATTCTTTTGTCAGGTCACTTCAACCTCTTATTGGAAGATTATCCAAAAGCATTATTTGCTTACCAGAGATACTACAGTTTACAGTCTGACTACTGGAAGGGCAATTAAAGCATTTCAAGAGGTGCTTTATGTTGATCCCAGCTTTTGTCGAGCCAAGGAATTTCACTTACGACTTGGGCTTATGTTCAAAGTGAACACAGACTATGAATCTAGTTTAAAGCATTTTCAGTTAGCTTTGATGAACTCTAAGCCCTGTACTTTGTCCAGTGTTGAAATTCAGTTTCATATTGCCCACTTGTATGAAACCAAGAGTGAAAATAAATATTAAAACTCAAGCTGCCATGGACACCTGCCTATCAAGTGCCGGCACAGCCTGGAGACTCCGCCGCCCCAAGTTTGCCCGCAGTCGCACGAGCTTGAACGCATCCCGCAGTTGGCGGAGAGTGAGTTGCCGTGTGGCTGACAGGGTCTTGGTGCTCTGGCTGGGTGTCAGGCCTGAGCCTCTGAGGTGGGAGATCCGAGTTCAGGACATTGGTCCACCAGAGACCTACAGGTCCCACATAATATCAAATGGCGAAAGCTCTCCCAGAGATCTCCATCTCAACGCTAAGACCCAGCTCCACTCAATGACCAGCAAACTACAGTGCTGGACACCCTATGCCAAACAACTAGCAAGACAGGAACACAAACCCACCCATTAGCAGAGAGGCTGCTTAAAATCATAATAAGTTCACAGAAACCCCAAAACACACCACCGGACGTGGTCCTGCCCACCAGAAAGACAAGATCCAGCCTCATCCACCAGAACACAGGCACCCATCCCCTCCACCAGGAAACCTACACAACCCATTGAACCAACCTTACCCACTGGGAGCAGACACCAAACACAATGGGAACTACAAACCTGCAGCCTGCGAAAAGGAGACCCCAAAGACAGTAAGTTAAACAAAATGAGAAGACAGAGAAACACACAGCATATGAAGGAGCAAGGTAAAAACCCATCAGACTAAACAAATGAAGAGGAAATAGGCAGTCCACCTGAAAAAGAATTCAGAGTAATGAGAGTAAAGATGACCCAAAATCTTGGCAATAGGATGGAGAAAATACAAGAAACATTTAACAAGGACCTAGAAGACGTAAATAGCAAACAAACAATGATGAACAACACAATAAATGAAGTTAAAAATTCTCTAGAAGGAATCAGTAGCAGAATAACTGAGGCAGAAGAACAGATAAAGTGACCTGGAAGATAAAACAGTGGAAATAACTACCGTGGAAGATAAAACAGTGGAAATAACTACGGTAGAAATAATAAAGAAAAAAGAATGAAAAGAATTGAGGACAGTCTCAGAGACCTCTGGGACAATATTAAACACACCAACATTTGAATTACAGGGGTCCTAGAAGAAGAAGAGAAAAAAAAAGGGACTGAGAAAATATTTGAAGAGATTATAGTTGAAAACTTCCCTAACATGGGAAAGGAAATAGTCAAACAAGTCCTGGAAGCAGAGAGATTCCTATACAGGATAAATCCAAGGAGAAACATGCTAAGACACATATTAATCAAACTATCAAAAATTAAATACAAAGAAAAAATATTAAAAGCAGCAAGGGAAAAGCAACAATTAGCATACAAGGGAATCCCCACAAGGTTAACAGCTGATCTTTCAGCAGAAACTTTGCAAGCCAGAAGAGAGTGGCAGGACATATTTAAAGTGATGAAGGAGAAAAATCTACACCCAAGATTACTCTACCCAGCAAGGATCTCATTCAGATTCGATGGAGAAATTAAAACCTTTACAGACAAGCAAAAGCTAAGAGAATTCAGCACCACCAAACGAGCTCTACAACAAATGCTAAAGGAACTTCTCTAGGCAGGAAACACAAGAGAAGGAAAAGACTTACAAAACAATTAAGAAAATGGTAATAGGAATATACATATCAATAAATACCTTAAATGTAAATGGATTAAATGCTCCAACCAAAAGACATAGCCTGGCTGAATGGATACAAAAACAAGACCCGTATATATGCTGTCTACAAGAGACCCACTTCAGACCTAGGGACACATACAGACTGAAAGTGAGAGGATGGAAAAAGATACTCCATGCAAATGGAAATCAAAAGAAAGCTGGAGTAACAATTCTCATATCAGACAAAATAGACTTTAAAATAAAGACTATTACAAGAGACAAAGAAGGACACTATATAACGATCAAGGGATCAATCCAAGAAGAAGCTATAACAACTATAAATATTTATGCACCCAACATAGGAGCACCTCAATATATAAGGCAAATGCTAAAAGCCATTAAAGGGGAAATTGACAGTAACACAATCATAGTAGGGGACTTTAACACCCCACTTTCACCAATGGACAGATCATCCAAAATGAAAATAAATAAGGAAACACAAACTTTAAATGATACATTAAACAAGATGGACTTAATTGATATTTATAGGACATTCCATCCAAAAACAGCATATTACACTTTCTTCTCAAGTGCTCATGGAACTTTCTCCAGGATCAATCATATCTTGGGTCACAAATCAAGCCTTGGTAAATTTAAGAAAATTGAGATCGTATCAAGTATGATCTTTTCCGACCACAACACTATGAGACTAGATATCAATTACAGGAAAAAATGTGTAAAAAATACAAACGTATGGAGGCTAAACAATATGCAACTAAATAACGAAGAGATCACTGAAGAAATCAAAGAGGAAATCAAAAAATAGCTAGAAAATGACAATGAAAACATGACAACCCAAAACCTATGGGATGCAGCAAAAGCAGTCCTAAGAGGGAAGTTTATAGCAATACAATCCTACCTCAAGAAACAAGAAACACCTCAAATAAACAGCTTAACCTTCCACCTAAAGCAATTAGAGAAAGAAGAATAAAAAAACCCCAAAGTTAGCAGAAGGAAAGAAATCATAAAGATCAGATCAGAAATAAATGAAAAAGAAATGAACGAAACAATAGCAAAGATGAATAAAACTAAAAGCTGGTTCTTTGAGAAGATAAGCAAAATTGATAAACCATTAGCCAGACTCATCAAGAAAAAAAGGGAGAAGACTCAAATCAATAGAACTAGAAATGAAAAAGGAGAAGTAACAACTGACACTGCAGAAATACAAAGGATCATGAGAGATTACTACAAGCAACTGTATGCCAATAAAATGGACAACCTGGAAGAAATGGACAAATTCTTAGAAAAGCACAACCTTCCGAAACTGAACCAGGAAGAAATAGAAAATATAAACAGACCAATCACAAGCACTGAAATTGAGATGGTGATTAAAAATCTTCCAACAAACAAAAGCCCAGCATCAGATGGCTCCACAGGCGAATTCTATCAAACATTTAGAGAAGAGCTAAAACCTATCCTCCTCAAACTCTTCCAAAGTATAACAGAGGGAGGAACACTCCCAAACTCATTTTATGAGGCCACCATCACCCTGATACCAAAACCAGACAAAGATGCCACAAAAAAAGAAAACTACAGGCCAACATCACTGATGAACATAGATGCAAAAATCCCCAGCAAAATACTAACAAACAGAATCCAACAGCACATTAAAAGGATCATACACCATGATCGAGTGGGGTTTATCTCAGGACTGCAAGGATTCTTCAATATATGCAAATCAATCAATGTGATAAACCATATTAACAAACTGATGGAGAAAAACCGTATGATAATCTCAATAGATGCAGAAAAAGCTTTTGACAAAATTCAACACCCATTTATGATAAAAACCCTCCAGAAAGTAGGCATAGAGGGAAGTTACCTCAACATAATAAAGGCCATATATGACAAACCCACAGCCAACATCGTTCTCAATGGTGAAAAACTGAAACCATTTCCACTAAGATCAGGAACAAGAAAAAGTTGCCACTCTCACCACTATTATTCAACATAGTTTTGGAAGTTTTAACCACAGTAATCAGAGAAAAAAAGAAATAAAAGGAATCCAAATCCGAAAAGAAGAAGTAAAACTGTCACTGTTTGCAGATGACATGATACTATACATAGAGAATCCTAAAGATGCTATTAGAAAACTACTAGAACTAATCAATGAATTTGGTAAAGCAGCAGGATACAAAATTAATGCACAGAAATCTCTTGCACTCCTATACACTAATGAGGAAAAATCTGAAAGAGAAATTAAGGAAACACTCTCATTTACCATTGCAACAAAAAAGAATAGAATACCTAGGAATAAACCTACCTAAAGAGAAAAAAGACCTGTATACAGAAAAGTATAAGACACTGATGAAAGAAATTGAAGATGATACAAACAGATACAGAGATATACCATGTTCTTGGATAGGAAGAAGCAACACTGAGAAAATGACTATACTACCCAAGGCAATCTACATATTCAATGCAATCCCTATCAAACTACCAATGGTATTTTTCATAGAACTAGAACAAAAAATTTCACAATTTGTATGGAAACACAAAAGACCCCGAATAGCAAAAGCAATCTTGAGAAAGAAAATCAGAGCTGGAGGAATCAGGTTCCCAGACTTCAGGCTATACTACAAAGCTACAGTAATCAAGACAGTATGGTACTGGCACAAAAAGAGAAATATAGATCAATGGAACAGGATAGAAAGCCCAGAGATAAACCTACGCACATATGGTCACCTTATTTTTGAAAAAGGAGGCAAGAATATACAATGGAGAAAACACAGTCTCTTCAGTAAGCAGTGCTGGGAAAACTGGACAGTTACATGTAAAAGAATGAAATTAGAGCACTCTCTAACACCATACACAAAAATAAACTCAAAATGGATTAAAGACCTAAATGTAAGGCCAGATACTATAAAATTCTTAGAGGGAAACACAGGCAGAACACTCTATGACATAAATCACAGCAAGATCCTTTTTGACCCACCTCCTAGAGAAATGGAAATAAAAACAAAAATAAACAAATGGGACCTAATGAAACTTCAAAGCTTCCGCACAGCAAAGGAAACCATAAACAAGATGAAAAGACAACCCTCAGAATGGGAGAAAATATTTGCAAATGAAACAACTGACAAAGGATTAATCTCCAAAATATACAAGCAGCTCATGCAGCTCAATATCAAAAAAACAAATAACCCAATCCAAAAATGGGCAGAAGACCTAAATAGACATTTTTCCAAAGAAGATATACAGATTGCCAACAAACACATGAAAGGATGCTCAACATCACTAATCATTAGAGAAATGCAAATCAAAACTACAATGAGGTATCACCTCACACCGGTCAGAATGGCCATCATCAAATAATCTACAAACAATAAATTCTGGAGAGGATGTGGAGAAAAGGGAACACTCTTGCACTGTTGGTGGGAATGTAAATTGATACAGTCACTATAGAGAACAGTATGGAGGGTCCTTAAAAAACTAAAAATAGAACTACCATACGACCCAGCCATCCCACTACTGGGCATATATCCTGAGAACACCATAATTCAAAAAGAGTCATGTACCACAATGTTCATTGCAGCTCTATTTACAATAGCCATGACATGGAACCAACCTAAGTGTCCATCGACAGATGAATGGATAAAGAAGATGTGGCACATGTATACAATGGAATATTACTCAGCCATAAAAGGAGATGAAATTGAGTTATTAGTAGTGAGGTGAATGGACTTAGAGACTGTCATACAGAGTGAAGTAAGTCAGAAAGAGAAAAACAAATACCGTATGCTAACACATATATATGGAATCTAAAAAAAAAAAAAAAATGGTCATGAAGAACCTAGGAGCAGGACAGGAATAAAGATGCAGACGTAGAGAATGGACTTGAGGACACGGGCAGGGGGAAGGGTAAGCTGGGACGAAGTGAGAGAGTGGCATGGACGTATATACACTACCAAACATAAAATAGATAGCTAGTGGGAAGCAGCCGCATAGCACAGGGAGATCAGCTTGGGCTTTGTGTCCACAAAGGGAGGGTGGGAGGGAGATGCAAGAGGGAGGAGATATGGGGATATATGTATATGTATAGCTGATTCAATTTGTTATACAGCAGAAACTAACACCATTGTAAAGCAATTATACTCCAATAAAGATGTTAAATATATATATATATTAAAACTCAAAAAATAAAAAAAAGAATTTCCAGAGTTATTATATACAGTCTTGTCAGTTGGACTATGTAATAGGAATGTTGTGGACAAAAAAGCTGCACATCCACTTTCATATGAGGCAATTTTTGTATTTGGACCGAGTAGAAAAGGGAAAGAGGTAATAGGTACTTGCTAACCCCATATCTGTGCAGAAACACATACATATTTTTATGCAGCTTGTAGACCATCTCAGACACTGAATTTCTGAGAAACAAAAAGAGAGTGATAGGTCCAGGGAGACTAGAGATAGATCTGATAGAACATGCCTACCATCTTGGCTACAAAGGGTACATTTCTACAAACCTTTCCTAACTAAAGATCTGGGAAAACAGACGTCATTTTCATGAGCCTCTGACCTGCAGGACCTGGTGACAGTCCAGCCAGCCAGCCTGAGCCTTCCCCATTCCCTTGGGCTGAAGCCTCAGGTACTCAGAGATGACCGAGACAAGCCCAGTACAAATCAGGAGGAAGCTGCCACCTCCCACTGTTCTCCCACTTGATGGAGGCTATTTTTGGGAAGTCTAATTTCTCAGCAGAGACAGAGTACCAGCAGCAAAGCCCTGAGAAGTCAGCCCAGTTTCCCAAAAGTCTGAGGTGGCATCCAGAGAAATGAAAATGCTGAAATTAAAATGCTTCTACTGAAATTACATGCTTCTACTTCTGCATCTTGAAAGGAGGGAGAGGAGGAGAGGGAAGAAGAGATGTTTGTTCACTTCTTCAGAGATTCTGGAAATTGAATCGGAAGCTTAAGAGGCTATTCACTCACTCTGACCCTCCAGCCTCCACCACACGAACTGAAGGATCATTTCTGAAGGTGCCTCGCCTGCTGATTCACCCTGTCTAGAGGAAGCTCCTTCTGAAGCGGTGGTTTAATGGCAAAGAGCAAGGAGTCACACTCAAGGAGTTTGTCACCTTTCCCAAGATCACAGTCTCATAGCTGGAAGAACAGTGTTTCAGTCTTTTTCTGTTACTTACCAGGTCTTCTCATCCATAAAATGGACCTACAATAATGTGTCCTACACAAGGATTTTATGAGATAATGTGCGTGTGTTGAAACGTGCACGGTCCACGTTAGTTAATCTCTAACTCCTGTAACTTCCATTTTGCTAGACAAACGTGATGGTCTCAAAGTAGTTTCCTCCTTTTGCATTAATGCTAAGGTGTTAGCTTACGTCCTAGGCCTATTTCCTATCATCTCCATTTTTCCCCCACAGATTATCCTCTCTCTCCTATTTCTTCAGTCTTTCTCTCTGCGATGTCTTCCACATCTAGAGCATGAAAACATGCTTCCCTCTGTCTCTCCACTCCAAACAAACCTTCCCCTGACCTCTCCTCTCCCCCTGTCTCCTGCTGCCTCCTGTCCCCGCTTTTGGGACCTGCCTTCCTGCAGGGAGCCTGTGATCTGCTCTGGGCATCGCGGTAGGTGAATGGTAAAGACTCCGCCCCTGCAGGCAGGGCCTGTGGTTTTCTAGCAATGCCTATGACTGGCGGGTAAGTCTGTGTGAGTCCGGGATGCTTGTTGTGGCTGCACACTTAGCCACATCCTCCAGTGGGACTTTATCAGTGATATATGCATCTCCACCACTGTGACTCCTTTGTCTTCCCTAGCCCCTCTTATTTGATTTAGAACTGAATTAGCTGGGTCATTTGTAGAGACGTGGATGAGTCTAGAGACTGTCATACAGAGTGAAGTAAGTCAGAAAGAGAAAAACAAATATCGTATATTAACGTATATATGTGGAATCTAGAAAAATGGTACAGATGAACCGGTTTGCAAGGCAGAAATAGAGACACAGATGTAGAGAACAGACGTATGGACACTAAGGGGGGAAAGTGGTGAGGCAAGGCGTGGTGGTGGTGTGATGAATTGGGAGATTGGGATTGACATATATACACTAATATGTATAAAATAGATAACTAATAAGAACCTGCTGTATAAAAAAATTAAAATGAAATTCAAAAAAAAAAGAACTGAATTAACAAGTAGAAGGGCATAATTTAGCCACCTCAAACCCCCAAAATGGAAAAATGCCAAGATTTAGGGGACAGGTGGGGAAGAGCAGCCTGCAATCTGATCTGCGGTCATAGCTTTATTATAATTCTGGTCAGGGAGTCAGAGAGCCTTTTCTATCCTCCCTCGTGTCCTTCCCATGCTCCCATCAATCTGGTATGAGGTCTCAGAAGTCCCGTTCAGCTGTGATTCAGGCAGTTGAGAACGATCAGTTGGAGTTAATGCAAGAGATTAAACCTATTTGAAAGCCTGGATCCAATACTCTGATGCCTCCTAAACCGGCGACAGCATCCCTGACCTGTACACTGACCCATATTGTGATGTCTCCTCATTGTCCTCGGTACTAAGAGCAAACTTCTCACCGTGGCCTGACCAGCCCCGACTGCCTGTCACCTCCCTTGCCCTTCGTCAGTGTTCTTCTTGCTGCGGCCACACTGAGCTCCTTGGTTCCCCCAGCAAGCCATGCACCATAGGCTTTTGCAAATAGTGTATACTTTGCCTGGAAGGGAAGTCGCATTCTTCCCCTTTGCTGCTCTGTCCAATTTTGCTTAGCCTCCATGTCATAGCATCTCTTCCCTGAAAGCCTCTCCTGGTAAGTTAGGGGCTTCTTCCTCAGTATTTTTCCGGACTTGAGTTCCCTGGGAACATGGGTACCACTTTCCTCTCCCCTGGCTCCCCAGGGTGTAGAACAAAGCGTTCCCTATTGTTGGCCCTGAATCCAGGTTTCTTGGAAGAATGAGTGCATTTTCAAGGTCATTCTAGATGTTCCTACTCTTGTTTGTTCTGCTTTGAAGCCCTCTAAACAATTCCAATTTTTCTAGAAAAGTCCTTTGTAACAATTTGGGATAGCAAAGCTGGGCACATTTCATACAATGAGCAACAGCATGAAAAAGCAGAGTACATTAGATTCCTGACATGCATGAGATTTCCCCATGTTTCCAGTGTTGATTCTAGCCCCTCAGTGAAGAGAATGATGAGGTTTTAGTCACCCCAATTCTAAGCAGCCTATAATACAACAGAAGCTAAATGCTGTGAGAACAAGTTCAGTCTGGAATTTTCCTTAAGATCATGTATAAAAGACATCATATGTACCGTGGTGTTAATGGATGTCTCTGGATGGATTTTTAGACAAATCCTAGATTTGTCCAGAACTTGCCTTGGGCCATAGCCTCTGTATTCTTGCTCCTTACTCTTACTACTGGGCTTTTGTAACATTCCAATTACAGCTTTAAAAAAAAAAAAAGATTTATTTATTTATTTATTTTTGGCTGCGTTGGGGCTTTGTTGCTGCGCACAGGCTTTTCTCTAGTTGCGGTGAGCAGGGGCTACTCTTCCTTGCGATCTGCGGGCTTCTCATTGTGGTGGCTTCTCTTGTTGAGGAGCACGGGCTCTAGGTGCACGGGCTTTAGTAGTTGTGTCATGCAGGCTCTAGAGCACAGGCTCAGTAGTTGTGGCTCACGGGCTTAGTTGCTCCACGGCACGTGGGATCTTCCCGGACCAGGGCTTGAACCCGTGTCCCCTGCATTGGCAGGCGGATATTAACCACTGCACCACCAGGGAAGTCCAAGGCTTTTTTTTTTTTTTTTTCTCCTCAACTTCCTTTTTTTCCCCTCCAATATTTCTAGAAGAAAACACAAAATCTTCAATCTTATTGCCTGTACACACAGGAGGTTAGCAAAGGTTTTCAGTGTGTGTGTGTGTGTGTGTGTGTGTGTGTGTGTGTGTGTGTATTAAGATGTGGAAGTACAGAAAGAAAGAAAAGTACTGCTTTTTTCCAAAACTTAAAGGAAAAATTAAGGCTTTAAAATTTGGGATGCTTCTAACTTTGTACTATATCTGGCATATAGCAAATGCTTAAAAAATTTTAGGTACAATTCTATTTATAATTATTAATATTACTCTTAGTAAGCATAGGATCCAGTACTTGAAAGCAGGCTGTCTTTATAATAAAGCAAGTGTGGGGAATATACTCTCCTGGCCATACATTCTCCATAGGAAGTGGAGATTGTATATATTATCTGGAGTTCACCCAAGCTACTTTTGGGACAAACAGGATCATGTGTTCCGAACAGAGGTCAACAGCTGTTACTCCTCTGTGGCATTCCAGAGATGGGGACAGATGTATTCAGATTGACCTTCCTTATTCAATGAGTGTGGGAATGGTTGGAAAGGGTAGGGGGGAGGAAGATACAAGAAGGGGGAGGGTGGGAAGGTTCCCATGGGCGCCCAGTAACATGAGAGACCATTGAAAGCAATGTTGAAGTTAACAGTCCTATTTCCTGTAGGTTCTGTGCTAAAAAACATGTGAGGGGACGAAGGCCCTTACATTTTTTCCAAAAGGAGGAAAGCCAGGCATGATGGTTTTCCCAAGGCCTGGACAAGATTGTACTTCCTGAAGAGGTCAGAGGTTGCCTCCTTACCATTCCACCAATTGCAAAGCCGGGTTATAGAAGAAGGTCAAATCAGGTTCAAGACAAGCTGTGGAGTGAAAGACATTCCTTACCTTGCCCTCCCAACCTCAGTCATGTTTAATTAACATTCCTCTTTCTAGAAAATATCCAAAATGTCCCAGCGGCTTCAAAAACCTAAAAACTCAGCCAACTCAGGGCCCTTGGTACCTTTGTTTAATGCCGACAATAAGGCAGGGGGTGGTCTTCTGTGAGACTGAAGGAACGTGGCTCCATGAGACCATTAGATTTCCAGAATAATAGGACTGGAGAGCAGCACAGTAGACTTCTTTGATGACAACATCTTTGGGTCCTAAGACTGCCCCTTGTCACACTGTCCTAATGGTTTCGCCCAAGTCTGATTGGCAATAGTCTCTCTCAAACTTTAACGACAGTGATCGAGGTTTTCTGTATCTACCACTCCCCTTCTGCTTTTTTTCAGATTACCAAGTGGATGAACTTGTTGTCATAGAACCGTCCTAAAGCTCAGATCAGCATTGTCCGGGCTCATGATGTATCCTTGCTGACAGCACACAAATTCCTGGTCTCGTCAGGATTCATTCCTCTAGGATGATGTCAGGAATACACACAATTTGTTTTTTCCTCTTGACTGGGTCTCCATGAATATAGGGTCAGCAGGGGAGTATGAGAATCCCATACTCCTGACTGAGGAAGACTTTGCAAGTCCTATGGAATTCTTGCTGAATTTTTATGAAGTTGGTGCTGAATCATAGATGTGTCTATCAAGAGGATACATGCCTCTTTAGAAACAATGCTCCTACCCACTGCACTATCAGTCACAGATGCAAGCTGTTGGTTGCTTTGATTGGGATGGTGTCTACTTCTCCCATGACGTTCGACTCTAGTTTAAATCCCTGCTTTGCTACTTACTGTGTGTTTGTGGGTAGATTACCCAACCTCTCTAAGCTTCTGTTTCCTTACCTATAAAATGGAGATATTAATAGTAGCAACCTCCTATGGTTGTTGCGGAGATTGAAGGAGATAATGCATGCCTGATGCTTAGCACACACCTGCTAGCTGGCAGCGCCCCAGGAAATGTTAGCAACTGCTTTTACCATATGGAGAGATAGGCCTGCCTCTGTTAGTGGTCAAAAGATTTTTAGGTAATTGTTTTAAGCTACTTTTCACCATATTTTTTCATGTAATCCTTGGTAAAGCCTCCCAGATTGTTCCTGCCAATATGTCTTTCTGTAATATTTCTTTACTTGGTGGGATTAGTCAATCAGTACGGCAGTTATTTCTTGTTTTTTGTTTTTTTTAGTGGTAGCCTAATTTTTTTCAGGCTTTGGTCCTGCTGGCTTGTGATAATATGCATGACTTTTTAGACTTCATTTTTGTCTATTTTTTGAATAAGATTTTCATACAAACACTTGGGGTAGAATCAAAGCTCAAAGGGAGAATCTAAGGCCTCATTATTTTCCCACAATCGCCATGTGAGCATTTGAACCTCTGTGAGACAGAGGTTTGGGAAAACTTAGAAACTAAAATGAAAGGCAAGCTTCTAGCTGGAATTTAGATCAAAGAAGATATTATCCTGGTAGGCTTGCTCTATATGAGTTAGAGATTGCCGAGGGTTTCCCACTGACTAGCTTAGCCACTCTGATTCTTGAAGACTCTTCAGTGATACTTTGTAGTTAATACTGGTTTGTGTTATTATTAAAGGATTGCCCGGCAAGGAGGAACACTGGGCTAATTTCTAAAATGATTCTAATGGCACTCTTGCTATGAAGTAAAATCAATCCACAGAAATAGATGGAACACATATTCAATGGTCTATTTTGGTTGATCCAACAAACATTTATTCAGCCCCTTACAATAAGAATGACGTGGAGATTCATTAAATCTTATGGGGGAGATTCACACATTGTGTGACATGTGAACAACTTATTGAGTGAGGCATTTTGATCCCCAGTTTACACACTAGGAGTTGACATTATGACTTTCTAAGATTATATGGCTACAAGGTGACCCAACTGGGATTTGACTTCTAAGCCCATGGGACTTCAAGTCCTGTGCTTTTAGCCACTGGAATTCCCAAATGTGTGATTTTTCCCCCCACATCAGCTGGGTGTCCTACAATTCAATTCAGTTCTGACACTATTTACCTGGAGTTAGTGTCAGATCCCACAGGTTAAGGGCTCAGTCCCATAAGACCGCCCCCATTTCAGAAGCCAACTGCATGTCCCAGGTTATCACTTGTATTTCTGACCAACTGGCTACAAGTTGGATTCCCACAGCCCCCTCCTCAGGTTCAATAATTTGCTAGAGTGGCTCACAGAACTCAGGAAAACACTTAGACTTACCAGTTTATTATGCAATAAAGGAAATGATAAATGAACAGCCAGATGAAGAGGTATGTAGGGTGAGTTCTAGATTCCAAGTGCAGGAGCTTCTGTCCCTGTGAAACTGGGGTGCACTACCCTCCCAGCTTGTGATGTGTTCATCAACCCAGAAACTCCCTAAAACCTGTAGTTCAGGGATTTTTATGAAGTTTTCATCACTTAGGCATGATTAATTTTTAACTCAATCTCCTTCCCTTCTCTCCTCCCCGGAGAATAGGGGGTGAAGATAAAAGTTCTAAACTTCTAATAATGGCTTGATCTTTCTGTGGCCAGCTCCCATCCTAAAGCTCTCCAGGAGCCCACCAAGAGTCCCTTCGTTAGGACAAAAAAAAAATGTTCCTGTCACACAGGAAATTCCAAGGGATTTAGGAGCTCTGTGTCAGGAACTGGGGTCAAAACCCAACTATTAAAACAAAAGATACTCCTAGCATCTTTATTGATTAGGGAATTTCACAGGTTTTAGGAGCTCTTGCTAGGAGCCAAGGATGAAGACCAAAATACATATTTCTTAATATATCACAAAAAAGAGTTTTTTTCTTTTTCTTTTTCTTTTTTAAGGCTCTTACCGCTAGGCTTAATTCCTATTATGTTTCAAACAGCCTATAGAATTTGGTCATGTGTATTATATTTTTCTCTGACGAGCCATGTATTATAGGTGGGACTTCAGTATACGTGTTGATTTATTAAGGTCATTTGTTTCATCACAGAGCATCTGTCCTTGACTTTCAAGAGCACGTGTGGATTTAAGGAATCTGGAATTTCTCCAGAAAAATACAGGTGGGTTTTTATGAAACACAGTTTGATTAAGTCTGCCCAGTGTCCTCTTGGGCCACTACCCCCTTTCCTCTCCACCCCCTGGTCACTCAGGCTCTAATAAGACATAGTGTTAAATGACTTGTACCAGAAAGGTAATGTACATTCCCTATCCTTTTGTCCTGAAGGAATTTACAATCCTAGAGAGGGTTGACAGTAGGGAGGCAGTCTAGTGCTGTGATTATGGCTTGGTAGTTCAAGTTAGAAAGGTGTACGTTCTAATCCTGGCTCCACTGCTTCCTGAGACTTCTTAACCTTCTCTCGGGATCAGTCTTCTTATCTGTAAAATGGGGATAATAATAGCATGTTTCTTACAGGTTGTGTGAGTATTCAGTGAGATCAGGCATGTAAAGTGTTTGGTTCATAACGGTTATTATTATAGGAAATGTAGGAGGGTCTCAGTACTCCATGCATTGATGGATTTAAGGTCCCTTATTTCATCTCTATCATTTCTACTTCTTAGTATAAGTGAATGTCATTGAATTTCAAGAGCAAATGTGAAAGGACTCTAATGAAATGATTTGTTTCTTTAGTGTGCAAAAAAAGGAAGGCAAAGGCCAAAGTTTGTGTTTCTTTTTATTCTAAAGAGTGAAAACCAAATACGGTTAGTCAATTAATAAAATCAAGTATACTTAATTATTGTTTATGGGTTTGTGTAAATCAAGTAACCTCTCTTGTCTTCAGCATCCTCATTGGCAAAATAAAGGAGCTGGACCAGATAATTGCACTCCTTCTTTCCAGCTAATGTTGATTCAATTAAGCATTACCATATGCATATTATTAACTACATGCTACATGCTTGAAGCATATTTCTTTTATATGCTTCACAGCAGCTATTAATTTGCTCCTTAACCTTTTGTTATCAATCAGAGGAAATTTGGGGGAGTCTTTGTTTCTACTGTACATATTCTTCATCTCTATGATGAATTTCAGAGTCTCTTGTTCTAGATCTGGGTGGTCTGGGGACTCCTGAATAAGGGTAACCTTTTAGAGAAGGGCACACTGCTTTCTATAAATTGTCCTTAGAAAGACATCAGGCCCTGGGTAAGATATAACTTCCCCTATATCTTAGAGAGTCAGAGCTAGGAATACTGGGTCAAATTCTAGAAGTGAATCTTCTCTCGGACTGGAGACATGACTTCATCATTTACCTTTAGTTCAGAAGTGTAAGTGAACCATAGCCAAGGACAAATTGCTCCAAAGGGCAGAAAGATATATTGGTATGGGTGGGGGGGTCACAAAGACTGTGTTTGTGAGAACATTGAAATATGGACAAAGAGGGTCTATTAGGAGGGGAAATACTTTTGATCCGTCATTTATCAGACAAAGAGTGAGGGACATGAAGCCTTCTTTCACTTCAGCTAAATCATGATAGATGTTCAATGTAGCATTTGAAAACAGCAAAAATTTGGTGACAACACCAGGGGATTGTTAGACAACTTATGAGGTGATTATAGGATGAAATATTATGCATCAATTTCAAATGATGTTTATAAAGAATACTTACAGGTCATGGAAAAGTATTCAAGGTATAACAGATAATAGTATAGATCAGTTGAAAATGATACATAAAACCTCATATTAAATATGTAAAAATCTTAATAGGAAAACACATGGAAGGTAATGGACCAGAAGGTTAACAGTGTTTATATCAGAGCAATAAGATCATGGGTAAGTTTTGTTTTATTGATTATTTTTGACATTTAATAAAGTAAAATGTATCTTTTTTCTAAATTTTCTATATGTAATATGTCCTACTTTTAGAGTCAGAATAAAAATCAATACAAATTGTGTTTTTTAAAAAAAATTACATACACAAACCCCAAACTAGGATAATCATATAAAGCTTAGGTTTTTCAGGAAAGCAGAAAAAAGTTACTGGAAAGTTTTTGAGAAAGTCATCGAGTACAAGATCCTGACCCAGGTGCCAGAAGAGGAGAGTGGAGCTGGCCACACCAGGGGGATGAGCCTAAATGCAGAAGTCTTGACCAGAGGGCAAGGTCACCAGCCTTGGGGAGGCTGATACGGAGCCTCCTTTCACGCCTGTCACTTAGCCTTGAATGCTTCCTTGAGGGACGTGGATACCATGAGGTACCGATGGGCTTTTGCTTACCTTACTGTCCTCCTAAGGACATGTGATACTTTTGACTCTCCCTTTGCTTAGGGGACCTCCTCCAGATAGTCAGTAGGCGGGGTGCTTGCAAATGTGTTTCTCAAAGTTCCTAGAAGTGAGATGGGAAAGGCTTGGCATAAACTAAGCAGTGTGTGTGCGCTAAGTGCTCCATGGGGCCGCTTACATCCAACACAAACATTCAATTCCTAATGTTCATAACTCCTTTCAACACTGATAAATATTTCTCAAATCCTCAATATAATTCTTATTGGTGCCTTTTGGACACAGTCTATCTCCATCCTATGAAAATCTCTCCCCTTTTAGAACACCTTGTTCTTCTACCCTTACATTCCTGCTGGATTTCAAGCACCCGTTTCTCACAGCCCTGACACCCGTCCACTGAGAGTGATTTCCATGAGCCCATCATAGAGTGACTGACATTGTCTCTCAGTGACAAGAAAAGACTTGCCTTTAAAAGAAGAGGAAAAGTCAAAAGTCATCAAAACAATGCAATATCCTGTGTGAAATGTTGCAGTCACAAAAGTTTGAGGTTTGAGTCCCTTGATCATGTGCCCCGAGGGAAGTAAGTGGTTTGAGTGCCTTAATCATGTGCCCTGAGAGAAGTAAGTCGGTGGTGGTGGCTGCGGATGACGAGTCAGGTTGCTCAGGTGCGTCTCCAGCTCACCTCACACTTGGGCTTCTCAGGGAGGAGGGGCGGGAGCCCTGGCCCACCGTTAGCACGATGATCCTCAGGCTGGTCCTGGCTCTCAACTTCTTCCCCTCAATTCAAGTAGCAGGTAAACAATTTTGATTTCTTTCCTCCCCCAACGTTTTCTTTTGCGGTTTTTGGTTCATTTTCAAATTTCAAAGAACTCATGAAATTTGGACATTTGAAGTGTAGTTTTTGCTATGAATGACAACCTGTTATTTAGAAACTCACTGATTCTCAGACTACAGCCAGCAAAATATTTTAACGAACTGCCTTTGGAATGAAATCAGATTTATTTAGCTATCAGTTGATAGTGTCTATACATATATATTTTGAAATGTAAGAAAATTGCTGTAAGCAGGTTGGTTCTGAAAGCTCTGGACTTGGACTACCTGGATTCACAGCGCAGATCCATTTCTTGCTAGCTGGGCTTAGGCTAGTGTTTAAACTCTCTAAGCCTCAGTTTCCTTGCCTGTAAAATGGGGATGATAATAACCTCATCTCAAGGTCATTGTGAGGATAAAAAGGAAACAATCCATGTGAAATGTTTAGCACAGTCAGTGCTTGGCTAGCAAGATAAATGTTGGTTGTAATTACCATGTCTACCTGAACTGAATGAGTGCCAGAATGAATTCTGGAGTTGTCACAGAAGCTGGTACAATACAGATGCTAATAAATTAGTTTTTTTTTTTTTTTTAACAGTTGGCTGAAATCTGTTTTCTTAGGTTGAAATTCTTTTACGTTTCCAGTGGTGATGGGGTGAGACTAAAAAACTTGACACTATCACAGTTAACCGCATTTCAGATGAAGAGATGGGGGTAGGAATGTTAATTTGGCTAAGGATATACATATAGGAGTTATTGGAACCAGGGTCTGAACTACTTTAGTCTGACTCTAGAGCCTGTGCTACTCCACCTAACATGATGTGCTTTATAATTTCTTAGCTCCAGATATGTCCAAGGTTAAATCATCTTTGGAAAATTACAATTTCGAAAGGAAAGAGTTTGTTGCTTATGTGGGCTGGAGTCAGATGTTTGTTCAACTTGTTCTCAGAGTTAGAAAAGTGTCCCACTTGGCTCAGAAATTGGACTGATATGGGTTAATCGGCATATTGAAATAAGGATAGTTATTTTTCCCTTGAAGATACATTGAAAAGCCAGTATCTTCCATTTTCTTTCTCACTTATTTTGGTAGTGTGGGGACTGCATGATTTTTTGTTGTTCTTAAATATCATGTACATGCCTCCAAAGAATATAATTACCCAACCAGCACAAGTACGCTAGTTACATATATACCCATCCATTTTGTTGTCTGAGGTGCCAGTAAGCACGTTTACAAACTGAGTGTATTTATAAAAGGTGTTGATATAATAAAAGACATGAACAGGTGATGAGATAGGTTATGCTCCAATAGCTGGTACCCAGCATTGAGAATTACCAAGTATAGTTTAAAAGAATCTTCAACATCGATTTAAAAAAACTTTGTTTTTAAGGGATCTCTAAAATTTATTTTTAAAGAGTATTTAAAATTTCTTAATTTATTAGGCAGTAAAGAATGGGCAGAAAAGAGAGAGAAGCCTCACTCTGACAGAAAATTTTAAAATTGGTAATTGTACACAAAATACTTTTCTTTGTGGAGAGCCATTCATCATCATTTCATTCACACTCCTTTGAAGATATTTTTTGTAAGACTCAAAGCTTTATATTCTTCCTTTAGAACATTTATTAAAAGGGGATAGCTAGAAAAGCAGTGAAGAGTTCACACACATGGAAACTGTTTTTGACTTTGAGGTACTTCTACTTTTCAAATGCCAACTCACCCCCATAAAAACTTTTAAGATTTGACGCTGAGTGGCCATCTAATGAAGTAGGAGAGATGTAGAGAAGGCACTTTCAAAATGTCTCTTCCAGTAAGAAAACTTATGAGAAAAAATAATTACAACGTACAAAAATATCTAATGATCCATTCTAATCAGTGGTGCAAAATCTTCCATGTGTTTTTTGTTTCTGTCTTTACGCTACATGAAGAAGTTACAGTTAAGGAAATTTGCTGGTCAAAGTGTACTTGTCCTCCCTAAGATTGTGAGAGACTACTTCTATGTCTGTGTTGAGATATGTGTGTGTGTGTGTGTGTGTGTGTGTGTGTGTGTATGAAGAAGAGTTTTCCCCCGACTAATTTAATAATTCCAACTCATTGCCTCACAGCATAGCTTAAAATACTTATTCTATGAAATATTTTAAACCTAACCTGATGCTCCATGATTAATAACACTATAGAAAGATCTTTATGGCTAAATTAAAGAAGTATGACTTAGGAAGCATGAGAAAACCTTAACTTACACAGTTTCTTTACTAACATGATGTGTTTTCTACCAGATAATTGTGCAATTGAGATCCACAATAGAGGATTTTGTTGGATTTTGGAATATGAATCCAGCTTAGAACTTCAGGCCTTTGAAAGGGAATCAATTCGTGGTTGATAATAGAAGTGTGCCTATAATATATAGCATTGTTCATAGGTTTTTCAGCCAATATTGGTTATTTTTCAGCAAGCTAATCATCCATGACGAAGGCAAAAATCAGGACAACACAATTTTTTTTTTTTCACGAGAGCATTTCTTTTCATTTCTTCCCAAACCCTAGCAAAGAAACTGTCAAAAACGGCCAATTCGAACATGACTGGTTTCTCCAGTGCTGCTGTATTCCCCCCCAGCACTTCTTTTTCTGAGAGAGGCACAGAAGGCAGGAAAATGATTGGTATTTAATAAAAAACCATCAGCAAAGCAAGGTAATTAAAGACCTTATTTTTAGTTCAGCAAATGACCCCTCTGAGGTAGTTGTACACAAAAAGAACCATTTACCTCTCTCAGGAAAGTGCTGCCCCAAGGCGGGGCTTGGGGAAGTAAGGTAGAAAGATGGACATAGAAAATGCAATGTAACCAGCAGCTTGCTGTCTCTACATGACACCCCACACACAGTAGCCAGTTCTTCTGACTGTTAAAAAATTGACTGGGTGTTTTGTCAGTTCCAGTAAACTTGATGGACATTTCAAAAGTGTAGCCATTGCTTAAGAATTGGTTTTACTCTGCTTTCACACCCTAAGATACTTTTTTTTTTAAAGGCAACCATCCAGAAAGAACTTTTACAGCAAGGAATGTAAAATTAATACCAATATATCAATACCAGGAAATAGAATGAGTCATTTTCACAGATAGATTAGAAAAAGAAATGAATCTGTGATCGTTACTCTGAATCTCTCACATTCAAACCTTTACTATGGGGGGTGGGGGAGGATCTCGCTGCCTTCCCTTTAAACATAAACCATCCTCCTTTTTAATACCCTTACTCTATTTTCATGAGTATCAAAATGCCATGTGACTACCATTCACCTTTTATCATGGGTGGCTATCTTCCTCCAAGTATTTCCTGCATGCAGTGTGTTGACATTTACAAAATGAAAATTATTAGGCCACCAACATCCCAGAAGAAAATTCCATTTGTGGTTTATCATCTCTAAAACAATAGCTCTTTATTAACGCATATAGGCATTGATAAGGATACACGGTTCATTGCAGACTTTCTTGTCTGAAAATCAGAGGGCAGGCCCTCCTTCAGAGCACAGTTATTTATCCTTTTTCCTTTTCATCTTGGTTAAAGTTTTGTTTGCCTTTTTCTTCAAGACATTTCTTATTTATAAAACTTCACAGAGGCTGGGACTTTTCTTCTCAGTAGATAGTTTAGCTGAACTTCAGGAAAAAAATGATATCTGGGTGGCTTTGTGACAGACTGAAGGGGTATCTGGTTTTCTAAGACTTGTTGAGGAATCTCTGTCTCTTTTATGTTAATTTCTTTGACCCTTTTTGGTCAATGACATGATGTTGTCATCAAAAAATGTACCCAGAACTTTCGGTCTGAGAATGGTTGCATGAGAATTGGTCCCAGAAGCCGGAGGGAAGGTAACCCAAGCCCTATGGAAAGTAGGTGTCTGATTTCTTGCTTATTACTCTCATTTTAATGACTCTCAACACTAGAAGAGAGGTGTCCTGGATGGGTTCGAGGGCTACTCAGCCCTTTATTAGAGGATGTGAAAAAGAGAGTTTAGACTTCTTGGGCCTTAGGATTTCAATGCTGATTTAATAGGCATCTTAATTTAGTCTGTGTGTGACCATTCAGGTTATGTGAGTTTATATTTTCACTGTTGGAAGACAAAAGCATGGTGGTGGTGAATTTCTTACTTAACTCTGAGCTGCAACTTTATCTCTGCATCACCATTACCGTCATCTTTTTCATTTGTCATCATCTTTATTATCTTGGGGACTCTGGTTGCCAAGGTAACCAGGTTAATGGTTCCTGATGGTGTCATAAGAGTCACCCACTCACAGTTCACTCTGACCTCTAATCTACTTGTGAGCCCCTTTCTGCAGTATCTGAGTCACCTCTCTGGCTCACAATCCACCACTTAACGTATTGATTATAACAGTAACTCCTGGTCATTACCCATTCTCTCACACAAGAATCTAAATTATTGACATGTCTTACATTTTTAACAATGACATGGATTCCCCTGTTAAGGACTTAGGTGGGTGTTTCTTTTTTTTAAACTTGAGAAGATAGAGGGCTGTGCTTTTCATTTCTTAGGGATACTTGACATGTGATAAAGTGTCAGAACATCACTGTGGCTGTGTTTGCAGCTTCCATGTGACCTGAGGACTTGTGTTGAAATTCAACAGTACTAATAATAAGCGTACATAATTTAAGACCAGCTTCAGCAATGTTGAGTCCAGGAGCGTTCCATTTCCAATTAACAGACTCTATCCCATAGAAGGTGGATGAGAATGGGCACATAGGAGAAGAATGTCTCCTCCCACCGTGAGGTTCCTGTGGGGACTAAAACAGGGTGTTAGTAAGTTACTGTTCTCTAAAGTTCCTGCTCCTTCTTATGCTTTGGGAAGACAGATCTTCTTTCATGTGCTCATTCCATAGGTATTTATTAACATCTTGTACGTGCTATTTTAGGTTCTGTGACTGATACAAAAACCCGGTTTGAGCTACAATGAAGTTAAAAATGAGAACTGTGAAACCTTTCCAGAATTTTTTTTCTCTTTCAATTTAGGACCACTGTGAATGATTTCCAATCCATGCTAATTTATTTTATGGAAAACAATGATAAGCCAAAGCATCCACAGAACTGTTGAATTCAACCACAGACATGTTTTAGAGATGGGAGGGAACTTAGACATCTCTCAATTTATAGAAGAGGAAGTTGTGTTGATGGTTCCTCGAAGATGCTAATAGAAAGATGACATTGCAATGTTTCCTGGCATTTTGGGATGCTTTTAGTGTGGACCCATTTTACTTATCCGATATATCTCCTTTTATACCCTAATACAAGATCCTTAACCTCAATACTGAGGGTTTCTTCAATGTCTCACACACCTGCACTCCATGTTTATGACCTTTCTGATGCTGTTTCCCTTTTGGAATTCCCTCTCCCTTTCCACACATCCAAATCCTACTTGACTTTCACTTTATGTCTTTAGTGCAAGATCCATCTCCCTGAGGAAGCTTTCCCTGGGTATTCAGCCTTTATTACGGTTTTATAAGAGGAGCCCCAATGGGAGTGTAACACAATCTAACAAATATTTATTAAACCTCTGTTATATTTTAGTCTCTATTGGGATCTGAAGGAATATAAAAAGAGGAAAAGAAATATAAAGACTTCATTAGCACACAAGAACTGCTTGTGTAATTAATCAAGTTCTCTGTGCTTTTACGGACTTCAGATCTAGTTGAGAAGACTATATGTGACAGGATATAACAGCTGGAAACAGATAAATGAAACTTGGCAGTTTCCTACCTCATCATGCTATTTGATGCCTTAATGGCTTTGCATATATTATTCTTGTAATCTGTTATGTCCCCTAGTCCTCTCATCTGAAGAAGTCTTCTCTGAGACCCTACATGGCAAAGTGAGGGACTTCTTTCCTCATCAGGGTTCCTAAAATTATTATTGTGTGTTGATACATCTGTTTTTTCCCCCTAGACTGTGAGCTCCTTGCAGGCAGGATCATGTCATATCCATCCTTATAACCTCGGTACTATGTACAGTGCAGGAATCATTGTAGGTGTTAGACAAATATTTGTTGAAGGAAATGAATGAATTAGTACTAAAATGAGGCAGCATAAAATAAATAGTAAGCTTTTACGGAAAGCTGGGAATTAAGCTGGACTTTAAAGCTAGATAGGATGTGAATGCATAATGTTATTAATAATAATTGCCAGCTAATATTTATTTTGCTCTTATAATGTGCCAGACACTGTTCTATGTGGCTTTCCCTGTATTAAATCATTTATTCTTTCCTTAAATCCTTTGAGGTAGTTACTATGATTATCTTGTCTATAAGATGGTAAAACTGAGGCATGAAGCAGATAGAACAACTTGCCTGTGGTCACACAGTTAGTAAGTGAGCCAATCCATACATGCTTGCTCCAGGGTTCATCTTCTTACCAAAGCCATGTTGCCACAGGAAGGAGAAGAAATGCAAATGAAGAAATTAAACCAGGAATATCATTGCATGTTCTTGGAACAGTTGACCAGTCTGAATGTATAGAGGCTTGGAGAGGCAGGGTAGAGTCAGGTCCAACAAAGGATTGAATACTGATAATAGAAATTCAAACTTCATTTTCAAGATATTGGGAAACAGCTGAAAGTTTGTGGAAGCAGGATGGTCTAGAGTGTATGGAGACTAGGGACCAGGAGATCATGTTAGAACACTTTGTCACTTTGTCAGGAAGAGGGTCATAGGATTTGGGTGGCAAAGGTGGGAATAGAAAGGAGTGACTATTCTGAGAGATGTTTTGAAAGTAGAAATGTCAGGACTTAGTGCCTGGTTTGTGAAAGAGAGGGAGGGATAAAGAATGATGCCAAGATTTTTGGCTTAAGAGGAATGGTGGTGTCTCTGCCTGAAATCAAGATGTTGTGTAACTGAGTTCTGGAGGAAACTAGTGTTTAACTTTAGACACACTGAGTCTGAAGTAAGGACTTGAGGTATCAGAAAGATGTCTGGTACAAAGCTGAAGACATGGGAACTGGGTAAGAATAAAATATTTAGGCATCCTCAACTTTGGAATAAAATTGAAGCCATGGATATGAATAGCTAATAGAAAGGAGAGGGTATAACTATAGAAAAGCAGAGTGTTGAACGGAGTCTGGAAAATAGGCCTGGTTTGGAGTCAGCTGAAGAGCAGGATGAGCTAGTGAAGGAGACAGAGAACGTGTTTGGGGAGGGAAAGGGGGAATGAGGCTCGTGGAATGTCACTAGAGCCAGAAGTGGAAAGAGTTTCCAAAGAGACAGTGGTCAATGGCATTGACTGCATAAGGGAAGGAGAAGTGAGTAATGACTTGGAAAGGCCATTGGTTTCGGCTAAAAGGAGGCCATTTGGGGCTTCGGAGTTTAGGCAAGTGATGGGGAAGGAAGATAACACTTCAAAGGTTTAAGAAAAGGTGAAGGGGGACAAAATTGAGAGAGTGAAAAGGAGAGGAAATTGCCAGATAAAGTGAAGACAATCAGGAACTTATAACACTTATAATGTTTACCACGGTATTTTGTACATAGTAGGTGTGTAATGAATGTTTGCAACTGAGTGACTTAATTATATTCGACAGGTGGAAGGAGCCTAGTGTTGGTTTTGAGTGTGTTGCATGGGTGGAGGAGAGAGAGGGCTATTAGGAAAGACAAGAGGAAGAGGGAGAGAAAAACAAGAGGACGGAGGCAGTTTTCTTGAGGAGATGGGGATGGAGATTTGGAGAATGGGAGTATTAGCGAGAGGAGGACAAATGTCTAAGAAGAACAGGAGGAAGGGAAGAGATTTATAAGGGTAGAGATGTGTTAGGATGAAGCCAGCGTAGATGAGTGGTTCCATACTGGCAAATATATATATATATATATATATATATATATATATATATATATATATATATGTTTGATTCTCTCAAGACAGGTCATAGTGTTAAACCTGTCTCAACAAGGGCCACTGGGATAGTATATACCTCGACTTTGAAGAGTTAACCTGTTTGTATTGTAAATTTGCTTGAGTCTTCAAAACTGCACACTGTGGCTGGGCTTGGCCTCAGCTCATGGCTGTGATAACAGGGTCACAAGGTTCAGACCAAGCCTGCCCAGCATCACAGGCAGGGCTCCAGTTTCCAGTCAGGGATGTTAATCTTAGCGACTCTCTGTGCTTTTCAGAGAAAGGACATGGTGGCTTGCCCTTGAATTTAGGGAGGCCACGTCTGTTATTCTTTTTCCAAACTCAAAATCTAAAACCCCTGATTTATCAAGGTAAGGGGATGTAATGAAGAGTTTTAGTTTGTTACACTCTGACTTAACTTTTCTAGGCCTTCATTTCCTCATCTGGTATACGAGGGGGTTGGACGAAAAGACATCTCAGGTCTATTTCTGGCTCAAAAATGCTTCTTAAGTGGGATAAAAGCTCTAGCTTTTATCAGCTCTAGCAAGGCAACTCAACTACCCCACCCCTTTGTGGATGCTCTTATGATATGATAGAGAAAATATGAGAACTGCACCCAGACATCTTGGAAATTGTTTGGAGAGATTGTGAACCAGGATCTTAGACGCTAATGTGCTTAGAAATGACGGCAGAGTTTTGGGGGACAATATTGCCTTTGTTCTCCCCTATCTTCTGACATAATGTTAAAGTTTAACACAGTAATTATTTTCAAACTTCCAGGCCATGACTCTTATGTAGAAGAATCTGAATGTGCTAAGGTGGCCCTAAGCAGACTTTGCAAAGGTATAAGATTTAGGGAGAACGAAACAGACAGGAAAAATGTACTGTCGTCTTCTTTACAGAGTTGTTTTGAATGAGGGTTTAGAATGATGGTGGCTCAGGAGGAAAATATGGTTCCCAAATTTGGTTACCAGGTTAAAATATGTATTTAGGATATAATATATTAATACATGAGGTCTCTAGATACCTGTGGGTATCTGTTAACTGGATTACTGTCATAATATTTATGTAGAAAGCTATAAAGCCCTGATTACCTGCTATCTGAACTATAGGTAACCTTTTAAGGTAATAGAATTTGATTTTTGGAATGGTCTGGTGGCTTTTGGTATAGGTAGCTCTTTCATGTAAATTGAGGTGCTCTGTCATGTTGTCCTCTCAGATGGTTCTTCCAGCATTAGGAGCTGAGAGGACAATACAGACCCTTGAGTGGTAGGGCCTGGGTCACATCACACCCAAGTTTATGTTGCCTTGTGTTTAGGAAGTTTTGGTCCTAGAGTGCTCATACCCTGCATAGCTGGGTAGTGTCTCTGAGTGGTAGGGATGGGTTGTAGTACAGGTAGTGGTTTTTTAGCAGGTTTAATAATAACTGTCACCCTAATACAGATGACATCCCAATGTACATGTCTATCTCTGACTTTCTTGAGCTCTAGTCCGACTCATCAAACTCCTGGACCTTTCCTCCAGGATGCCTTACCTACCCCTCAGACCCAACATATCTAAAACCCAACAGCTTTTTTTCCAAACAGATTTCCTCTCTTCACGTAGCTAATTTTGTTAATAGTCCCTTAGCCAGTCCATGAACTCCACGTCACTTTCATTCCTGTTCACCATCACCAAGCATAACCCAGCACCAACACCTTGTCCATCCTTTCTATCCCAGCTGCTACCTCTGCAGCTCAGGCCCTAGGAGCTCACACTGATGTTACTGGCTCAGCCTCCTGACCGGTCTCTGCCTCAGCCCTGCCCTCGCTCCAAGCAAATGCACGTGCCCCTCTGTGTTCATCTTGCCAAAGTGGTACTTACCACATCCCAGTCTCAGCTCAGGTGTTTTCAATGTCTCCCATTGCCTTTCTAGTAAAATCCATGTGCCTTTTTCTTGGCATTATAAAGGTTCTCCATGATTGGTATCAGCCATCTTCACTTACGTCCCCCCTATGTAAATGGAATGCTCACCTTGTTCCCAATAAGCCCTTACACTAAAGGGCATTTCCTTTACCTTAGCCTGTCTAAATTTACTCGAAAGTTCACGGCCCAGTTAAAGGTCAGTCTGTACAGAAGAAGACTCATCTTGTCTGGAAACAAGGGCTCTTCCGTGTGACTGTCAGTGACCCTCTACAGGGTTCACACACCAAACCTGGTTTTGGAGTGTAGCTAACTGTGAACCTGCTTTAGGACTTCTCCTAGAAGGAAGAGGCTGCAGCTTCTTTTACATCTTCCCATCTCCCAAGAACCTAGTACTATAGGCCCCATTATTTATTTGCTGAGTGAATGCTTGACTTTGTCAAGGCAGAAGTCAGCATACCAGAACAATTTTCTGACACATTGAAATTTCTTTTCAGAAAGAATTCATTGATTGTATTGATAATTTTTCTCTCTCAATAATTAGTGTCTTAGGTCTAGGTGCTTGGATGGGACTTTTTGCTACTATCTGACCTCTGAGTTACTTTCTGACAGTTGCTTGGAGCACAACAATTTTCTAAAAGGCCAAGGATGATGGTCCTCTACATGACAGTGTTTGCCTGTCTGGAAACACAGATCAAGGCTAAAGGTGGTGCTTAGACTGGTGCTGGCCAATAGCAACTTCTATTTCTATTATCATCTGTAATCGTATGTACTTGTTTGAACTAAGGTCTCTTTAGATTTTGTTTGAAAGTCACACTTGCTCTTGGTAGGAGTTAATGTGCTTGATATAACTTTCAGGTTGTGCATATGCAATCTTGGGCAGGGCTGGTTGCTTGGCCTGACTGTTTTTCCCTACAGAAGTCATTGCTTCTGTCATGGTGGCCTCCTCAACACAATTCTCTTTTCCTTCTGATTCTGGAACCTCTTCCTCCCCTTGCCCCTTTAGATCTGAGCATGGTTATAACTCTGCTGCTATGAGCTACAGGTTCTAGTACTATCCCCTGTGGTTCCAAACCACTGCCAAGAGTCTTATTATAAATAAACCCACCTCCTATTGCCCAGTTTTGAGAGTGCCATCTGTTTTCTGCTAAGATCCTGAATGAGACCATGTATACGTATATGGACCATGCTTTTTCAAAGACTTTTTTTTTTTTTTTTTGGAGAGGCTTTCCTTAAATCTCTATTCCTTGTGAAAATGAGGAGAGTTTCAAGATGACAGTCAACAGGAAACTAGATGAAATGACCACAAAGTTATTTTGAAAACATAATCTGAATTACTTTTTTTTCTTTTTTCCCATTTTGACATGGATTTCAGAGAGTCTGGAGCCATTCAAAGTTTGATAGCTTTGTTTTTCTCTTTGTTTTCACTGAGGAGGATGGTGAAAGATGCTGTAGTCTGAGTGTCTTGTGTTCCTCTTTCTCGCATCTCTATGAATCCAAGCCACAAGCTAGAGTTACCAGAGCCCAGATGGTTGAGCATGCCTCTCCTCCCAGAAAGCACAGTTCGCCTTACAAGTTCCTGAGCAAACACTGCCTTGGCCTATGGTCAGCCTGCCCCTTATGGAGTCTGCAAAAGGAGGAAGTGCTCAGATGGCCATGTGTTGAAAGGTATCCTGGGCCTGAACAGGAAACGTGCTCAGAGGAAAGTTACGGTAACTTCACCAGTTCTGTGGTCAGGAGGGAGGTGTTCTGTGCCAGGGAAACCAGTGTCACCTTCACAATGTGTTCACAAACATCACAGGGCAAGATGGTTGAAAAGAGAAAGCTTCATTTTCTTTGGTTCCCGCCTAACATGCTAAATTCTGTTCAGTCAGAATTTTAAAAAGGAAGCAACGTGATTAGGATCTTTACAACCTGATGGTTAAACTGCAGAAGAAACTCTGATCATGGTGTGCAGAGATGGAACCCAATAAAGTTCTTAAGAGGTCAGTGGACATTGACAAGGTCAAGAGGTCAAAGGGCAATGACATTGCTAAAGAAACGTGTACTCTATCTTTTTTAGGGCTTCCTTAACTTTAGTTAAGGAATGCGGCCTTCAGTCTTGAGTGCTGCGTATTCCACTCTCTGGTTCACCAGCCTCTGTGTGCCATTTGATTTCTCTATGGTGCTATGATAAGGAAAAGGAAAGATGGAATATCGTAAATTAATCATGACAAATAAATGTAATTCACAAAGGCCCTGAAGTTAAGGGTTTGCCCAATGAGCTTTAGACTGAAAGTGATTTTATGCATTGACTAATGTTTGTGTTCAAACTCTTTTGGACACGTGGGCAAGCTGAAATGGAATTGCTGCAATGGTGTAATTATTGCGTGTGGATCTGAAATAATTTATAAGAGGCATTTCATGGGACCATATTGTCTGTAGGCTTTATCTGGAATCCATCTATGACCTTCAGGAAGTCTCTGCAGTTGTAAAAAAATCTTTTGTGTAGAGACAAAGCAAGTTTGGTAACAGACTTTTTCTAAATATGAAAAAGTCAAGATTGACATGAAATCAAGTCAAACTTGCTGAATGTACAAAATTGGTTTTCTATTCATTCATGATTTAAAATATTACTCCTAGAATCATAAATAAATAATATCTTAGTTCTTCCACAATTTCTGTGACCTTGTTTAGAAAGCCATTTACTTCTTTGGTTTTCAGTTGCCTCTTGTGTAAAATAAGGGATTGGCTGAAATCATCTCCAACTTCCCTTCCAGCTGAGCACTTTTTGCGGGATGGTATTCCAGCAAAACGGGGTAGAAAATGAAATTTATCTTGGTCCTGTCCTCTTCCCACTCCATTTACTCCCCTGCTCAATGTTATTCTCCTCCCTAAGTCTCACTTCTGTGCCATCCAACTATCAAGTCCAACTTTGAGAAGGTCTAGAAACAATCACCAAAATTGATTGAAAATTTGATGCAACCTGGCAGAGGGAAAAGAACACTAGATTAGAAGTGATGAGGCTTGAGCCAAGTCCTAAGGGTCATGTACTTGTCCTGTAACCTTGAGCAAGAATTAGACCTTTTTGACCTCAGTTTCCTCATCTATAAAATGGGCATAAAGATGACTGTCCTGCTTATTTATTTCACAGGTTAATGTGGAGTTTATATGAGATAAAATAGGAGAAAGCACTTTGTAGCCCTATGAATATAGACCATAGTTACTAATTTGTCAATGTATTTCCCACATTGCATTTTAGGCTTCACCGTATTTTGAAATCAAAACATTAACTGAGCTGGTGGGGAGTGTCCTTTTAGGGTCAGGGTTCCTTCTGTGGTGTTTGGAGCCACACCTTAGAGATGGTTATCCACTCCACCTGTGCAGAGAGTTGTTTATTATTATAGTAATTGACCTATTTACCATAGGCAAAAAGGGAAAGTTTTGTTTTGTTTTGTTTTTGGTAACCAAGCTCCCTTCCCCCCTTTCTCATGGAAGCACAAGCAACTTTCAATTTTCCAGAAGTCAACTATATCACAAAATTCACAGATTATCTGTGGGAAATCTTTCAGCTCTCACTGCCTTGCTCATAAGTAGCAGATAAGTACCTTCTCACCTCCAATCTTACTCTTCATGTTGCCTGTTGTCAAGGAGGAGTTGAGGGAAAGAGGTTTGAGGTTACTGCTTCCTGTCTCCACACCTTTAGCTAGTTTAGCTGCTAGGAAAGGCTTTGAAAAGCAAAGCACTAAATTCATCATCAAAACAACTTGCCAGTTCAATTAGAGACATGTCAGTCAAGCCAATCTTTTGACACCAGAAACGAATACAACTGATAGATTGACAATGTCTGTCTTTTAACCTAGTAGGTTTGACCCCGGCAGACCTTGCCTAACTACTCACAAGAGGGAAAACCGAATATTTACAGGGAAAGGGGTAGGTCTGCTAAGAAAAAATTAACATGAGAAGGATGCTTCCCACTCCTAGCACTAACTGGAAAGCAAAAAGGAATCAAACAGAAGTTAGTATGGGGAAGCTAAATATTTCTCTTATTTCTTCTTCTGAGTCTAGATATGTCCTTAAATTTTACAGTGTGTCCTTAAATCATCTGAAGTACTGTAGATTCCCTGAAACTCAGAGAACCAAAATACATATCAAAGCCAAATGTCATTTGGTGTTCTGGTTATTTGTTGCTTTGACTGATGCATGTTATTACTTTACTCTCACAGAGTAAGGGGTGTGCATTTCCACACATGCTCCATTTTTAAGAAAAAATAAGAGCAATCAGGATTACTGTGTCTATGGGAAGTCATAATGATCACAAATATTCAATATCACTTAGAGCAATTGATTATCTTTTCCTACCACCCAAAGTGAATTTCCTTCCTTCAGTGTCTCTCCAAAGCAGATGTAGATTCTGAAGTCCTATGAGATGGCTTCTCACTTAGGTTTCTCTGAATGATTGACATGAATCAAGGTGGAAGCAAGTGCTATAAGGAGATACATGTTAAAAAACAAGACGTTCTATCAGTCAAACTTGAATTCAAGTTGCACCCTCAGCTAGGAGGCTGTTGTCACACACTAGCACATATTAAGAGAACTATTGATACTTCAAGCATAGTACCTAATTTTAAAATCATCTGTGCTGACATAGAAGAGGGAGGAAAGTAAACCTTGACAGATAAATTGGACATCTCTTTTCCCTCAAATGACCATGTAACCAATATTTTTCAAGCTCTTTCCCAACAAAATATTAGTACATAGGGTCACACAAGAAGTGACTTTTTCTTCCCTTGCTCAACTGTTGGATAGGCCATCAACCAGGGGAATATTGAATAAGTAACAGCCAGCCTAAATCCTAGGACCTCAGATTGTCCTTCCCTAAGAAGTTTCTCACTTTGTAGCGCTGAGGGAGAATGGGCTCAGGAGAAACGTGATCAGTTTTAACAATGCTGAGGTTTGAATTTGGAGGCCCCATCATGAAGAGAAGGGAAATCTATCTTCCAGTTATCTCATTATATCCTGCTCTGTGAAGGAAAGTAGAGGAAGACCACTGCTTCTCCCTCTTCTGAAAAAGAGCAAACACTGACTAAGCTCCAGGGAGTCAACTATGGGCCCAGGAACCCTTGAGGTAGTTTCCTTTTTCTTTGCAATGATCCCCTAGGCTGGGAGAATGTCTTCTTCACAGCCCAGATGTCCAAAGTTCACCTCAGTTTCTGAGCTGTCTGCTCCGGTCATGGAATGAATGAAGAAAAGACATAGGCAAAAGGAAAACAGTGTTACTTACTGGTTGGTCGGTGTGGCCTGAGGACAGCATTTTTAACTCCCTCACTCATCACATCTAAACCCATGCTGAGTTCTGCCAACTTCAGCCTGGAAATATTTCTTGAGTTCATCCACCTCTTTCTAACCATAGTTCAGACCCTTATCACCTCTTGCCTAGACTACTACAATTGCATCCTAACTGGTCTCCACGTTTTCACTCTTGTTCTCTGCAAATTCACCTTCCACCTTTGTGCTAAAGGGATCTATATAAAATGAAAAGTTGTACGTATGACTCTTCTGTTTGAAATCCTTCAAAAGGTCCTCATTACCTGCAGGAGAGAGTCCAACCTATGAACTATGCTTACCTTGCCAGTCTTGTCTTTTACAACTCAGGTGCAGCAAATTCAGGTAGGTGCAATTCCCAACACCTGCCATACTCTTTCTCCCCTCCTCATCTGCTCTGCCTAGACTGTTCTTTTTTTACTCTTTGTCTTTGTCTTCCCCACAGTCCCCTAGCTCACGCCTACCCCAACACACATTCTCCTACCTCCCCTGCGTCCCCTAACACAAAGACTCATCTTAGCTAGGATAACTTTTACTTCATAAAAACCTGTTGAATCAATGTGTGCATAAGCCTTATAAGACTCAGGTCAGCAGTCACCTCCTCCAGAAATCCTTAGTTGGTTCCCCAGTTGCCCTCACAAACACTCGCACATCACTCTGCCACTCTTTTTAAAGTTGCTGTCTGTTTTTGTATCTTTCTTCCCGCACCAGTTTGTGAGCTGCCCAAGGATAGACACTGAGCCCTGCTTACCTTTGGGAAATCAATTTCTCTCTCCCAGTGCCTCTGGGGAAGGTGTCTCACCCTGAGTTATGCAAGAGGCACTAAGCAAACTACTGGAGTGTAGATGCTTGAGCTTCTCTGGCCCCCCTCCCTCTCCAGCTTGCTGTGGGTGCTGGGAGAAGGAGGCCAAACTGAGCAACCGTCCAGGATTTCTCTTCAGCCTTACTCAGTTTCCTTGCCCATGCTTCCCCTCCCCGCTTTTTAAAAATCCCTGCAAAGGAGTCCTATTCTCATCTTTTTTCTCACATCAGCTCTCAAAGGAAGATCAGGAAGAATTTGAATGCCCATTAGAACAGAATTCAAGTAATTAATAACAGAAACACACTTCCTGGAGTCCTCAATAGGCAGAAACACAGATACCTAAGCTGAAAAGGAGCAGAGATGTTGGCATTTCTTGCTGGGGTTGGCTCTTCCAATCAGAACCGGCCCGGTGATTCTTGCTAAGTAAGCAAAGAAAAAGGCCAAGCAAGATACAACAAAACAGAAAATGAGTTGGATTTTCCCATCAAGACAGGCTGAACTTTTTGAGTCTTTACGTGTTTACTTTTCAGTGCTTTTAGAGAGTATTTGTTATAATGAATAATAAATGAAGCTAAAGTTGTTGTTGAGACAGATTTTGAATGAGGACTTAATGAGATGCTAGGCAGAGCTAGCTGCTGATAAGAATGGTACAGTCTGATCACCATCTTTCACTTAGTATTTAATGAGATGCTATTGTTTGCACAGTATCATGCAAAGAAACATAACCTCTTGTCCTTGCTCAAAAGGGACTTGGAAACTAGGGGTGTAGAGGAAATACACACAAATCAAAAGTTAAACAAATGGAAGCCTATGAAACAAGAGGTGTTCAAAATGTAGAACAGAGAGTAATCATTTTGAGACCTGAGAAGGGAGAGACATTGTAGGCCATGGAGTCGGTGAACAAAGTACAGAGAGATGAGTACCCACAGTGTCCCTAAATGATCTGGCTAACTGGGAGGGTTTTGGTTCAAGGAAATGAGATTGGAAATGCTAGTGGAAGCCTATGAATTGAGGACTAAAAGTGAGTGTCAACTGTTAAGCCACTGCTTCACAAACTTGACTGCAAATTAGAATCTCCTGAGAAACTTTAAAAATATTGACATCTGGGTCCTACACCCAAAGATTCTGATTTAATTGGCCTGGGAATCAAGGGTTTTTAAAGTTCCCAGATGACTCTAATATGCTGTCAGCTTGAGAACTCTGTTAGGCTATAGTGGTTTTCAACCCTGACTGAATATCAGAATCAACTGGGGGAATTGTTAAACCAATGCCAAACGCGACATATAAAATAGGAGAAAATATTTGCAAATCACATATCTTGATAAGGAACTTGTATCAAAAATATGTAGAGAACTCTGATAACTCAACACTAACAAGACAACCCAGGTAAGTGGGCAAATGATCTAAATAGACATTTCTCTAAAAAGGATATACAAATGGCTAATAAGTACATGAAAAAAATGCTCAAATCATTAGTCATTAGGGAAATGCAAATCAAACCACAATGAGCTACCGCTTCATAACTCTAGGATGGCTATAGTAAAAAAGATGGACAACAGCAAGTGTTGGCAAGGATGTGGAGAAACTGGAACCCTTATACACTGCTGGTGGGGATGTAAAATGGTGCAGTTGTTTTAGGAAGCAGTTTGGCAGTTCCTTAACAAGTTAAGTACAAAGTTACCATAATGACCCAGCAATGCCACTCCAGGTGTACACCCAAGAGAGTTGAGAACATTCATCCACACAAAAACTTGTACATGAATGTTCATAGCAGCATTGTTCACAATAGCCAACAAGTGGAAGCAACTAATGAATGAAGAAACAAAATGTGGTATATCCGTACAATGGGATATTATTTGGCCATGAAAAGGAATGAAGTTCTGATACATTTACAACATAGATGAACCTTGACATCATTCTGCTAAGTGAAAGAAGCTAGATACAAAAGGCAACAAAAAACTAAAAATAGAACTACCATACGACCCAGTCATCCCACTACTGGGCATATACCCTGAGAAAACCATAATTCTAAAAGAGTCATGTACCACAATGTTCATTGCAGCTCTATTTACAATAGCCAGGACATGGAAGCAACCTAAGTGTCCACCGACAGATGAATGGATAAAGAAGATGTGGCACATATATACAATGGAATATTACTCAGCCATAAAAAGAAACGAAACTGAGTTATTTTTAGTGAGGTGGGTGGACCTAGAGTCTGTCATACAGAGTGAAGTAAGTCAGAAAGAGAAAAACAAATACCGTATGCTAACGCATATATATGGAATCTAAAAAAAAAAAAAAAATGGTCATGAAGAACCTAGGGGCAGGACGGGAATAAAGACTCAGACCTACTAGAGAAAGGACCTGAGGACACGGGGAGGGGGAAGGGTAAGCTGGGACAAAGTGAGAGAGTGGCATGGACATATATACACTACCAAATGTAAAACCGATAGCTAGTGGGAAGCAGCCGCATAGCACAGGGAGATCAGCTTGGTGCTTTGTGACCACCTAGAGGGTTGGGATAGGGAGGGTGGGAGGGAGGGAGACGCAAGAGGGAAAAGATATGGGGATATATGTATATGTATAGCTGATTCACTTTGTTATAAAGCAGAAACTAGCACACCATTGTAAAGCAATTATACTCCAATAAAGATGTTTAAAAAAAAAAAAAAGGCAACATATTGATGATCCCATTTATATGAAATGTCCAGAATAGGCAAATCCATAGAGGTAGAAAATAGATTAGTGATTGTCAGGGGCTGGAAAAAAGAAAGAATGGGGAGGGGGCTGCTAATGGGTATGGGATTTCTTTTGGGGGGTAATGAAATATTCTGGAATCAGAGAGTGGTGATCCAGTCACAGCTTTGTGAATATAATAAAAAGCCACTGAACTTTTAAAGTTTACTTTAAAAGGGTGAACTTTAAAAAAAGGGTGAGCTTTAAGGTACATGAATTATATCTTAATCAGTTGTTATAAAAAAAATGAAAAGAATCGATCCCTCTCTCCACCAGCATAGACCAGTTAAATCAGAATTTTTGGGAATGGGACCCAGGCACAGGTTCTTGATGTACAGCTAGCATTGAGAACTATGTAAGAGATGAAAGGCTATTAGTGATTTAGTTCTATGCAGCTCCGTTTTCTCCAAAGCAAAAACAAAATACTTGAGTACATGGATTCAAATCCAGGTTAGATTGTAAATTTCATTTTAATAGATTATTTGACCCTTTAGTATGGGTTTGGGGGGTATTGCTTCAAATAACCCTTTTAAAAAAATGTGAACGGGCAGACAATTGTTAGTATACCTAAAAACAGTAGCAAAAATGTTTTTTTTGTTTGTATTGAATTTTGAATAAAAGACACAAAGTGATTTCTTGTTTTAGAGAAATTTTGTAGAGTGTTGGCTGCAAGGTCGATTCTCAGTGCTTAAGTGGCCCATTGCTCAGGTGGTTGTAGTTTGCTTGGGTTTTAGCCCTTGCTTTGCTCACCATCTGCTCAGTAATATTAGACGGATCATCTAATGTTTCTAGACCTCACACAGTCACTACAAGAAAAGGGAATATATTGTCATGTGCTAGGGAATGGGGTATAGTGGGAAAAAAACAGGATAGAATAGGTATGTTCTCTTCCATCATGCAGATTTCAGGTTCTTTGCTTTAGAAGTGAAGAGATTGAACGAGGTGGTCTCCAGATTCTTTGATCGTTTACTAGGAGAGCATAAAGGTAGAAGACGGACTAGAGAAAGAACTCTCGTGGGCCTCTTGGGCCTCTTCCATCTTCTGTGATTTAAAGAAACAAATACGCAAACTTCCTGACAAGGCTGTTTTCAGCATTTGCTATGGAGGATAAATTAAATTCTTTGGGTTACATTTTTCTTACCTCTTTATCCTACTCTTGGAACAGCCAATAAAAAAAAGTCAAAATGTTTCAAAACATTTAAATTCCTCCACAAAATGCTGAATCGCAACTTAAAATACAAATCTATTTGTTTATGTCAGGTGTTAAAAGCCGTTTCCAAGTAAAACACTCAATTAGAAAATTAATTGAGCATGATTAACATGTTAGGAACCTCAGCACAGATTCAAAAATCCCAAATGCATAGCTGTGATGTTCAATGCCAACGGAAGGCCACGTTCTGCCTTCCAAGTGAAAACATGCTCCACTGTTCCATTCAAAGGAGGATGAAAATAATATCAAAATGTAAACTCGCAGGATAATTATCTTCCAAAGAGCTCCTGCGTCTTCATCTGCCAAGAGAAATCCTTTGCTGGATGTCTGTTTATTTTGTTAATTAACATATCTTGACTTCAGAAAAAAAAGTCCTTATATTCTTGTTCTAAGCAAATGATTTTTTCCCCATCCAGAAAACAAGATTTTGGTGAATCAGTCGCCCATGCTTGTGGTAAACAACAATGAGGTCAACCTCAGCTGCAAGTATACCTACAACCTCTTCTCGAAGGAGTTCCGGGCATCCCTTTATAAGGGAGTAGATAGTGCTGTGGAGGTCTGTGCTGTGAATGGAAATCACTCCAAGTCACTTCAGTCTACAAATAAGGAATTCAACTGCACTGTGAACTTGGGCAACGAAACAGTGACATTCTACCTCCAGGATTTGTACGTTAACCAAACGGATATTTATTTCTGCAAAATCGAGGTTCTGTATCCTCCTCCTTACATAGACAATGAGAAGAGTAATGGGACCATTATCCATGTGAAAGGTAACGCACGGCTCGACCAATGTCCACTCTCAAGTAATGGTTTTCAACCGCAGTCTTGAAAACTAGGTCATGATCAGTGGTGGGGTTGGCTAACTCCCAAAGAGGACAGACCAATGAGGAAGTCTACACCTCTTAAGCCAGTGATATTTTGCATATTTTGATTCCTCTCACATTCTCCTCTAGGAAGAAGGAAGGAAATGTACTCAAGTGCCATTCCCATATCATTTAATCTAATCTATTCTATTTTTCAGAGAAACATCTTTGTCCAGCTCCCCAGTCTCCTGAGTCCTCTAAGCCATTTTGGGCACTTGTGGTGGTAAATGGAGTCCTAGCTTTCTATAGCTTGCTAGCAACAGTGGCTCTTTCTAACTGCTGGGTAAGAGAAGCAGCCTTGTTTTCATGTAACTTTTCTACTGCATATGCAATTGGACATATTCAAGGATTTTGCCTATGTGGCTTATTTTCTGTTGAACATGTGATTATTTTCTTTTTCCCTGCTAGGTTTCAGTAGGTTCTCTTTTAGCCTATCCAACTTTATCTGAGATAAAAATCTGATGTGAGTTTATGTTCCAGAAGGCACTGATTAAGTGGCCAGGCAGAGTAAGAAGCTAAACAGGTAAATAAGTGTGGGAGATAAATTAGGGTAGAAAATTACCTTTCTTCTCCCCACTTTGCAATGTCATTATGACATATAAAATAGCTCTAATATATACATATGTATAAAAATCTAAGCGACTTGGGAATCTAAGAAACTGAAGCCAATGAATAACTTTGGTTCAGGGTCAAAAATCATGAGAAATTTGTCTACTGAAATTATGCATTCAAACCTAGCAAGGAAACTAGGTCTGTTTATCTGAGTCATATTTTTATCTCCTCTGAAGCAGTTGAATTTTGTGAGGCCAAGTATGGTGCTGTCATTATGAAACTATAATGGGAGTTAGACTTTTCTGAGCTCTTACCACTGAATTGGAGTTTACGAACTTTTGCAAATGTTCATGCAATAAACTTGGTGTGTTTTTCTCTACCTTCTTCAACGTTGAAGTTTTGGCCTAGATTTGAATGCATATTGATAACCATATCTACTGTGAGGCAGGGACCGCCTTATTTTCTTTCCTTTCTCTTACTCAGAAACTTCCAGTTCTTATGTACACAGTGTGACACTGATTCCATATTGTCTTTGAATTTTTTTCTAGAAGTTAGATTCATGTATGAATCATTTCTTCAACAGGATATGTATGCTTCTCAAGGATATAGGACTATTTCTCTTGACATTCACCATCCATCTGGTATTAAGTACATTGACCTTAGTGCTTAAAGAATGCTTATGAACTGATGAATTGATAACCCCCATAGAGGCCAAACTAAGGACTTAAATAAGTATGCCTGAAGTATCATACTTATCTTTAAGGCATATTCCATACATCTAACTAATTCATACATGGATCAGTGATTTCTGGAAGCCATGCCATGTTGAAGCCATCCTATTTACTATAGCCTTGGTGCTGGGCAGGGTCGGGGTGGTGGAGGAGTAGGGCAGCCCTGGGTTCACAGTCATGCCAAGGATAGATTCAGCCTGGGATCCTTTTAAATTCTTGTCGGCCTATTGCCAAAGTGTGCCTCTCCCTTGTTCCCCAGATACTTCTCTCGTTTTGGGAGACTAGGGGGCAGACGGATGGTTGTCAGGCTGCCTGTTGCCTAATCTGTACCTCCAACTAAATCTGTAACCACCAAAGTGGCTGCTTGTTCCTGGAAATCCTTTATATCAGATCATGAGAATTTGCCTATCTTGCCTTCTTCAAGTTGCCCAACCCTGATGGGGGCTTTTTATGTAGTGAAATATCGTCTAAGTTCTTCCTTTGAGGTCAGTTGAGTCTGGATCTTGGTGTCTTCATCCTAGTTATCTTTCATCTTTGAACCTCTGTGGAGTTTGCCAGTAACATTAGAATTTAGAATCTCAGTTCTTGTTTTTATCTTGATCCCCTTGAAATATCAACTTCTTAATCTAAAAGCCAGGTGCAGTGCCTTTTGGGGTACATTTCCAGGACAGGTGCTCCCCTGTAGTATGCTGACCTAGGTCAATGTACTTTACTAGTTTTGTGAGAAGTAGTTTTGGAAAACTGTTTTAACTTTCAGTGGCCAGAAGGGTACTGCTCACCATTTAAAACTTATTGTCAATATACACTAGAATATCAGTTACTATAAGCAGGGACTAATTTGCTAAGTGACTCGAATTACCCAAGGGACAAAAGTATCTTCTATTTCTAATGAGTTTAAAAAGTTTACTTTTAAATTGGAAACATCCTAAATGCAATATGTTTTTCTTTGGCAGCACTACTAATTCCTAGTAAGGTTCATCTTGCTTTGTCTTGAGAAAACTTATTTTGGTCTTATTCTGTCTCATGAGCTCCCTGAAAATTGGGAAGTCCCAGTGCTTGGCATACCTTATCTTCTTCTGTGGCCTCTTGTGGTTAATTAGGTTACGCAATAAGAAGTACTCTTTATTTGCATCTCAAACATAGGTCTTTGTACTCTCTGACCAAAAGGGTGTGAAGTAAATATATATGTATATTTCATAGAATAACAGAGCATTTTTACCCAGGGCTCATCTTTTCCGGATACTGTTTAAGCAACCGGCACCTTGCTGAGATAGGCATCAGGGATCCCTAGAGTTTAGCCATTTCCAGGGTACTTTTCTGGGATCCTATTTTTGGCTGGTCTGCATTGTGCCTTGGTGTAAGCTGCTGTTTTCCGGAACTTCCTGAGGGTCTGTGATGTACTGCCATAGGCAGTTCTAGGCTGAGTGGGTTTCTGGGAACAGCTGCAGATTCTATCTCAGTTCTTGACCTGTTGCTGACATTTGAATAAACAAAGAGCTCCCCTCTGCCAGGCAGCCACAGACCAGCACCTGTTACTCTCACTCAATCCTCCATTCACTCCGTTGAGCTGGTAAACCCATTCTCCTTCTTAGTCTAAAGGAGCCTTTAAAAAACACAGTTTTCTCCACTATAAATCACACTGTGGGGAATGTGAATAGTGTGTGTACAGGTAGTATCTGCCTTTAAATCCAGTGGGTTCTTGAAGACCGTGTCTTTTAAATGAATTGCCCTGTGTATGCCTGTGTCTTTCTGCTGCTTCCGAGAAACAAGTCGGTAAGGATGGGAGTAGAAGGAAGAGGAAGGGAGGAGTGGTCCTGAAATCACACATCTTTAGCAGACAGTGAATGTTGAAGGGCTAAATGACTTAGTCACACAGACATGTAAGGTGAGTACTCTAATGCCTCCCAGGATATCAGTGGCAGCCTTGCACATTTATCTGGGGGCAGACAGTTCCTTGCCTTACTCCTGCCCTGCCATAACCCTGTGCCCAAGAGAACTCTGGTCCTTTATTTATAGAAAGGATGTAGAACCAAGATGTCTGGTCCTTTATTTATAGAAAGGATGTAGAACCAAGATGTCTGGTCCTTTATTTATAGAAAGGATGTAGAACCAGGATGTTTGAAGGGCAACGTCCCTCACCCCCTTGGTTTCCATAGCTACCACTCCCAGAATGCATCCCCCAATTATGTCCGTTTAATGCTGTCCTCTTCTTACCTTCAGCTAGATCACCCCATCCATCATCTCAAATCCCAAACGACCAAAGCTGAATTGATAGCCTCTTTCGAATCCACTTTCCCTATCATCTTGCCTTATACTTATGGATGGACCATCAACCTCCTGATCACCCAGGCTCAAACCATCAGTCATCTTTGAATATGAGCAAGAAGGAGGACTCAGGCAGCCTAACAATATTCATTCTAACTTGGTGATATACCTTGTGTCCATTGTTTCATTTTCATTCCTTTCTTTTTCACGATCAGACTCTTCAGATCAGGATTTCTCGGTCTTGGCACTACTGACGTTTGAGCTGGATAATCCTTTGTTGTCAGGGGCTGCCCTGTGCCTTGTAGGATGTTTAGCAGCGTCTCTGGCCTCTGCCCGCTAGATGCCAGTAGCATTCATCCCAGTGTGACAACCCAAAATGTCTTCAGATGTTGTAATATGTCCTCTGGGACAGAGGATAAGGGAGTTGGAGGTGTCAAGGATGAGGCTTGGGAGGTCTGGTATGGGCAACCGTGTATATGGTAGTGTCACTCACTGGGATGAGAAACACTGGAAAAGACCAGATTTTAGGGGAAGATCTTGAGTTTCTTTTTGGACATGTTGAGTTTAAAGTACCTTTGAGGTCTAGTCCAGATATATAAATTTGGGTGAATAGGCGGCAATTGAAACTGTGAATGTGCATGAGGTTGCCTAGGGAGAGAGGATGGCATGAGTAGAGGAGAAGCCTTCGGACCAAACTGTGAGGAACTCTAACGCTGAACGGCTAGTTGGAGAAGAATGAGCTTGCAGAGGAGGCAAGGAGGGAGTGGCCACAGAGCGGCAGGATGAGAACTGGGATGGTAGCACCTCGCGGAAGGCAAAACAGAAGCATTTCAGAAGGGAACGGATAATCTAGAATGCTGCTGAGAGCTCAAAAGATGAGGCCTGAAAACATGTTAGTTTTATTTAGTGATATGGAGGTCCATTTTTTACCAACCTTTAACACTTACTCCTGCCCCTTTGATAAGGAAGGTGGGAAGGGCTCAGGTAGGAGTGCATGGAAATAAGGCCAGTCTTTGGTTTATTTATTCTGGTGTTCATGACATTCATGTCCAACGTATCAATATTTACTTATGCATCAGGCCAGGCCTATGTGCCAAGAAATAGACTTTTTTTTTCATTCTAGAGAATTCTGAATCCAGAAATCTGGATGGCTTTCTACTTTTAGAATTTTTATGGGAGTTTTGTCAAATATGTAAATTTTACCATCACACTGATTGAGAAAATATGTTCCTAACCCTCAGTCAAAACTTTGCTAAGATTCGTGGTGAGTATAACTCTTATTCTAGGGTTAGTATCACCCCTCATTCCTGGTAGAGATTCATCCAGAGGGAGCTGTGTCTGAGGGATGGAGATGAATGACGCTATTGTCTTTATGGAAATATACATACATATAAAGGAATAGGACGGTATCTAGTTGTCTAGAACTGTAACATCCAATTAATTTGGACTCCACTGCTATGAAATTGTGACTATTCCAGACTCTGGAGGGCTGAAGGTCCTCTTTGGTTAATCATGAAAAAAATGGCTTCTTGAGCAAATGACTAATACAAGAAGATTGCAATGGGGATGCTTAACCTTTTCAAAGGAGGAAGGGCCTTCAAGAATATTCACATAGGGCTTCCCTGGTGGCGCAGTGGTTGAGAATCTGCCTGCCAATGCAGGGGACACGGGTTCGAGCCCTGGTCTGGGAAGATCCCACATGCCGCAGAGCAGCTGGGCCCGTGAGCCACAATTACTGAGCTTGCGCGTCCGGAGCCTGTGCTCCGCAGCAAGAGAGGCCGTGATAGTGAGAGGCCCGTGCACCGCGATGAAGAGTGGCCCCCACTTGCCACAACTAGAGAAAGCCCTCGCATAGAAGCAAAGACCCAACACAGCCATAAATAAAATAAATAAAAAAAAAAAAAAAAAAAAAGAATATCCACATATCAGCAGCGGATATGTTAATTAGATATGCTTTTGGAATTCAGTTCAAATGGCTGCATTGAGAGTAACAGGGGTGCATTTCTCTAAAATACTTTCTTTGATTAAGATTTTTCAGGTTAATCTGGAAGAGTCCAAAGTAGTTGGGTTTGATTGGTGATTATGCAAGTCCAAGGTGCTCAGTGAATTCTGGCTTGTTCAGCTTCCTTTGACTGTCTGTGTTCTGAAGAGTTGCCCCCAAATCTTAGCACTCCTCCCAGATATCTCCCTCTGTGTCCCTGGCCCCCTTCACAGTGACATTTCTCTTTTCTGCAGATGAAGAGTAAGAGAAACAGGATGCTTCAGAGTGACTACATGAACATGACACCTCGCAGGCCGGGGCCCACCCGAAAGCACTACCAGCCCTACGTGCCAGCACGGGACTTTGCAGCCTACCGTTCCTGACACGGACGCCTATCCAGATGCAAGCCGGCTGGCCCCTCTTCACCTGCTCAACACCATTGCTCTGGATAGGAAAGGACTGCCTCGTCTTCAGCCAGCCACCTTGGCCTCCTGTTAGGCCACCAATGCCAATTTTTCTTGAACAACTAGACCGAATAACATCATTTTGAGACTCTGAAATGAAGTTAAAGAATATTACTGTGGCAGACTCTTGTAGTGCCATGGCCCAAATTCAAACTCACCATGTATTTATTGACTTGACTGAGCGGTTAGGGTAGAAAACTGAAAGTGAGCGGATTCTGTTAGCCCTGACATCGGCTTCCAGTTCCACTCCTTTCTAACTCACCTGCATATTGCGGCCAAGTGAAGTGTGATATCGAAAGACTTTTTAGATGGAGAAGAAAAGGTTAGGAAATCATTCCCTTTGATTAAATGGGGGTTTAGGGTGGAGATAAGTTGGAATGGGGGAGGGAGTGGTGAGACATAAACATTTAAAAAACCCTTAAAACACTGTCTCTCACTCATGAAATGAGTCACTTAGTTCCTATTTAATGCTGTTTTATTTTAGTTTGTAAAGATGTAGACATTCTTTTTGATGAATTCTGGTTCTATTTAGTCATTTTGACCAATGGAATCCCTTCAAAGCAATGGGAGGTAAACCAACTTGCTTTCCTTACTCCTTGTGATGGGAATTCAAGGTAGTCTTCACAATATGATTTCAAAAGAATAAAGTAGTCCTCCCACACCAAGGAAGAATGTGTCAGGAAATAAGGTCACTTGATGTCAAAATTATTTGAATACTATGAAGGGTTATTTGTTTAGCAGCTCATTTCAGTCGAATCATACAGGGGACTTTTCTGTTCCATGTATTTTAGGTTTGCTCAGTTGGTTTCTTTATTGTCTGCATGGAGATCTACAGCAGGATGCTGAGAGTGCATCTACTGGAGAAGTGATGATACTGTGAAAAAGGGATGTTAGTATCCATTAGAGTATGAGGGATGGGTCTCGAGAAACTTCTGAAGGGAATGACACAATTCTTGCCACGTGCCGCAGGGGTGGCCGGCATCTGGTAGGAGTTTTCTAGAAGACAGAAGGCAGAAGGAGAAATGGCGAGAGCTTCTTTCTGGGACTTTCTGTGCTTTAGGGCTCAGAGCTCCAGAACTCTGTGGTTCAGTTGCCTGTTTACCCTGGAGGTCCATCGACATGGAAAAGTGTTTGATGCTTTTGAGATAACATCAAAGTTCTCAAGACACCAGGCAAGGCCAGACCCTGGAAACACCATGAATATTTTTCTGGCTCCAGTTTGGGTCAACTGGAGTATGTCTGGGGACCTTGAAGAATGGTTTTACTGCTGCCCTTATAATTTGTTCAGTGCTTTGATTCATTCAGACGTTGGAGAAGTCTAGGTTTTAGAGGCAGATAGGCGTGGCTCAAGTACTATTGCTAGTTGGCCTCAGGCAAGTCACTGCCTTTCTAAGACTCTGATTCTTCAACTATAAAATGAAGATAATGATCACAAAGGTCTGTTCCTATACTATCATTTCCATGAGGGCATGTCTCAAGTTTGTCTTTTTTTTTCTGCTTGTCCCTGGCACATAGTACCATGACTGACATATGTTAGCTATTATTATTATTGTCATATAGATAAACTATGTATAAAAATTAAACTGGGCAATGACCTGAGAAGGAAGAGACTATTATAACACAAATTTAAATTCACTACCCAGGGATGAGGTGCTACAAAATTTGAAATCCTCTAAACTCCCTCCCATTTCCTGTTTCAAAATATTTTAGCTTGTAATAAAATGTACAGCATTCTGCCTCTCACTTTTATGTATACAAAGAGGTCTTCTCTAATTTTTTTTTTTTTTGTAACATGCGGAGGGGTAGAAATCTTATAATTCCATTCAGGGGATATTGAACTTTGGTTGATTTTTAAATGGGCTTCCATTCCATGAATTAAATTATTTCAAAGAAGGTCAAACTTAGCAGTACTTGGGTGATGAAAACTGTTGAATTTATACTGACACATGTGCCAAATTGCCAGCCTCTTGGCATACAGAGTTCCTTAATCCAAGTTATCAGATTGAATTTGAAAAGGACAAAGCTGGAGAATTTTTAGAAAGGGCAATGACAAAAAATAAATTAAAAAATGGAAAGATTTGCTCTTTGGTAATAAATGGTTTTATTTTCTGATGGGAAAAATAGGTTTACTGAAGATGAATCATACTTTAGATTTTTCTTACTCACTCTGAACAGAACCAAAGTAGAAATGTTAACAGGGAAGTCCGTTTTCACTATTACTGTGAACCAAGAAATAGTTTAAGAACAGTGGTTGGAGCAATGCTTTTACAGTTTCAGATATGGCAATTATGAAGAGAACAATGCCATTTGCTGCTATTATTGTAAGAGTCTTATAATTAATAGTGGTTCTATAATTTTTGATTGTGAGCTCACTTATTTGGGGATGAGCATACCAATTTAAAGAGACCAAGTATACATTATGTTCTGTGTTCAGTGATAAAATTACTGAACTACCATGTGCCTGTTTTTAAATCTTTGCTTTAATACTGTTTTTCAGAGCAGGTATGCTTCACTTTTGGTGATGAATCTGGAGAAAACCTGTTATTTAAAAAAGGTATGGGATAAACCCTTTTTATAAATCTCTAGTTTAGCCTTGAAAAAAAAATCCAGACTTTTAAATATTAGTTTCATTTCAAAGCAAAGTACACTTCTGGTTTGTTTGCTTGGCTTTAGTCACAGCTTCTCATCAGACCAATGGATTATATCTCTGAGATGTCAGGCTGGGCTTACCTGTGCATTCTGTGTGATGTAAATGTTCTATCAGAGAGATCAAACTTCAGCCTTGACTCCATCAATCCCTCAGGTTAACTAACTGAGCCACTAGTTCTCATGGCTAATTTAATGGGGATGTTGGTGGTTAAATGGATATCAGATCCCTCATCCTGGCCTTTTGTACTGCTGCACAGGAGCAACAGCAGGCCTGGGGATTGATCCCAAAGTGTTAAATTTAACGACATGCTGGAGGTTGGAGATGGTGGCAATGATGAACCTAGAACCAAAATCATCACTGCTATAGACCTGTTACTACCCAGGTTTTGGTATCTGCAAGGGCACTTGAGGCTCAGTAAATCTCTTTCTTATAAGTATATACATACTTTCTGATATATTCCTCCTCAAATATCACAGGCATGTTCCAACCTCAGGGCCTTTACACATACTGTTTCCACTGTCTGGAATGCTCTTCCTCAGATATCTACCTGGCTTGCTCCTTCATTTCCTTCATGTCCCTGCTCAAGTGTCACCTTCTACCCTAGTAAAATCTCCCCAAGCCCCATCTACTTTCCTTGCTTGTTTGTTTTTCCATAACATTTCACCATTTCTTATACCTGACTTTTAAACTTATTTATTTGTTCACTGTCTAATTCCCCAAACTAGAATGTAAGCTCTAGGAGGGATTGAACTTTGTTTTGTTTATTGCCATATCTCCAGTGCCCAGAACAGTGCCTGGCATGTGACAAATATTTATCGACTGGATGAGTGAATTTCACATGCCTTTATGAATTAATGGTCAGTCTAAATGTACTAATCAGACTCTGAGAAGGGGAGAGTCAGTTCTGTTTTCCACTTTCCTATTAATAAGCTCAAAAATCCATTTTATTAGTGAGACAGGATGTAAAACATACACACAGCCAAGCCTGATGAAAGAAAACCTGGTAGCTATAAGTTCATTTACATTTTAGAAATGTTTGTGCAGTGACGAAAACCAATACTGTTAGAGTCATCTTAAAAAGTCACACTAAATAAGCCACAGTTGAAATTAAGTTGATTTCCCATTGAAGTCCCTAATTTCCCTCTTAATGGAGTATTGACTATGTTTTAAACATGCGTTTAGTCTAAGACTTCTGAAAATATTGCCTTTGTTGTTAAAATCCCATCCGACTACTAAACTGCTGCTCTTTCTTTTTATTTTTTCTCCCCTGGCCCCCAACAAATTCTATAAATGCTTTGCCTGGCTGTGATTCATAAAGAGCTCAAGGATGGGAATGCTGGGGACAGACAATTTCAGATTCTTCACCTGTCATGCTCTTGTCATAACTGAACACGCTAATGGCTTGCAATAGTTTAAAAATAAAAGAACAATGACAAACAAAATTGTGGCATTTGGAGCAAGTTGAAAATTCAAATCAGGCATATCAATCATCACACTCACACACACACATACACACACACACACACACACACTGCTATCCTCTTGTGGGTAGGGAAAGGCCCTTGAACAAGAGACACAAGAGCTGGTCTGATACTTCACGTAATAACTCCTATTACTTCATTGCAAATTGTGCTTTGAGTGTGGCCTGAAGTCACATAGCTGTGTTATGAGTTCATCTCCAAACGGACTATTTTCTTCGTTGAAATGGAGCTCATTGAACTTAATAAAGATAACCAAAACCTGTTACTCCAAGAAAGACTTAGCTCATGAGTTTGATTGGACAAACCAAATCAACTGGAGAAGGATAAGTTGGTAAAAACTCCGGCATTAAACGTATCGGCTCAATAAGCACTCCTTTATTGGGCTAATATAAATAGTGTAACCTAGTTCTGTGAGAAGGTTCTAGCACCTTGAAACTCAAGTGCAAAATGAAATAAAATGCAAACTTCGCGACTTCACCTAACAGACCTCCCACCACGTTCTAACTTCATAACTAGGTGAAGAGTGTAATTTGCTGCAGCCCTGAATTCACTTTTTTTAATCCAGTCTGATAAAAGAGATTGATTCCTTTTAAAGCAGTACACTTTCTCCTCTCTCCCCTTGTCTGGAACAGAGATAATGGATGAGTGAGAAAAATCAAAGAAAATTCTGGATCCATCATAATGGGGGCCCTGACCACCACCCCAAGCAGCAGCAAATGGGATGGTCTGGGAGTCACACCAGAAACTTGTTTGTTACCTTATCTGTATCTCTTTAGCTGAGGCACTAATTCTTGGCTTTTCAATAGTGGTGCTCAGAAGAAGTCTGGTTCTTCTGGAATGAATCTGAGTGGGTGGACCTCCCAACTTTCTCTAATTTGGCATCCCAAAGGAATGAGCGCTTTCCACTTGAAGATTCCCAGGCTCTCAGCACTTAGAGACCCAGGCCACTGTCCAGGGAAGAATGGAGCACACTTCCTCAGTGTGCCTTTTGTTCTTTTCAGGGTATGGACACTGGGTTCCACGCTTGAAAAACACTAACGATTAAATATGGATGACCCAAGAATATTTCATCTGTTCTGAGCTGACCTCATTATTGAGGCCACTCTAAAGGCCAGAATGTGGACTTCCCAAGCCCATTTCCTTATCTTATTTGCCTGTGTAAACTCAGTGAAAAGTTTTGGAATACTGGGAATTCTAGGGGACAAAAAATCACAGAAAGGTGAATTTTCCTTCGAGTAGGGGTGGATCGGATTCTACTTACACTTCAACTGGCATAGCTATCTCAATGACAGGTTGAAACACTCCTCTGGCTCCAAAGAACAAATTGTGAGAGCTGGGTGGAAATGTCAGTTGAGACAGAAGAGCAGCAAACAGCTTTGTTTTCCTATAGTTGTGGTTTTGCTTGGTGATGATGACACACGACGATGAAAATATGCAGCATGAACTCCAGTTGTTATCTGAGTGAGCATCTCTGCCAACACTGAAGGATATGTGTGGGTGTCACCTGCAAGCACACACACAGAGAGAGAGAGAGAGAGAGAGAGAGGCCCTGGTTCGGAAAAAAGAGCCAGTTAATCAAAGATCAACAGTGACAAGTGGTGCTGTTTATTTCGTGAGGTTCAGATTTGATTTCCTTCCCCTCATTAATCTCCAAGTCTGAAGTTAGTCTCTGGACTAAATAGACGAGTGTCTGGTGACTGAGGAAGGGAGTGGGACAAGGTGGGCTTGAACGGGCATCATGGCCGTCACCATAGTTACGTAGTCATTTCTTAGTCTCCTGGGCACGCACTTAGCATTTGATATGTTAGCTTCCAAAATGTGCATTTCTACTACCTTTTAAGAATCGTGACATATTATACAAGGGTAGACAAATCGTTGTACTTGGGGTCCCTTTTGCACTCCTAACCCTATGCAACTCTTGCTTCACTTGTTTTATGTTTCTTCCTACTCCCTTCCTTTTCATTCACTGAATAACTATTTAATGAGCACCTGCCCAGCTCTAAGAAGTGGCCTAGGATGGAGATGTGGCAGCAAGCAACACGGTGTTATTATCTCCACACTCACCAAGTGCAGAGTGTACACGTTGTATGTCCCTTCTTTTTTTTAATACCCTAATCCTCAGGGTAATCACTTAGTCTTAATTATGGGTTCAGACTGGAATGTGGCGATTTGATAGCCCTTGTCTTATTGGTTTGCCTGAAATTTATTTTTTGAGATGTTCTTATCTACCATCTCTAACATGTTTAATGTCTTAGCTTAGGATTGACAACTTTTTTCTGGAAAGGGCCAGATAGTATTTTAGGCTTTGTGACCGTACGGTTTCTTGCAGCTACTCAATTCTGCCATTGGAGTGCAAAGCCAGCCACAGACAATATGGAAACAAATGAACATGTCTGTGTTCCCATCAACCTTTATTTGTGAATATTGGAATTTCATATAACTTTTACACATCACACAATATTAGTATTCTTTTGACTTTTTTTCCCAACCATTCACAATGTAAAAACCCACTCGTAGCTCATGGGCTGCTCAAAGGCAGACGGTGGGCTGGATTCGGGCTGCAGGCTGCAGTTTGCTGCAGTTTGCTGGCTTGGGCTTGGACCCAAGCCACAGTTTTAGCTAGAAGCTTGTCTTTGAGTTCCAGCCACCATTTACACTGGTAGGGCTGGAAGGAATCAGTTTGGCTGTGTGACTATGTGTGAACTTGGGAGTTGTGTACCTGGCTGCCATTTTATGGGTGACCAAGAGTGACCCCTCTGAAATCCAAACTAAGGCTCAGCATTTCCCAGGGTAATTGGTGAAATCACTTTTACTCAGATAAGAAAGGCACTGACCCTACCCTTACCATTCCTTCACCTCCATTCCCCACTCCTGTCTGCAGCTGCTGGTTACACCCAAGGAACAAATAGTCCTTGGAAGGAGCCCAGCCTATGTGGGCACCCTGAGCCACACACCCATTCACACCATCTGGGCAATTTAAAAATAGGGCCAAATGTAGCATTTAGCCTGATCTGTCCAGCCAAGATGAGGAAATTGCCTCTAAAAGGTCAGATGATTAAGATTGTTGTGCCAACAGTTGAGGATACCAGTAATGAAAAAAGATTTTGGTAGAGTGGATTTATTCTGACTTTGTACATGGCATTCAAGTTCTGGGTCTGGGTGAACAACCTCAGGAATTCCAAATTTTTCTCCTCCAGCATGCATGGCCACTGTGTACATTTATGTGTTGTGTGCCCTGAGCAAGGGCCCCTAGCCAAGGGGACGAGGGGGCTGAAATCCAGTCAGGATCGCCTTCTTAAGCTACTCTCCTGGAAAAGCTATGCCCACCTGGAGAGGGTGCCTTTCTCCAATGCCCACACCTATGAGCTATTGAGGTGCTGACAGAATGCCTACCTTTCTGCCACTTGATTACTGAGCTCTTTATAGAATAAGTTAGATACCCATTTTCAAAACAGGAATTATCCAGGATGAATAATAGTTAAAATAAAATAAAACAAAAACATAGAATTGTTCTTAATACCATCACAATTTCTCTCTGGGTTCCCTTCTTTAGTCTCCTCTTCCCTGCATTTCTGCACACTTTAATTCAGTTAGTTGGTTTTTCCTGACATGCATCTGGTGGGGTTGTCTTTTAGGAGTAATGTGAGAAGAAACTTCCTGGTTCAGATCTCCAAGGAAAACAAATAAGTTTTTGTGTCCTGGAGAATACCAGGTTTGGGGTTAGTTCTTAGGATGTCCCTGGAATTTTTGAGTTAATGGCAGAGTCTTCTCTTATTTCGTAGTTATCAGTACATGGAGGGGCTAGACTAAATAACCTCAAGTCTAATTCCTATAATAGTTTTCAAATTTGTTATTATAACTCTTCCAGGATAATCGTCCCAAAATAAATGCCATTGTTTTGGGTTTTCTCCCAGCATCACATTCCCAAATTTTACAGACATAAGTATTTTATGTTTGATATTTGTCAATCAGGATTGTTGGAATAAATCTACCATTTCCTATAACTCTGTTTTTTTGTTTGTTTTCTTTTTCCTTTTTTTTGGCTGCACAGCACAGCTTGTGGGATCTTAGCGGGGCTCTGGCAGCGAGAGGGCCAAGTCCTAACCACTGGGCCATCAGGGAATTCCCCTGTAACTCTTAAATTCAATACTTTATCCAAATTGTTTCCATTACTTTCTCTTAAGAAAATTTTATTTGTAAGTTTAGGCTAGAAATCTTGCAAATGTTGTGGAACTTGGGTGAATTTAATTTGAAAGTCACCTTCACATTATGGCATGAGAAACTATTACATCATTTTTAAAGTTAGGCGTTTTCCAAATAATAAATTTAGTGATGACATAAACTTTGCTTTATTGAGTCTTCCATAAGTGAACTATATCTTGAATATGATAGGTACTCGGAACATCTGAACTGAATGAATAAGTGGATGGATGAATGAATATGTTTCTTTAGATAAATATCTGCAAGCTGTTTTGGTCTAACTAAGTACTATAAAAAGACTTGGGAAAAGTGAGGGCTACTGATAAAGATTTACCATTTCCTAAATTGTTGAAACGGATTGTATGAATACACATTTTAAGACACTGTTCAGACATTCAGAAGCAAAAGCTGTTTACCCTTCCTTGGCAACAAACAGAACTCTAATTGTGTTCACTTATCTACCCGCCGTGTGTTTCTAAGGAGTCCCAGGGAGCACATAATGATTGGTTTAAACCAGAAGAGTAGTCCCAGCTTTCTCATCAGTGATTGTTTTAAGTGTGGACATGTTACAAAATTCTGACCAATAGCCCTGAGAGTTTGTTCTGAGGGGCCTCTGGAGAAGTTTCTCAGTACTCTTAGAAAGAGATCTATGAAAACGAACAGTTTCTTTTCTGCTCCAGAGTGTTGTGTTTGCAGGTGGCATCTGGACAGCCGTCTTCGGACCATGAGGGGAGTTAGCCTGAGATGAACATGCTGGTGTAGGCAGAGCAGAAAGAGGGAAGGAACCTGCGTCTTGAAGACATTGTTGGGCTGCAAATTGAACTAACACTAAAACTGTTCTTCCTTCAACTTCCTGTCATATGAGACAATGCATAGCTTTATTATTTAAGCCATTCTGAGTTGGATGTTCTATTGCATGAAGCTTAAAGCATTCTAACTGGTAACTCCTTCTTCACATTTATTGATGTGTATAAATACTCATGAATTATGTTACTTGAGGATACAAAGAACTTGCCTCAATATCTTGTCCTATTGACATGTTCAAATTAGTCGCTGATAACTTGGACTAAATAAGTGATGTAACTACACTTGGAACAGTATCCATAGTTACTGATACATTGAATCTGGGCCACTGGCTTCTTTGAACACATTGCCTCTTAAGGGTGCTATAGACCATAGAACAGCAGAAAATTCAAGGCCCACGCAAGAGATCATAAAGACTTTACCTTCTTTTTCTTCTGTTACATGAATTAATAAGGAACACCTCCTGGAAGGAGCCTGGGGAACTTATAGTCATATTTTGAATTAAAATATATATGTGAAAAATGGGAACAATGGCTTACTTCCCTGCAGTATAGGATACCACACACCAGTAAAGTCTTTCAATATTCTTCTAGCTGAGTGGTCTCTTTTACCCCTGTGTTCCCAAATGCCACCTTAAACTGCAGGGACCAATAGGAAAGATAGGTCTTAGTAGGTATAAAATAATAAATATTTGAAAAAGTATTAAATTTTAAAATTCAAAATATACTTATAATAAAAAATGTAAACTTAAAAAATCGCATTGTTAATTTAGATCAGTGGCTTAAGTTTTTTCTTTAAGTAGCAGAATCCTTCCCCATTTTTCTTCTAATGAAATCTTATCAGAAGGTCAAAGTAGGTATACTGGGCCTGGACCCTTATCCTTTCAATCTCTCTTAGCTTCTGGTAGTGGTTCCCCAGGCAACACTGATCTTCTTTGGGGTTCCTGTTCAATGAGACAACTTATCTATATTCGTTGTCATTCTTAGTCTCAACTGAGATTGTGCCTTGATCTCAAATGGCCAGAAAATAGTCTCTAGAGAAATTAGTTTCAGGATTATTTATAGGTGAATCTTCTCCTTCACATCTATGCAAACAGATTTGGCTTTTGTAATAATTTCTTTATTCTTAATTAAAATGCCACTTTTTTCTTTTTGCATTTTTCCACATGTAGTTTCTCTTCATCTAGAAAAATAATTTACTCTAAAGTGAAAATACTTCAAATTTCTTTTAAAAATAAAACATCCACATTTAGATCTCTTTATTTTTATAATGAATAATAAACAATAGTTCATACCAAATAACTAATCAGAACAAGTATGGAAATAATTTCTTTTTCTAACAAAGACCACAATTTGTTCTTTACTTGAGGATTTTCTATTGTTTCACATAATTATTCTAATGTATCATCTATTTTAGACTTAGTTAAGTCTAATTGCTTTAGTGTAATAGTATTTAGTGGGCATTCTTATCATGTGTTCAAAGCAGTTATAAGGTCAGATTTGCTATGTGTTTCATCAAGATTTCTGTCTTTTACCAGATCCGTAAAATATTGTGTGTCATCTTCGAGTTCTTCCAAAGAATGTCATTACTTGCAGCACATTCGAACTCACAACTCACAGTGCCAAGTATAAACAGTGAGACATATGTGACTTCTCTATTTTTGGCCAAAATTCTGGCTTGTATACATTTTTCTTTTCAACCATGTTCATGTCATTTTCATAGGCTTTCCTTTGACAGTTAAAAAAAAAAACGACAAAATAAAACGAAAATTGTTTAACTTTTTCAGGATTTAAACAAACAGTATTAAAATTTTAATAAATATTATAGAATTTGCAATTCTACCATCTAAAGTCTATTTAGCTGCCCACATCAACGTGATGGACATTAAGATGTGCAAGCCAGATTCCCTGCAGGACTGAGGCCTCATTTCTGCAGCTGCTGCAGTGTCTGCTTCTGATGGCTCTCTCTCCGGGAATTGCTCTCTGCTGAAGGGACCTGCCTCACCCTAGGTTATGCCTTCTCCCTGGGAGCTGCCTTTGTTCAATGGTAGGTCAGTTTTGAGGTGCTACCACTGGGATAATTCTGAAGGGCCAACCATCCCTGCTCAGAAGCTTCCAGTAGTATTGACAGAGGCTCTGCATCAACAACTGCATCAAAGTTCAATTTCTCCCTGTTGCCCAATCCTGCTTCCCTCACTGCCCCTCCCCACTGAGTGTTTTTTCCCTGTAAAACTCTAATAAATTTCAGTCTCAGAGTTTGGTCCCAGGAAACCTAACCTATGATAGTAAAAAATCAGCGTCAATTTTCATGCATGATGTCTAGGTTTACAGATATACGTATTTTGGATCATTTAAATTGCTTAATATTGCTAAATGTTCCAAAATATCATGTGGAACTACTGCAAACACTGTGCTAATTTGTGAGCGCCTCTGGAGCCACAAATCGGAACCCAAAGAGAAGCAAGAAAAAGGATGTTTGGCAGTAGTGGGAAGTGATATCTTCTCATAAAAGAATCTATTGCATTCATGCTATCTGAGAGGAAGAATTTAAAAGGCGAATTTTTCTTTTCCTTTGATGGAAAGTTCCTGGCACTCGATCCTCCCCAAACTTGGAAGCAGTGTTTGTGTCTGAGATTGGCAGAGATGCAACCTACAACCTTCACGGCATTTGGAGGTGGTCGCCCAGTATGTTGAGGTCATAGGATAAGAGATGTGGAAGAGCATTTTTGGGAGCCTGATATGCAGGATTCTAACGATAGAAGGCTTTTTCCTGTGGGGATCTCAGAGTGAGAAGAAAACACAGAACCCTGGAGAACACCAACAGCTAAGAAAGGAACTGAGGGAGGTAAGCCTGAAAAGACCTAGAAGGAACAGCCAGAGAGGAAGAGAGTAGAACTGTTAGGTTGAACCATGTAAAACTGCTGATATTTGGCCTTTTTAGAAAAATTAATAGATGAGTTTTTAAAGAGCAGTTTTAAGTTCACTGCAAAATTGAGTGAAAGTACAACTAGTTCCCTTATACACTCTCCGCGCCCTCATCACACCCCAGACAGCCTCCCGCACATCAAATCTCCCACCCAAGTGGTACACTTATTACAATCAATGAACCACCATCAGCACATCATTACCAACCAAATCCATAGTTCATATTAGGCTTCACTCTTGGTGGTGTACGTTCCACAGATTTTGACAAATGTATAGTGATGTGCATTCATCATTATAATATCATACGGATAGTTTCACTTCCCTAAAAATTCCCTGTTGTTCCACCTACTCATCCTTTCTTCCTCCAAATCTTGGCTATTTGACTGTTTTTGATTTACAAAAACTGTTACTTCATATAGTTTAATGTAAAGAATAGAAAGGAGAAGAAAATTCTAAGTTCGAGAGTGTGGTCAACAGTGTCCGTTAGGTAAGTGAGATGAGGGATGAAATCAGCTCTATGGATTTAGCAACTAAGACCTTGGCAAGAGTAGTTGCAGTGAGCTGGTGGGACTAGAAGTGAGGTCCTAGCAGGGAAAATTGTGATCAGACAGTGAAGAATAGGAGGTCAAGAGAGTTGAACTTATGGCAAGAAGTTTCCTTGTGAAGAGAAACTTCTTGGCACCTGAGGTCCGTTATTGGTCTGGGAGCTCCTTGATGGCATCTCCAAAGTCCGGCACACGATGTAGTAACTGGGCCATGGCAGGCTCGCAGATATTTGTTGATTGGAGAGCAAGAGAAAAATAATAAGATAAAGGAAAGTTTTGTTTTTGTTAGAAGGCAAAGATTTAAGCTGTCTAAGGAAAGAGGGCATCTAGTAGCAATGGAGAAATGAAAGCTGAAGGAATAAGAAAATAATAGACGGTAAAGATCCTTGAGCAATGAGGTGGGGTGGTAGTGTTGGGGAAGGTGAGAGAGTAGAGGGTTGGAAGGAGGAGCAATGAATCTTGGTCTGGAGAGGGATGCTGGTCTCCTTCTCATCCATACACATATGTGCAGAGTGCATTGAGCACCCATTATTTGTAGAGTGTGGGGAAAGGCCATTGCATTCAGCTGCTCCCGACTTTTTTGCTGCACTATGCGCTGAATGGAAAGGAATGGACTATGGGGGATTTGTTTCCTGCAAAGCAAGCTCTTCTATTCTTCTCTTGGTGCAAAATGCACAGGGTGACTTGATATTAGAGGGGCAAAGACAAATCATCAGAGCTTGCACTATATTCCTTTTATGTGTGGGCAGAGCAGTTGAGCCTTGCCTACATGGGATCACTGGTTCTGTGAAGTTTGTTGCCTACACCTACAAATAGTGCCCAAATGTATGAGTGCTTTCTCTGTACCCCTGCTCCCATTCTGTTATCTACATATCTGTTGGTATGTAACAAACCATCCCAAACTTAATGGCACACAACAACAACAATATATTATTACTATCTCTTACAGTTTGATGGTTGACTGGGCTCAATTTGGTAATCCTCACTTGGGTCTCTGGAGCCTCTTGAAAGCCTCTACAGAGTCTGGCAGCCAATGTTGGCTTCCAGTTAGGGTTTCAGAGGATGCTGTTAGCTGGAGGCTGTTGGCCTACATAGAGCTTATCCATCTGGTCTGGGATTCCTAATAGTATGGCAGCTGGGGTCCAAGGGAAAGATCCCTTGAGAGATCCAGACAGAAGCAATTTGCCTTAGAAATTAGTGAAGTGAGTCACTAAGACCAACCCATATTCAAAGGGAGGAGAATTAGACTCTATCTCAAGATGGAAGGAGGGGCAAAGAATTTTTAAATAACCATATCCCAAATCAACAACAATACAATGAAACAAAGCAAAGTGGATAGGTTATAGAATTTAGAATCAGGAGACTTAACCTGGTGACTAATTTGCTATGCAAGATCACTTAACACTCTCCATAGCCTTAGAAGCTTGGAGGTAGAGATGTCAAAAGACAATATAAAAGTCAACGTTTGCTGGAAACCCTTCATGAATATTCAGCATCTCATATAACGTCTAAATTCCTTTCAAATGGCATGTATATATTTATAGCTTTCACATACTGGCATTCGAGAAGCAAACATTTGAAGCTTCAATCATAATATTATGGTCCATGTTTAGAGAATGCTTATAAATATCAAGTCCATAACATGTGCATTGTATACATGGTTTTATCCAATCTTCACAACTCTTCTATGCACTTGGCTTTATTATTATTTTGTTTATTTTGTAGGCAATGAAACTCAGACTTGGAGAATTTAAGTGACTTGTCAAGGATTCAAACTCAGGGAATTTATTTCCAGAGCCACATTTTTAATCATTTTGCTTTATATAGTCTCTTTCTTTCAACTTGTTGAGAACCATCAGGGCCCAGGTCTTATGGTAATTTGCAATTGTTCTTAGACGTGAATATGAAATTTTTGCCCATGAGGTTCATCTGTGGAGGCAGTCACTTACCCAGAGAATGAGCTCTGCTAAGAGCATGCCAGGGCAGATAGCTTCTTCTTGTGAGGGTATCTTTGTTCCTTTACTGAGAAGGAGCCTGAAAATGAAGATAACTGGTAGAGCTGATGTTGAAAATAAAGAGGTCAGGACTCTTTTAGTTGCAAATGACAGAAACATGACTTCACCTGGTGCAAGTAGAAAAAAAAAGGGGGGTTTAGCAGCTCATGTATGTAGGGTAGGGAGGAGACAATGGAACCAGGACCCCCATGTTCCTAGGACTTTATTCAACCTCTTGCTTCTGCTTCTTTCTAGATGTAATCTCCATTCTCTCATTCTCTTTCCTCCTCAAGATTTTCAGCCTGAAAAATTTCAGGGAATTGTTCTGACTTGCTTAGCTTGGATCAAGTGCCAATAGGAAGGGGGTCTTTGTTGGAGGAAGGGAATCAGAGGACAGGTATGGTTTCTGGAGATATCATTGTCAGCTGAGCTGCCACCCTATTTGTGTCTAACACAGGTCTAAGACATTCTAGTTCTTCAAAAGAAAATAAAAATTTTGGAATGTCACATTAGCTTATTTACTAGCAAAGTTTCATGAATCCTCCTTCATCTTTTTTTTTTTTTGCTGTGTAAGATGTATTGTAGACTTGCTCATATTACATATGTGAGCCACCAACAAATTCAAGTGTTCTTAATTTTTGATGGGTCATGGACCCTTTTAGGAATCTTTTAAAAGTTATGAATTTTTTTTCCCAGAAAAAAAGCACATACACACAAAAGGTTGCCTCTTGTTTTATGGTGTTTATTGTAGTTCTTGGATCTGTGGAGAAGTACTTCTAAAGAAGACAGTGCAAAAGCTGCATTTTAAGAAGGAAAATTGGGGGTTCCCTGGTGGCGCAGTGGTTCAGAGTCTGTCTGCCAATGCAGGGGACACGGGTTCGAGCCCTGGTCTGGGAGGATCCCGCATGCCGCGGAGCGACTGGGCCCGTGAGCCACAGTTACTGAGCCTGTGCTTCTGGAGCCTATGCTCCGCAACAAGAGAGGCCCGCGCACCACGATGAAGAGTGGCCCCCGCTTGCCGCAACTAGAGAAAGCCCTCGCACAGAAACGAAGACCCAACACAGCCATTAAAAAAAAAAAAAAAAAATATATATATATATATATATATATATATATAACCCAGATCCTCAAAAAAATAAAAAAAAAAAAGAAGGAAAATTGTATGTCATGGTGTTTGTGACTTTGGGCATCTTTACAATTCTCAAGGGATCTATTGTTGTTTGTCCTAGGAATGTGTATTCTTGAACTCATCCTCATGATGAATCAATTCATAGGAGGATATACAAGTCTGAAGTCATTTCTGTCCAAAGAAAAATTCAGTTAATTGCTTGTATATTTCCAGAAATCATGTGTCTGACATACTGTAAACAAGATACTTGAATATTATATTTGACCATGAATTTGTTTTCAGTCTTCAAAACCTTCTGGGTAGAAGAGCATTAGATGAGTTTCATTTTTTTGTGGCCCACAGATGTAGAATGAGGACCAATGAGTTGAAATCCTAGAGGAACCAATTTAAATTCAACAGCATGATTGAAGCCTCTGTCCCTTTCATTCCAAAATGGCAAAAGATATATGTTTAAGGCAAGAATGAGGTGCTTTGCTTGGGCTCAGGAAGGGTGATCTCTTTAAAATGTGGGACCAGGATGCTGGTCCTCAAATTCCTCATCCCAATCCAAAGTGTTAGGGGAAAACGCCTGATCTATTAATGGGCACATGGCTCCCAAAGAGTATCCACCTATTTGACATCAGAGCTTTGGTTAACAACATAAGAGGGACAAATAGCCAGTATCTCCTAAACACCACTTCCAAACTTCCTAAGATGGCAGTATGGGGAAATAATGATTCCTTGCTTTAATTCACACTGCCTTTTCTCCTCCCATCCATCCACACAGGAAAGGCTGGAGAGTGAACTGTCTTTGAACTTTGAACTTTGAACTAGTGAAGCTTCTAGGGGGCTTGAGGGGTCGGTATGCATACATGTGTAGGAGAGCTAATGAGCACATGTTGACCTGATTGAGCCTGAATTTTTTTCTCTTCCGATCGATCTGAATCCACAGCCTCCTTTGTTAGTCTTTAACACAGCCCTTGCTGCCCTCCACCCCAGTCTCTTCCTCCTTGGGAAGTTGGCAATCCCAACAATAGGGAAACACTTTGTAACTCTTGGAGGACTTTCCAAAGATGGAATGGGCTGACTAGGAAAGCAAAGAGTTTCTCATCCCAGAAGGGGAGTTAAGACAGCTGGATGATCATTTGTCAAGTATGTAGAAATTAAATAAGTAAGTAAGTAAATAAATAAGATCATAGCTACCATTTGTTTGGTGCTAGACACAACATTAAGCATCTTAATTACATAACCTCATATCTTCATGATAACCTTGCACATTATTTTCTTCATTTTTCATTTGAGGGGGTTGAGACTCAGGGAAGTTAAGTAACTTGTCTAAGGCCATGTGACTAGGAAGTGGCAAAGCCAACCCATTTTGTGTGGCTTCAAAGCCTACTCTCTTTTCACTAGTACACATGTCAATTTCATCATGGGTTAGGTGCTTTAAACCATCTTGACCTTAAAACCCCTTCTCATTCAGAGATTCTACAAGTCTGTGAACTTTTGTGTCACAGCATGGTAACAAAAGGAGGTGAAACAACATTGTAGGTTTCCTTCCCACTTGTTTTTCTTTTCTTCATTTTTTGGGGGGCGTAGGGAGGTCCAGAAATTGACATGATTAACACATCTTCATAAGTCTTTTAACAAACAAGTGAGTACAGTGGTTTTCACACTCAAATCAAACCCAAGGTTGTTTTCTGACTCCAGACAGGCTTTGGCAGATGTAGTCATTTGTAAATGAGGTGGAGCTTGTGCCTGGCTGCCTTAACCGGAGTGGAGAAAATGAGCCATGAGGGTCTGTGGGAGTGTGGAGGTCACAGTGGGGGAGGTATAGGTGAAGTTTAGAAAGACAACTGCCACAATCAGAGATACACTACACCTGGGTGGCCTCTGGGTGTTTGGGAAGGATCATAAGTACTAAATATGCTACAAAAGGAAAAAAAGAGGGGCAGGGGAGCTGAGTTTGGCTCAAGAACTTATGATCTGACTCATAGACGTGAAAACATTTGAGAGAAGGGGAAGGTGTGTGCTTCAGGCATCTAGGAGTGCACACACAGAGGCCAGCAAGCCTGTGACTTTGACAGTGTGCTGGAACTTTCTCATGCCCCAAATAAGGAAGTGAGTGTCACTTAGGCTGTGCTAAGGCCTAAAATGTGCCAAGTGAAAAAACGTACTTTGCACTTTGTTTTTATATTAGTGTAAAACCAGTGCCTGTTGAGCTCCATGTCTTAGAGTACAAGCCCCTAAAATTACCATGGGACTTGAAAATATGTAGCTGAGATGGTAGGTCTTAAAAATCTAAAGTAAAGAGACCTGTGATTAAGATTTCATATCATAGTATTGTTTCATAAGAAGGAATAATTAAATATAAATTATGATGATTGATTAATTACCTTTATGAAATCTTGCTTTGTAGGTCAGAGAGGGCTAAGTATTGCTACAGTGCAATTCATGTTTTTGATGTTTTGGTTTCCTGTTAATATTTTGTTCCCTTGAGTTCCTGTAACTATGTTATATAGAGTGGGCTTAGCCATGTGGTTTTTGCTCCAATAAAACATTGTTTTGGAAAATCTTTCTCTGCCTGTTAACAGAAATCCAACAAAACAGAAATTAGAGAAAGTGTTCTAAGAATTAGGTAACAGAAAATAGGAGTGCAGAAATTGAAGAGAGTGGGCAAAAGATAAAATTGTACTTGCTGGAGGTTGCAGTTTGCAAAAGGAAATTGTGGGGTGCAAATATTTGGGGTAAACACTACAGATGACATTCCTTTCGGAGTGTCACCAACTACATTACATATTAAAAGTTCTGAGAAGTCCTGTAATTAAAAAAAACCCTGATTTACCTTTTAAACAAATATTTCCCAACTAATTTTGATCCTTTTACTTAAAAAAAACACATGATATCTATTAATAACTCATGGAACTAGTGTTCTGTACCACATTTTGGGATGTTGGTCTAGGACTCTCCTTGGTTATACCCTTGGCCTCTATACAAGGTTGCTAATACCAGTCTTATCCTGTTTGAAGCTGAGAATTAATATAGTAATAATAATAATAACAAACTCACATAGCACTTTTCAATTTATGAAATGTTATCACATATACTTACTCTGTTGATCTTCATGGGAACACGCTGAGGTAGACATTATTGTTTCAATTTTATAGATGAGGAATAGAGAGTTTAAGTAGTTGTCATGGTAACACACATAGAAGAGAAAAGAGCTGAACCCTAGTCTTCTGCATTTAAATGACAAGCCCATATTGATCATGCTATTGAAAATGTTTTTTGTGAATCTATTTACTTGATTAAACATGTGTAACGGGCTGGGTTGGGGATTGATGAAAGAGAGGAGAGAGAAGTGTGTAATTGCATATATATCAGTGAACTTCCTAGTCTCTCTCTGGATGATCAACACTCCCTGCTAGAGATTTCTTGTTCTCCTCAGGTCAGTATCCAGCTTCAGGGAATTGCCCTGAAGAAGACCAAAGTAGTTTAAGGAGAGGAGAGTAGCCTGGGTTACTCTGGCAGGGCAGACCAAAGGGTGCAGAATCTATCCATCTTCAGTATCTCCAATGGACATTAGACAAAATAGTTTATTTTGTTTATTAACATGGATTCCATAATGACTCCATGCTTAGTATGGTTTGAATTAGTCTTAATTTTTAAAATCTAAACAGTTTAATCACTGGGAAGAAAGGACACAGAAAGCACTGCTGCTGTATTGCAGAACATCTTATCCCTGTAATTGGAGCATGGCTAAAACAAGGACAATAATATTTGTTAGTTCCCAGAAGGATTTCTGAATAGTCAGAGCCAAACGTTTTTAACAAGGATTATTTCTTTATTGAATTTTATTTTTTTATATGCAGGTTTTATTAGTTATCTATTTAATACATGTTAGTGTATACATGTCAATCCCAATCTCCCAATTCATCCCACCACCACCCGCATCCCGCCACTTTCCCCCCTTGGTGTCCGTACGTTTGTTCTCTACATCCGTGTCTCTGTTTCTGCCTTGCAAACCAGTTCATCTGTACCATTTTTCTAGATTCCACAATACTGTTCTCAAGAATCAAAGGTTTGATCTTTAATACATATGCGTGTGCCTCTGTGTGAGTGCATGTGTACGTCTTTATACAGCTGTGTGAGGCACGATATACTTAGACTACAAGATCTTGATGAGTCGAGAAACATAATTTTTAGGTCAAGCTATTGAATTTAAGGGGGGGAGGAATTTTCATAGTATGAATCAAAAAACAACCATAAGAAGGAAAAGACTTATGAATAATGGAGGAGAGAGATTCAGGTCACACTAAGCCCAGAAACCACACTTTTTTCCTGCCTCAGGTAAGGAGATCTCTAAAAATATCATCTTTATAGGTACAAAACCCATTTTTTTTGGTGGAGGTCTTCTGGAGGAGATAATTTGAAGATAATATCCTAGAACGTATTTCCCTACAGGAGCTTTGCTGAATTTTCCTGAATTTTTGGCATTTACATAGAATATATGTAATAACATTCAGCAGTATTATGAGCTACACCAATAGAGACATAGTTAATGAGGCAAGTGGTTGAATTAGAAAGTGTGTGTTAGGGAAATTCTAGCAGATAAGGAAACTGGGGATGTGTTGTAATTGGTCTGTGCCTGTTAGATTTGATACAAGAATGGGGTATGAATCAACGTATCACATTGACATTAATGTGACCAGAGGATCAAGACAGAAGACTCTAGTAGGGACTAGAATCCTGAGAGTTTCATTAATACTGTATCTTCGAAGACTTCATTCGGCTGAGAGTGAAAGACAGCCCTGCTTTAGTAACAAATTGCCCACATCATAAGAAGTTTCCTAGGCTGCCCAGGGATGGTACAGGAGCTCAACCACATGATCAAAACCAGGGTGCTTCTATCCTCCTGTGCCACCACCTTCAGCATGTGGCTCTTGTCCTCAAGTCTGCATGCTATATGCTTCATTTCTTGAATCATGTCTATACAACATTCTGAAAGAAGGTTGAAGGGTCAAAAGCCTTCATGAGCTTGTCTTCTTTTTTGTGTGTGTTATTGTTATTACAAAATATATCACACATACAAAAGAGAACAAATATTGTACAAACGGTGTGTGTGTCTGTGTGTGTGTATACACACATACATGTGGTTCAAAATAAAGCAATATAATGAAAACCTGTGTATACCTGTCCTAGAATAAGAACTAGAACATGACCAGTATCCTGGAAGCTTCCTGTATCCTTCTTCTCTTCCACCTCCGTCTCTCGTTGCCAGAGCAAAATATTGGCTTGTGTTTTGTTATTTTATTGCTTTGTTTTAATTTTATCATGTATGTATGCCTCTTCAAGCAATATATTTTTTAGTTTTGCATGTTTTTGACCTTTATGTAAGGAGTCTATTGTATGTTTCATACTGCAACTTGCTTTTTGCTCACTATAAGGAGATATTTATCCATTTTGATACTATTCATTTTCACTGAATTACAATTTTTCTGTTTGACTATATCTCAGTCCAGTCTCCCATTTAAATTGTTTTCTGAGTTCCCCCACCCCCCCCATTTTAAGGAAGGAGGCTATTATCTCTTTGTGTGTATATGAAAAATTTTCTTTAAAGAATATATATACCTAGGAGTGGAATTGCTGTGTTACTGGTTATACTAATTTTCTCCAGATAATGGCAAAATGTTTCCAATTATTGTATCAATTTTCTTTCCCATCATCAATGTTTAAGATTTCTGTTTCTCCACATCATGGCCAACACCATTGTCATTTAATTTTTGCTAGTCTGATGGGTATAAAATAGTATCTTACTGTGTTTTACTTGTATTTCTCAGATTACAAATGAGTACATTTCCTTCAATTTTGGGGGCTATTTGTGGTTTTTCTTCTGTGAAATAGGTGTACAAGTCTTTTCTCCATTTAAAAAAATTTTTTGGAGGACTGTTTTATAATTTACCTAAACAAATTCTTTATATTTTCTGAATTCCAGTTCTCTGCTATTTATATGTGTTACAAATATATTCTCCCATCTTGTGGCTTACCTTTACCTGATTTTTATGGTGTCGCCTAATAAATTTGGCTGAGATAAAGTTGATAGCTTCCATTTATAAGTCTTTCCCCTCAGTTTTATGTGTTTTTTGTCTCATCTAAAAATTTTTTCTCTCCCCTGAGATCATAAACATATTTTCTTCTAAAAGTTCTTAAGTTTTGCTTTTCACATTTAAGTTCACAATTTATTTGAAATTGACTTTTGAAGATATAGCATGAGGTTGGGATATAATTTTATTTTTTTCTGTATAGATCCCATTTGTCCCACTGTTACACTGATATTCAATGCACCCTTTTCATCAAGCTTCCATATGGGTATGCATCTATTTATGGGCTCTCCACTTTCCTCCAATTGTCTAGTTATCTATTTTGATAAGCTAAAACTACCTTCCACTAATTACAATCACTTTATAATCTTGCTTTCTGACTTTCTTCTTCAGGGGTACCTTAGCTACTTGGTCTTCTATATTAATTTTAGTTTGTCAAGTTCCATCAGAAACCCTGCTGGGAATCGGATTGGAGTTTCATTGAATTTCAAGGTCAATTTGGGGAGAATTAACATATTTGTAATATTAAGTTTCCCCATCTAAATACATAGTGTATCACTCCACGTATTTAGCCTTCTAAAGATATACCATTTTAAGAAGCAAAAAAAAAAAAAAAAAAAATTGATTCTAGGAATCAATCTGGAAAATATATAACGACTTAAAGAAGAAAATAGCAGATACATTTTCTAATGTTTTATTACTGGTATACAGTAATGTAATTAACTTTTACACATTGATCTTATATCCAACAACCTTGCCCAGCCCTCTTTTTAATCCTTATAATTTTCTGGCTATTATTTTGTGTTATATATTTTATACAGTCACATATGAATAACGATGGTTTCCTTTCCAGCGCTAATGCCTTTTATTTCTTTTTCCTGCTTTTCATTGTAACTAAGAGCTTCAATACAATGCTGACTAGAAGTGGTGAGAGCAGTTATTCCTATATTTGTTTTTATTTAAAAGAGAATGATTTCATCACCATTACGTTTGAGATTTGCTCTAGTTTTGCTTTGTTTTGATTCTTTTTACCGGTTAAGTATGTTCACTTCTTTTTTTTTATTCTTTAAATTATACATATGTATTTTATTTACACTTTGTATTTGATATATTTCATGATAAATAATTTTTTTTCCATCTTAACCATTTTTTAAGTGTACAGTTCAGCTCAGCGGTGTCAAATACGTTCACATCGTTGGGCAAAAATCACCTCTGTCCATCCGCATAACTGTTTTCATCTTGTGAAACTGAAGCTCTATATCCATTAAACAATAACTCCCCGTTATTCCTTGCCCCCAGCCCCTGGTAACCACCAGTCTACTTTCTGTCTTTATGATTTTGAATACTCTAAGTACCTCATATAAGTGGGATCATACAGTATGTATCTTTTTCTGACTGGCTAATTTCATTTAGTATAATGTCCCCAAAGTTCATCCATGTTGTAAACATACTGCAGAATCTCCTTCCTTTTTAAGACTGAACAATATTCCATTGCATGTATATCCACATTTTGCTTATCCGTTCATCCACTGATGGACACTTGAGTTGCTTCCACGGTTTAGTTATTATGAATAATGCTGCTATGAACATGGGTGTACAAATATCTCTTTGAGATCCTACTTTCAATCCTTTGGGGTATATGCTCAGAAGTGGAATTGCTGGATCATATAGTAATTCTATCTTTAATTACTTGAGGAAACACCATACTGTTTTCCATAGTGACTGTACCAATTTAAGTATGTTCACTTCTAATCTTATTTGCTAATGATTCTTTTAAAATCACAAATGGACATTGAACTAAAACAGGTATTTTTTCCTACATCATTTAAAGCTAATAATAAAGCTTTTCTAGTCGTATCAATTAATGTGGTTGTCATGCCCATGAAATGTGTCACGTCTATCCTGCTTCAAGGAGCATGATTGGCTATGGCCTCAGCTGCCCTCTTACTGGATTCAGCAATGTTCACTCACACCAAGGCCTAAACTTCCAATGAGTTGCTCCCAGCAAATGACTAAACAGGGTAAGAATACTAATACAGGTTTGTGGAAACAAAACGTAGGACTCCCTAATGAATCACTGTGGCTTGAGGATTTCACATCAGTGTGTTTATTATGTTGATGTTTGTTATCAGGTATATATGAAGTTTGTTTATTTTATGCACAGAATAGCATAAAATTTTATGCACAAAATAGCATAAAATTGAGACGTTGACAGAAGTCTCAATCTCCTAAAAGAAACAATTGATATGTTGTTTTTTGAAACACAGTTTACTAGTGACCCAATCCTTCAGGATGAAGAGGACACAATAAGAAGAACCATAACTCTGGAGTAATTGAATAGCAATGAAAAAATAATTACAGTGAAAGTTAAGCCAACATTTGGGGGAAAAGTGACTACACTCATTTTAGAGCTCATAAAATAGTCAATGAAGACAATTTTGGGCTTAGTCTGTTTTACAGAAACTGATTTCAAATGTTTTGGAGGTTTTTCTCATGGTCAGAGACTGCAAGTGGGGAGAGAATTCAAAGTGGATGGCAATCCTGTAAGAGGAAATGTTGACAAAGTGATATAAAGTGATTATAGTAAGGAAAACATAGAAACAACTAACAGAACCAATAAAGTTGCAGGAGGGTTTGCTGGTGAGCTCAGAGTTTAAAAGTCCACATCCAAAAGATGGGAGGTGAGAAAGTAGCCAAATGTCACTGGGTCATAGTTCTAGTCATCTTTTTCTTGCTGGTACCTTGATAGATTCAAGGTCTTACCAGCTTCCCATCATCTCTGGTGCTTTACCATCCCTGTTTGTTTCCTTAACTTTGCCCACAACCCTATAAATAGTCCTTCTATTAAAGTCTCTTCTCTGGGAGTGAGGAGGGGATTCTGTGTCCTGCCAGGACCCTGACTAATACACTAAGTGAGGATATAGTGAGACATTTCCTTTTTGCTTTTAGGACATTTACATTCTCAGACACATACGGATTGTGACCCATGGAACTGAAATCATTTGCATCAGCACTCTAAGAATTATTGTTAATAATTCTTAAAAATTGTGGCAGATAGGAGGCATGACAGGAAACTAGATATGAACATTTGTGGTCCTTGAAGTCTCCAAAAAAGGACAGAAAATTCACATTCATAGCATCCCAGAAAAATGACAGAATGAACTATTAAGCAGATATTTTATGACTACTTAAAAAGAAAAGTAGTCATTACTAAGAAGCCAGCATAGGTTCATTAAGAGAAAGGAGTGAACTCTATACATTTTACATAGGATCTTCGGTCTAAAGAGATAAGAGTGGCACAAAGTGTATGTGGATTTCAAGTGAAATTTGAAAGCATCTTGGGATATCCTAGTGAAGAAATGGATACCGGCTGAGAAATGTATGGGTGAATCAAGTGATAGCTGAACACTTGCCTACAAAGAATACTAATTAATGATTAATTTCAACTTGAAAATAAGTCTCCTGGGGCATTCTCCATGCCTTTGTCTCAGCTTTTTCTTGTTTAAAAAATTATTTTTGGACACTGATTTGAATGAGCATATAAAATGCATGCTTATCATTCACAAATCTGAGAAATTGTTGGGGAAGCAGCTAATGTTCTGGCTTATAAAATCATGATTTGAAATTACCTCAACCCATTGGAATTTTGGACTTAAAACTAAAAGATAAAATGCAATAGAGATAGGCGTAAGGACTAGAAAGAAAGAAAAAAATTGTCATTATTCACAGAAGACATGGTTGCATATGTAGAAAGTCCAGAAGAATCTACAAGCTATATTAATATGTGAGTTTAGCAAGGTCTTTGTATACAAGGCATATATACAAAAATCAATAGTATTTTTACATACTGGCAATGAACAGAATAAAGTAAAAAAAAGATACCATTTACAAAAGCATCAAAAAACATTAAATATCTAGGAATAAATTTAACAAAAGTTGTGCAAGACTTTTACCCTAAACACTGCAAAACACTACTGAGAGAGATTTAAAAATGTCTAAACAAGTGAAGAAAGAAACCAAGCTAATGCGTTGGAAGACTCAGCATTGTTAAGAAGTCAGTTCTATAAGAGTTAATCTATGAATTCAACAAAGTTCCAGTTAAAACACTACAGATTAATTTGTGGAGATTAACCAGATAATTCAAAAATACGTACGGGAACACAAAGAACCAAGAATAGCCAAGGCATTTCAGAAGTAGAAGAAAATAGTCGGAGGATGTACACTACCAGATACATCAATACTGAGTTAAACAGTGTGGTATTTGCAAAAGAGAGGCAAACTGACCAAAGGAACAGAACATGAAGTCTAGAAACAGAATCTGCATACATGTATTACCTGATTTACAACAATAAATGGCATTGAGTCAGTTGGATATCCAAATGGAAAAAACTGTATATTGATCCTTCCCTCATACCATACCCCCAAATTTAATTCTAGATGAGTTGCCAATCTATTAGAAAGATAAAACAAGTTTTTAAAAGGAAAGGTAGAACAACTCCATGATCTTGCAGTAGGCAAGGATTTCCTAATACGGCATAAAAAGTGCTAACTATAAGGGAAAAATTGATAAATTGGACTACATAAAGTTAAGGAATTCTGTTTTTATCAAAAATACCATTAAGAAAATGACAGGGCTTCCCTGGTGGCGCAGTGGTTGAGAATCTGCCTGCCGATGCAGGGGACATAGGTTCGAGCCCTGGTCTGGGAAGATCCCACATGCCGCGGGGCGACTAGGCCCGTGAGCCACAACTGCTGAGCCTGCGTGTCCGGAGCCTGTGCTCCGCAACAAGAGAGGCCGCGACAGTGAGAGGCCCGCGCATCGCGATGAAGAGTGGCCGCCGCTCGCCCCAACTAGAGAAAGCCCTCGCACAGAAACGAAGACCCAACACAGCCATAAATAAATAAATAAATAAAATTTAAAAAAATTAAAAAAAAAAAAAAAAAGAAAATGACAAGGCAGCATATTTACATAATGAAGTATTATCTAGCAATAAGAATGAACCAATAATAGCCATGCATGACAATATGGATGAATCTCACAAACGTAATATTTGCCCAAAAGAGTACATATTGTATGATTCCATTTACATAAAACAGAAAAACAGATAAAAATTAATCTTTGCTGTTAGAAATCAGGGCAGTATCTACTCTTGGGCAGATAGTGTCTAGAAGGGGCATGAAGGGGCTTTTGAGGTGCTGGTAATGTTCTCTTTTTTGATCTAGGTGTTAGTTATGCATGTACATTCAATGTGTGAAAATTCATTAATTCACATAAGATATGACACTTTTCTGTAGGAATATAATCAATAAATAATTTAAAATTGATGGCAGTAAATACAGTTTTGAATTTCACACATTGTACATTCAATGTGTGAAAATTCATTAATTCATGTATGATATGACACTTTCCTATAGGAATATAATCAATAAATAATTTAAAATTGATGGCAGTAAATACAAAGTTTTGAATTAAAGTATAAATAAATGAATTACACAGGTACCAGGTTGGGGAGTCAAGTTAATTAATGTCAGATGCCACAACAAACTCTGAAATTTTAGTGTTTTAGTATAATAACCATTTATTTCTCATTTATGCCAAGTCCTACGCAGGTTGTAAAGGTTACCTTCATCTGGTGTATGTCTTCCAAGTTCACTGCAGCAGGGAAGAGAGTGATGGAGGAGACATACTGTCTCCTAACTGCCTCAGCCCAGACACATGCCATTTCTGCTCTTAGAAATGTAAACCTGGCCCCAACCAAACTGCCAGGGAGGCTGGGAAGTGTAGAGGAGCAAATGGGATATTTGGTGAACACTATCTGTGCCACCCCTGGCTTAACAGTAGTTGGTTTGAAAAAATATATCATTTTTGTTGTCAGCTAAAAGTTTAACTTGTGCCACCTGTGTACGTGTAATGTGTTGCTAAGCATAAAGCAACTTTGGAAAGCATTGATAAAAATGTGGTACCCAGGGAAACAAGGAGGTAGTTTTCTTTCATCAGGGCCAGGTCACATTTGAAAAGTTGTATTCAGTTTTGGTTACATTTGAAAAAATTGTATTCAGATGATGCAAAAATTGTATCATCTTTTAAGAGAGCCACTGACAAGCTGTTATATATCCAGAGACTGGTAACTACAAAGATGTATTAGCCTTGGTATGGTAGGATATGTTGCAGTAATGAATAAATCCTTGTCTTAAAGGCTTAATACAATAAAGGTTTGTTTCCCACTGGTGTGACAGTCTGGCAGGTGTTTAACAGGTAGACTTCTATGTAATGATTCAGGGATTCAAGCTTCTGTCTCTGGCATCTGCGTATCCTTGAAATCCTCCACTGGATCCTCTGCATTAAACAGGCCAATGAGTGAAAGAGAGAAAGGAGGCTCTCACAGGACATTGGACCTGATATAGAAGTGGCACGTGTACATTTTGCCCTTGTTTTCTTGGCCAGAACCCAGTGCCATGACACCAACCTACATCTAGGGAGGTTGGGAAATGGGATGTTCCTGTGTGCCCAATAAGAGGAAACAGGATTGGTAAGCATCTAGCCAGCTCTGCCACAGGTGGTGACAGATTCAAAGGCATATGGAAACAGTTGAAGGGATTAGAAATAGTAATACTGGAAAAATGATAGCTGTCCCCAAATATGTGAAAAGAGGTACATGATAGCTTCCTCAAATATTGAAAATGCTGTTATGTGGAAGAAGGAATATACACATTCAAGGTAGCTCCTGAAGGCAGAACTTGGAACAAAGAGTGATGTTATTATGAAACACATTTTAATATGTTTAGTATAAGAAAGAGCTTGCTCTCAATAGACCTGGTCATTCCAGAACAGATACTTTGTGAGTACTGAGAAATAATAATTTATTAAGTGCTTACTATGTGCTAAATTCTTATTTTTAAGATATAATTGACATATAACATGATGTAAGTTTAATGTGTACAATGTGTTGATTTGATACACTTATACATTGCAAAATGATTATCACCATAGCGTTATCTAACACCTCCATCCTGTCATATAATCACCATTTCTTTTTTCCGGTGAGAACATTTAAGATCTGTTCTCTTAGCAACTTTCAAGTATATAATACAGTATTATTAACTATAATCACCCTGCCGTACATTAGACACCCAGAACTTATTTATCTTATAACTAGAAGTTTGTACTCTTTGACCAGCATCTCCCTGTACTAAATTCTTTATCATTTTAATCATGACAACCACTCTTGAGGTAGTATTATTATAAATATCCTTACTTTTCAAATGGGGAAACCAAATCTCAGAGAGGTTAAGTAACTTGCCCAAATGGCACACAGATGGTAAGGGGCAGAGTCAGGATTTGAATCCTGGTCTTTCTGAACCCAAAGCCCGTGCACTTAAATCCTATGCCATACTGTCCTTAGGGACCTAACACTTAGAAATGGATAGACATGGAAGGCGTTTCATGATAGGAATGTGTAAAAAGCTTCTGGGAACATTGAGAAGCTCTGTTGAGTAACTAGTGCTTTTGTGTTGGAGGGTGCTGAGGAAACTGAGGAATCATACAGGGAAGTAGAGTTAAAAGCTACTGCTGGTCCAACCCAAACTTTGCCGTTAAGTATGTGGTTGCCATAAGTGGTAAACAGTATTAGGAGATTTGGGGAATGAAAATGACCCATGGCGCCAATTCCCACGTGTGAGGATTTAGCCAGTACCAAAGCAAATCTTGATCGAGCCACTGTAAGGAGTGTTGCTGGGTTTTCATTGGATGCTCAACATCTCCCCCTGCAGGGCTTGGAGATGCGAATTATCTATCACGTGCTGGCTCTAGTGATTAATGTAGTTCATAGCCAAATAGGAGCAGGCTCTGGCAGCCTTAGTAATTTTGTCAGGTAGCCATGGAGACACTTTGTTGCTTCAGAAATTCATAGCCTACAAAGAAGGAATAGATTCTGAAAGCATAGGAAATGCATCATAACTTCCTGTCTCTGGCTAGTATTTGTAAAAGTAGATGTGTAAAACCAACACGACTGGACCCAGTATCCAATCCAATTAAGAGACTCAACTGCACAGAATACAGTACTACTAATCCCGCATATTATAACAAGCAAGTTTTTAATCTTGATTCAAGTGGCCATTCAGGAATTGCTTCATGCTGAGAATTAAACACTGCAAGAAAAATGTACACTGTCTAGTTTAGAAAAATTTATACCCTGTGTCAGTGGTTCAGAGGTGACTACAGACCACAACAGTGCAATATGTCATTTAAATGTAAAACAAAACAGAGTTCATCTACAAGGAGGATAAAAAGTAAATATATTTAGACAACAGAGTTGAACAGATTGCCACACCTGGGCAAGAAAATTGCTGTAAGATTTCCAGTTGCTAAAGCTACAGGAGAAACACAGAGTTATATATTTTTCATTTTCTGACAACAGGAAGCAAATAAATCCATCAGCAGAGATTTTTCCCCCCTGAAACTAAATGAAATCAAGAATGAATGGCATGGGGTCCTTGTATAAAACACAAAGATTTATGGAGTGAACAGAATCTTAACTTCAGCAGTATAGAGGATACTGAAACAAAGCCTCATATGGCTCTTTTTTTTAAAAATAAATTTATTTATTTTATTTATTTATTTTTGGCTGCCTTGGGTCTTCATTGCTGCACGCAGGCTTTATCTAGTTGTGCTGAGCGGGGGCTACTCTTCGTAGCGGTGCGCAGGCTTCTCATTGCGGTGGCTTCTCTTGTTGTGGAGCATGGGCTCTAGGCGCACAGGCTTCAGTAGTTGTGGCATGCAGGCTTCAGTAGTTGTGGCTTGCGGGCTCTAGAGCGCAGGCTCAGTAGTTGAGGTGCACGGGCTTAGTCGCTCCGCGGCATGTGGGATCTTCCCAGACCAGGGCTCGAACCCGTGTCCCCAGCATTGGCAGGTGGTCTCTCAACCACTGTGCCACCGGGGAAGCCCCTCAGATGGGTCTTCAATCAGCCATCCATAAAGACAGAGGGCATAACTTTAAGAAGTAACAATGAAGTCATTTTTTGCAACAGGCTTTGTTGCTACAGAGCAAAAATTCTTTTTCCAGGGTCTAAGTTAATAGAAGGTTAGAACTGTGAAGCTCTGTATCAAGGATTCTCAAGCTTCACTGAATCACTTTGGGAGCTTGATAAAAAGGTGGATTCTTAGGCCCTTTTCCTAGAGCTGCAGATTCAGTTGGTCTGGGCAGGACCCAGAAATCTGCATTTTTAACCCTCACTCCACCAAGTTTTTGCAATGGAGGTTGTCTGTGGATGTGATTTTGAGAAACACAGATGGGATGACATAAGTGGATTTGGGGCAGGTACTGGATCAAGATCTGTTTACAATGAATGGAAAATTAACTGGATGCATTTCACAGCCTCTGTGGAGTTGAAGCTCATCTGCAAGGAAAAAGTTTCAAAGTCTAATGTGGGCCAGGCACTGTGCAAGATGCACTGCATATGCTGACCCATTTAGGAACCAAGGAGCCTCAGGCAGTATTTCTTTTCACAACACATTAGATTAGATGTTTCCTTAAAGTATCTGCCATGAATTGCTCAGACCACAGGGTCTACCTCATCATTCCAGGTACAGAATTATGTGAGCTTGGTGTTAACGTCCAGAGTACTAGGAATGTTAAGTGTATCCTCAAATGGTTGCATTTTTTCTGTTGTTTGGTTATGAAAAACAGACATTTATAGGCTGCATCCCCGTGGAAAGAATTCATGCTTCGAAGTTCTTTCTCCATCTGAGAAATCTCGACATGCCAGTGGTCATCATGACCTGGAGGGACACATGGGTGATGGTACCGAGCAGGGAAGCCGGGGACAAGATCAGAGAGTTCCTTCGACTTCTCCCATGGCTGCCAACACAGGCTGGGTCCAGGTTTTGAAAGTAGAAAAAAAACAAGCAAAACCCCACCTGGCTCTTTGGGTCAAAGAGTAGTTAATCTGGGGGGACTTGGTGTTGGTGCACATAATTACGTGCAGGTCAGAGAGCATTCATGGGAGAGCGAAAGACCCTTGACTCCTTTGGAGAGTCTAATCCACATTCCAACAACAACGGTGGTACAACACGACACATTTGAAGGTCCACATAAGAGATTTCCAAGTCATAAATCTTTAAAAAAAGTTTTTTTCAGTATACCAGAGCACAGGACATTGATATTGGGGCAAAGTTACAGAAAATAGGGAAAAGTCCAGTCCTCTGGATTCAGACCATATACCAAGTTGAAAAGTTAAAAAATCTTATCAGGCATTTGTTTTGTTTTATTCTGCACAACAGAAAACAATTAATTGACCACTTCCACCCCCTCCTCTATTAGCTGGCTGATTAAACAGCTGTTTTAGCTCAACACTCTGATTTTCATTATTTACCGCTTAACATCTGGCCCTGTTAATATTATCAATTCTAAGTGCTAAGAATATGTTTAAATCAACTAAAATATTTCTGTTATGGTCCATTTAGGGATTTTTCTCTGCTTGTCTTTTAACCTCCTAAAAGCGGGCAGCCAACCTATTAGTTCATCTATTTTGGCAAACTAAAACAATGAATGGTTTTAAAAGCTTGGAAAATGTAAAACTTCAGACAAATCACAACCATATCCAGGTTATAATGCTGTTTATGTAATTTCTATGGGATGTATAACTTCATCCTGTGGAAGGATTTCCTTCACTCTGAATTCCCCAAGGTCTCTGACTGATTTTCCTCTTCCTTCGGCACTGTTTGTGTTTAAAAAATAATGCCCAAGAGAAAGATAACCATCTTGCTGATGTTTTACGGACACACGTGCATTCTCATACAATTTCTATTCCCTCTTCCTCGTAAGTGATCAGATGAAGAACGGAGTTTAAGCACATCATCAGAATTGCACGGTAAGTGGTCAGGAGTCTTGCAAACGGCACTAAAAGAAGCTGAATTACCAGAGGAGGGAAGCACAGCCGGAAGCTAGATATTGCATCATCTGGCCTTCCTCTGCAGAACAAAGAACATTATTTTGTAAAACATTTACAGATGCTCTTATTTCAAGTGACATAATGCATTTGTTTCAATGGAGGTTATCAATCTGCAACTTTGAAATTTTCCTTAGTGTGGAAAACCCCGTAACAATTCATGGTACCCTGGTATATATTTGAGGTAAAAGAGTTGAATCTTAAAGCTAAACTAGCAATTTGTATAACCTCCGGAGGCTGACTTTTCTGAGACATTTCCATTTTCTATTACAACACAGAAGTTCTGTCTTTATGACAAAGGGAAGACCTAGAAAAAGGGTCTCTGTAACCCTGACACTAGTCGTGCTGTGTGATTTAAAATCTGTATTAAACACTATAGTGTGAGTATTGGAACTGATATTCTTAGGAATTGTGAACTTTTGCAGGAAGCCAAGGATCAAGATGGGTTTCTAAAATTAAAGCCATTGTTGTCGTTTATTAGGTTATTAGCTTATTAGTTTGACGGTTCCTTCAAAAATCCTACTTTATGCAGAGCAACAGCGACTGATGACAAAAATCTAAATATTTTCATTTTAAATCTAAAGATTAGTGGTAAATACATTGTTGGTTTGTTTTATGACCATGAATCAATTGCTTAAGAAATAGTCCTTCGATTGAATAAAGGAAAAGAGATAGGTTCACCAGGAGCCAGTTCAAATATTGAATGTGCCCCTATTACCCTTTGCTATCATGTAGGAAAGAAGCCTGTGGAAAGGAGAGGCATGTAAATTGTTTAAGCAGGCCAAGGAACTGAAACAGTGAAACACCAGAAGGTTATCTCGACTGGAGTCACCCATATCTTTCTGCTTCAGAATCTTGGGGGAATTTCTCTGTGTATCTCTTGGCCTTTACTCGACAGACCCAAGTAAACAGGAATACCAGGAAGAGTTTGTTCAGAGAGTTTAGTTTCAGTTTCCCAGTTTCTCAGAATTGGTGGCCAGTGATATTCCCTCCACATGATGATTCCTCCTCCCAACACCCTCATTTCTCTTTGGCTTCATGTCTTATCCAGAGTAAGTGCTGGATAAAATATGTGTTGCATTGGAGTCAGGTTAAATCAATCAGTTAACAAGAATTTATTCATTACCTGCTCAGAAAATGGCCTGTGCTAGGTCCTGTGTTGGGATCATGCAGAAGTGCCAGCCACAATCCTCTTCAATAGGAACTTAGAGTTTTCCATTCTAGATCATGAGGGTCCTTCTGTTCTAGCCAAGTCTATTCACTTGCTGTCCACACACAGGACTTAGATTCCTTCCTCTGGAAAATTGCTTGTGCTTTTGCCACCTGGAATGCCTTCCCCCACATCATTCTGGCAACTCGCATCCTCCAAGAATAGCTCAAAATTCAGTTCTTTCAAAAAGCCTTTACAGATGAGACTTATCCCACTTTGATTTTTCTGTATCATCTCGGCAACTATGATAGTTCCCACTTTGTACATTTCTTTATAAGTTCTTTGAATATGGGGACCATAATCTATTCATTTTGGGCTCCCAAATGCCAAAAAGAGCCCATTAAGTCCATAAAAATGATAACTACATATCTTTATTTATTTTCAGTAAAAGGACTGATCTAAAAACCTAGCCTGTCATTATTGGAAATAGAAGTATGAATCTCTTTTAAGAATATCATGTACCCTTATCTCTTTATCACCTTTCCCACAGAAAAGTATCTTTTGCATGAGGAGATAATAACAAGAAGCCTCTAAGAATCTGGTAATACTTTGAAACAAATTTGTTTAAAAATGTCTTTGAACATAATTTATATGAATTCATATGAATATAATTATCAACAGCAACTTTTATCAATGCTACCTAAAGAGAAATGTGACAATACCTGTATCTAGGGATTTATGAACCCAATGGCATAATTCCCCAAACTCTTTAGGAGTTTTCTGCTCTCTGATTGGGAAGCACTGGTTTGAAATATATATTGTTTGACTGAATTTAGTGGAGTTGTATGGCATAGTTTTAGATTAACTCATAACAGGAGAAGTGCCAGACCTTATAATCTTTTAACTTTAAATTTAGGCTCTGAATTTTGTTTCCTTATTTCCTTTTTCATTTTCTTTCTCCATCCTTCTCTCCTCCTTCCTTTCCTCCTTTTCTTCTTTCCTCTTATTTGCTAAACTGGATGTCTTTACCCTTTGAATGATATATTAAGTCCAGTTCATTTTTGCTGATGCTAAAGGCAGACTTAAAACTCATAAATAATAATATCAATAATAATCATTTGCATAAGGTTTCCCATGTGTTAGGCAAAGGCTTTACACATATTACCTCATTTAGCTCTTATACCTCTAGGAGGTAACTATTGTTATAATAATCCCTTTTCTCCTTTAATATGTCAGTCTGAATCCAGAGTCTCTTATCTTCATTATCCGGGTTGCAGATTTAGCAGTTGTTAAAAAGCAAAAATCAATGCAGCTCCTATTTCTGTTCCAACTGTCCCAACTGTCATGAGTGTGTGTTTACTTTGGGTCTTGATCTGCTTCTCTCTTCTGTCCCCAAAACACACTTGGAGCTCTTTCCACAAATGTAATTTCTTAAGTTTATTTAGGGAGTCATGTTCTGGGTTTTATTGTAGGGGTTAATGCTATGATTTCCAAACATATGTTCTGTAGGCATTGCTAAAGGTCATTCTGACAATTGTCCTGTGGCCCAGGTATAAGAGCAGCTGAGGTCAACCTACCTGGATTCCACCTACTGCTTCTTATGAGGGGACAATAATAATTTTTTATGATCATAGGGCAAGTCAGTGAATAATGTTTTAACTCCATCTTTTTTAAAAACATCTTTATTGGAGTATAATTGCTTTACAATGTTGTGTTAGTTTCTTCTGTATAACAAAGTGAATCAGCTATACATATACATATAGCCCCATATCTCCTCCCTTTTGCGTCTCCCTCCCACCCCTCTAGGTGGGCACAAAGCACCGAGCTGATCTCCCTGTGCTATGTGGCTGCTTCCCACTAGCTAGCTATTTTACATTTGTTAGTGTATATATGTCCATTCCACTCTCTCACTTCGTCCCAGCTTACCCTTCCGCCTCCCCGTGTCCTCAGTCCATTCTCTACGTCTGCGTCTTTATTCTTGTCCTGCCCCTAGCTTCTTCAGAACAGTTTTTTTTTTTTTTTAGATTCCATATATATGTGTTAGCATACGGTATTTGTTTTTCTCTTTCTGACTTACTTCACTCTGTATGACAGTCTCTAGGTCCATTCACCTCATTACAAATAACTCAGTTTCGTTTCTTTTTATGGCTGAGTAATATTCCATTGTATATATGTACCACATCTTCTTTATCCATTCATCTGTCGATGGACACTTAGGTTGCTTCCATGTCCTGGCTATTGTAAATAGAGCTGCAGTGAACATTGTGGTACATGACTCTTTTTGAATTATGGTTTTCTCAGGGTATATGCCCAGTAGTGGGATTGCTGGGTCATATGGTAGTTCTATTTCTAGTTTTTAAGGGACCTCCATACAGTTCTCCATAGTGGCTGTATCAATTTACATTCCCACCAGCAGTGCAAGAGGGTTCCCTTTTCTCCACACCCTCTCCAGCATTTATTGTTTGTAGAATTTTTGGTGATGGCCATTCTGACCAGTGTGAGGTGATACCTCATTGTAGTTTTGATTTGCATTTCTCTAATGATTAGTGATGTTGAGTATCCTTTCATGATAACACCATTTTTAACATCTTTACTGTAACTACAATAACAAGTTTCTTTACACTGTATTTTAATATCTGACTATGGCACAATGATACCAAAGCTCAATCAGTAAAATAATTCAATAAGGGGCAAAACTCAGTTTGCAAATTTCTGAAGATTTGATTTAAACTAAGGATAAATGTTTAGTGTATCCAGTGCAGTGAAGAAGTCTTTCCAAATGTTACTTCTTGAACAGCAGTGAGTTTTAGGTTACACCTTTGGATAAGTGAAAATATTTTATGCTGGTCATTGCCTTTAAGGCAGTGAGGAACTGGAGAAACTCACTGAGAATCTGTATTTAAGTAGACTGTCATCTCCCCTCTCCAATCGTGTGCAAGGGGAGAATACAGGTCTGCAGAGAGAGCTTCTGGATGTTCTTATTAAAAAAATTTGGGCTTGATTCCAGCACGCAGAAGAATGGATGATTGTAGAATTAAAAGAAAAACGCAAACCCCAAATTTAGTAATTCAGCCTTCAGTAAAATTAAGCTGAAATCAGACATTGAAAATATTTAGTAACAGCACACTTGAAATAATGAAGAACTGTTGATACATAGGCTTTGGAAATACAAAATACTGAGCTGGTTTTGAACATCTTGTTTTGAAAGACAAGAAAGTATATTAGAAAATATTTGCATACCAGTCACCATAAAATTTGGGTTAATTTAATCCTTATTATGTTTCTTAGCATTATGCTGAGTTTCTGTCTATTGCTCTTTAATTAAAAAAGCAAAAAAATTTCAAAAAATATTGAAATTTTAATAGTTTAATAGTTTCAAAGACTGCTGACATAATTCTGAGGGTTCAAATGCTTAAAACATTATATTTGTAGTATCTTTGGTGCAAAAAAACTGTTAAAGTAGAAAACTCTTTTCCATAGGAAGTTTTATTTGTAAACTGTAAAAAGACTTCTGTTGCACTGATATTTACTCACCCCTTCTTTCCTAGTAACAGAATTTTTAGCGGGGTATAGGAATACCTAGAATAGAGACAGTGAGGGATAGCCACGTGACTGAATTATGGCCGATACTATGTGAACAGAAGTAATTTGTAAACTTGTGAAACTATTTCAAAGGGACAGAATATGCCCTACTTCTCCCTTTCCTCTTTTGTGGGGTCTGGAATGTGGCTGGCATGGCAAATCATCTTGGAAAATGCAGACAAGGAAAGAACTTTAGTTATAAAGAGCAAAGATAGAAGGACCTGGGTTTCTAACCTCATAAAGGGCAGGGGCAGGTCATACCTGCCAAAGACCTCTTATCTCCAGATTTCTTTTATATGAGAAAGAAATAAACGACTGTGTTATTTAAGCCACTATTATTATTTGCGTACTGCTAATCCTAAATAATAACCAATTTTGTGCTAACTGATCTGCTGACTATGACCTCATTGGTTAAGTCTTAATTAACGCAATCAAAATAAACTCTCCAGATGGTCTTAATTAGAAACATCTGGAAATATAGTCCTACTGTAAAAAAGTTATTCTATAAGTTGAACAAGGAATTATAGAAACACGATACAGAATCTCAATTTTCTGAGACAATTGTAAAGACCCCAAAATTGTATGCCCCAAAATTGTATGACCCAGAGCTGTCCAATCCAACTTTCTGCAATGATGGAAATACTCTACATCTGTGTCGCCTGACACTGTAGCCACTAGCTATACGTGGCTACTGAGACTTGAAATATGGCTAGTACAACAGAGAAATTGAGATTTTTAATTTATATAATTTAATTCAGATTTAAATAACCATGCTATTAGATTATGGCCATAATGATTTTAGTTTTCAAAATATTTAAAGCTCAATAACATACCGACAGAATATCTCGCTTTGAGAATTTACACTTTCTAGAGAAACCTCCAACATAAATGGATTACAAAATATGTGCTTAGGTGTCTTAACTTGATTTGCTTTATAAGGTTGTTGGCCATAAGTCAGTTAAATATTGGAGAAGAATATTTGGTCATCTACCAAATATGATGTTTTTGATATAGTTGATATTGAGCTTTACTTTGGAAGAGTAATTAGAAGGCAGGTCAATGATGTATTGAAACTTTTCCTAGATAATGACGGTAAAACCAAGTAATTAACTAAAGGGGAAAGCTTACTTTTCTGTTCTCTCCGCTGGGAATGGTATGTAAGTACAGCTCAGCTAAAAATGGCAATATTCATTGTGGTTACAGCACAGATGGAATTAGACCAAGATTCCAGTTGCAGCTCAACTAACTCACTGTGTGATCTTGGGCAAGTTGCCTAATTATCAGCTTCAGTTCATGATCTATAAAATGAAGCTAGCGATAATACCTATTTATAGAGTTTTAGGTTCATATGAGATAATTTTCATTAAGCACTTGGTGCAGTGCCAGGATCAGAGTAAACACTCTGAAACTTACAGAAACACAGGCCACAATCTAGTTTTAGAACCAAAAGATAAAAAGGAAAAAGATGAACGAAAACAACAAAATTCCCCAAATGAGACAGACTTGGCCACCAGTGGGAATGCATTGATCTTGCAAATGCTTTGGGATACTTCTCTGTAGAGGCAGAAGTAGAATTTATAAAAGTTAGAAGATTATCAGATAATTAACATATGTCCAAATAGACAACACATGACTTAACAGGGGTCATGTAAGTGATAAGAAATATTATATCTACTTTTCCAGCAAGTTGAGTCAGAACCAGAGATTTCTATCATATGAGCCAGAAAGCTTAAAAGCAGTCTTATGAGGTTAACAAAGATAAAGGTTGGTCAAATTTACCCTGAGTATGTATGTATGTATTTATTTATTTATTTCCCTGGAAACCAGAAGAGATTAAAGGTCAAAACCATTGTATATGGAAAATCTGTTGCTCTCTAGACCATGTCTCTTACAGGCACATAATTAATTATAAAATCAAATACACTCTGTATGTAATAATAAAATTAACCAATTTTAAGAAAACTACCTCTTTTGGTTTACACTGTATATTGAGGTGGTGAGGTTGGGTAAGAAACTTCACATAAGAAATGAACAAATTGACTATTCTCACTTTCCAATACTTTGGGTGTTGAAATATTTGCTAGGCATTTCCTATTTTCTTAGCTTAGGTGTATAGGGGAAAAAAACAGAAGTGAGTTAGGAGTAAATTAATTATGGTCTTAATAAAACTGGGTGAATCTGAAGAAAATTGTGTGGGCCAAATAAAAAATTTACCAAATAACCTCTAATAACCTCTGTAAGATTTCTTCACCCAGTTTCAACCTGATATTTTATTATTTTAATATTTTGTATATTGTTGCACTAAAGCCAAGGATATCCCAGAGGATGTTATTACAGAATTGTATGACTCTCATCTTAAGATAAAAATATAAGCAAAAAAATAAGTAATCTGAAATGTTGGGTTTTCTTATTTCTATGACCTAATCTGGCTGCATTTCAGGAGAGGAATGTCGGTTATTATAGGGGTTTTAGTTACTGGAAGGTAAGAGTGTGTGTGTGGGGGTAGGGGTGGGTAGAGTAGGATTTAAAATGATGGTGATGAAAAACTGGTGTTGCTTAGAACTGGCAAAAGTCATAACTACCAGTGTAGCATGCCATCCTGGATTTGGCAATGAAATTCATTTGGTTTGGGGCACAGTCATCTAATCAGTTCTTGAGCACAGAGGAGTTTTCTGGCTTTCTGTATTCCTCAGGATTTTCGGTTGTAAGCATCAGAAATCAACCCCAGCTAACTTATATGAAAAAAGAATTGTTGGGCTTCCCTGGTGGCGCAGTGGTTGAGAATCTGCCTGCCAATGCAGGGGACACGGGTTCGCGTCCTGGTCTGGGAGGATCCCATATGCCGCGGAGCAACTGGGCCCGTGAGCCACAACTACTGAGCCTGCGCGTCCGGAGCCTGTGCTCCACATCAAGAGAGGCCGCGATAGTGAGAGGCCCACGCACCGCGATGAAGAATGGCCCCCACTTGCCACAACTGGAGAAAGCCCTTGCACAGAAACGAAGACCCAACACAGCCATAAATAAATAAATAAATAAATAAAATATTAAAAAAAAAAAAGAAAAGAAAAGAAAAAAAAAAAAAAAGAATTGTTGGGCAATTCACAGAATTGGTGGGAGGACTAAAGAATTAGGCTTGGAAAATAAACAAGAGCCAAGAGAGGTTTGAATGAAGTAAACGTGGCCAGGGTTTCACCACCGTCAATGCCACCCTCACTAGACTCATGATGCTGGTGCTGTTGCCGTGTACAATTCTCAGCCTTCTCCAGATCTTTGTGTCACCATGGTTAGAGTCAAAGTCCCTGCTGAAAGCATCTGATTGGTAGAACCTACATCCTTTACCTTATCTTTCAGGGCTTTTAGTTTTCACTTCAAGATACACATGGTGAGGAATTATCTCCCAGAGAAGGTTGTTCAGTAAAAAAGATGAATGTCCATACTTTCTGGACCAGGTACCCTGGAGCTGGATTTATTGGTTCCTCAGCTGAGCAGGACTGCTCTTCAAGGAGGTGGAGTTGGGCCAGGTGGGGTTGGGTAATGGGAGGGAGCTGCTCAAAGGAGGGGCACATACTATATCTGTGAATGATAATTTAAATCTTTGCAGAACTTACATAATAAAAGTATATATTAAACAGGGCACAGGGCATGATGGGAAGACGATGTCTCAACAAGTCTCACTTCCTCTTCCCTTTTATTGCTAATAACTCCAACCCAAAACCTCTTCTGGGCTAACTGGGAGCTAGGGCTGGAAGGCAGGTGGAGTACAGAGGGCTGGGCTTCCCTTCCCCTTACCACCCTAAAGCCAGATGAAGCCCAGATACAGCCTGGGGAAAGATTTGAAAGCTGCAATTCCTGGGGAGAGCTTGGCCCATGGACATCGCTGAGCACCCAGGGAGAAGATTGACATTGGTTAGCATGAGTGTGCCTGTCTTTTTGGCCCTCGGGAAGCCAAACAAGAGGCTGGGTCTTCTCCACTTCTGAGGTTGAGAGAGCATGAGAAGCCCACAGAGAAAAGAGGCATCCTCCCAATCCTCAGCAAAGGACTGAAAATCTTTTCTTCAATGCAATGTGTCACATGACAAGAGACTGCTGTACTTCCACCACTCTCAAGATTCCACCCTAAAGTACCTCCAAGAATAGACAAAGGAAAATAGCACTACATCCCAGGAGCCAGCAGTCATAGAGAAGAGTAAATAAGCAGAACAGACCTTAACAAAATCTGAGGAATTTGCTTGAGGAAAGACTTTAAACAAATAATAAATAAAAATCCATAGAACTCAAGATAGGGGAAGATATTTAGGGGAGAAAACAGTGGTAAGGAAGGAATCTTGCGATATATATAGTTAAGTCAAAACGGATAACCATAGACTATTTGAATGTGTAAAAACTAAGAGGAAACTAATAGAGAAGGAGGTTGAATTAATGAAATAATGAAATTTAAAAATGATACAAAGGCTAAATACTTCTGAAAACTGGTTCTTTGTAAAATTCAATAAAGTAGATAAGTTCTTTGAGGACTTCATTAAGGAAAATATAGAGAGCAAAAATACATAAAATTAGGAATGAGAGAGGAAACGTAACCACAGAAAAGTAGAAGATTAAAAGATAAGGCCACATATAACTCAATATGCCACACATAACTCAATTGCAACAAATTCGGAAACTTAGAAGAAATGGGTAATTTTCCAACAAAATATAATTACCCAAGTTAACCCAAAATTCATTGGAAAACTTGACTAGACTAATTACTATAGAGTTATAGCAATTATAACTCTTATAGATAAGAATAGATTATAGATTATAACTCTTATAGATTCTTATAGATAAGAATCGCCTCTACTTGCTAAAACTATAAATTCCTACAGCTGACCGTATCCCAGATCCAATGAATCAGAATCTTCAGTGTTGGGACCTAGTAATTTCTACATTTATCAAGAGCTCCAGTTGATTCCTATCATCAATGAAGTTAGGGAACATTGCCGTAGAAGATTGGGCTAGGTAATTGCAGACCTACCACTTAAGAAAAGGCTTTAGACCTGATGTTTTTATAGCTAGTTCTATGTAGCCTTTAAATAACAGTATTTTCAATTTTATATAACTATTCTAGACCATAGAAAATAATAGAATAATTCTTATGATGTCAGCATAATGTTAATACCAAAACTTGATATAGTACAAAACAAAAACAAAAAAATTACAGACCAAACTTACTAACAGATATAGATGAAACAATCTAATAGCACATAGAACCCAGCAATATATCATAATAATAATATACCATCACCATATAGAATTTACTCCATGATTACAAGAATGATTTAAAACAAGACTCTATCAACACCATTTATTTCATTAATAAATTGAAAGAGAAACATATGATCATATCAATAGATGCTAAAAAGACATTTGATAACACTGATTAATCATTCCTAATAAAAACTATGAGCAAAATAGGAAAAAATGAGATTATTCAAATATTATAAAGCCTGTTTTTTAAAAGCTAATGACAACTATAATTACAAGTAACAATACATCTTTCTTTTAAAACTGAAAATTCATATGCCCTTTGAGCGAGCAATCCCCTTGTGGGGAACCAATCTCATAGAAATAAAAGCAAGACGCTTAGTGAAGCATTGTTATAGTGACAAAAAAACTGGAAACAAAGTGAATGCCTAATGAGTAGGAAAGAAGGATAAATAAGTTAGAATACATTCACATCATGGAATATCACACAGTCATTAAGAAGAATGTGAATTCATTCAGCTGATTTGTTGACTCCCAGGTACTGCACAGAGAATTGTCAAAGAAGAAAAGTAACATACAGAGATACGTAGCATGCTATGACTCTATTTTTGTAAAGCAAACAATGTCAAAACCCCACTACATATGAATAAATATGAATAAATGTAGCCAAAAGTATATATTGTACAAAGTACAGTGGCGTACACATTGGTAGTTAACATGAGGAATAAGGGTGAGTGGAGAGGGCATGGAGGTGGGAGATAGAAGTTAAAAAAAAAAAAAAGCAAAACAACAACAAAAAAGGCTTTCCTATAATGGTCCAACATGTAAAATAGAATTCTATTTATGTTAAAGGATGTATGTGTGTGTGTGTGTATTTGCATATAAATAAATTTTTAAGCAAATAAATAATTTTAAGCAAATCCCAAATGCCATAAAACTTTAGAAATACTTCAGTATGAATTTCCAACATGTATCTTTATGTTTGTTTGTACTGGTATCATGAACTAGGAAAGAGGAAAGATGCGGATGGGTGCACACCAAACTGTTATTATCAGTCACCTCAGGGGGTGGAAGCAGAGAAGCGGGGGCTCAGGGATATAATTAGCTTTGCTTTTATATGCTTTTAAACTGTATTGTTTCACTTGTTTCAATAAGCAAGTAAAAGCTAGCAATTCGGTCCTCTGGTTGGCCTTAGAATTGGAAGACACCTTAGCAATACCTGCCATCTTTTCTCTCATACCCAAGGTAGCATGCATGAGCAGTTGTGATCATGCATTAGTTAAATAGCAATATATTAGTGAGGAAACAAATGGATGGCTTTTTAACAAACCTGTGAAAGTTAAGATTATATATATATATATCTCCTAAGGAAATAAATCTAAATTTTGAAAATTCTTTGCACTAAATGCTTTCAAGTAGGTGTCCTTAAATTCTCCAGTTGTTGGACATACAGATTATGTCCCAAATAATACTGCAATTGGTATCTTTTATGTGCTGTCATTAAAAATGATGTGTAAAAAGATGGCCAAAAACTTTTTTAAGATTAAATGTTAAGAGAAACAAAGAATGATAGGCTGGAAATACCCTTCCCTAAAAAAAAAACAAAAACAAAAACAAAACCTTATGCATAGAAAGAAGACAGGAAGGAAATACAGTGCAACAGAATGCAAACAAAGGCTATATTTCAAAAGTGATATCATATGTGTTTATAAATAGTACTTCCTATTATTTTCTGTTTTGTCAAACTTATGATTAGTCTGCAATATTTTTATAACAAAATCCTAAAAAACTTAAAAAATACTTTTCTAATTCAAGTACAAAAGTTTATTTTCACACAAAACCTTTATAAGTATTTTGTAGACATTATTATTAGAATCATTCTTTCACTATTTCTGGCATTACATAGATCTGTGAAATACTAAATAAAGGCAGAAATACATATGTTGTCAGTAAGTTGTCTTTAGTTTGGTCAAAAATCTCTGCATTCAAAAAGTAACTATAAGAAATTGCAGACAGAAAAATATGAGAATTCTCTGAAATTAGCATTTTGGCTCCATTATCAGGGAAATCTCAACCTGGCATGAGGTATTGAAGAGAGGTCAAAAAAAAAGATGTTATTTTTGAATTAATATGACAAAAGTAGAAGCATTACCAGACCAGCTTTAGAACAGTCCCACTTCCCCTTTTATTAAATAGTTAATTTCATTTATTTATTCTCATTTATTCATTCATTCAAATATTCATTCATTCAAATATCATAAGCTAAGTTAGGCAAGGTAACCTCTGTGAATGGCAGTTTCTTTATATGTAAAATGGGGTTCCTATGGAGTACTACTTACCTTCTTACAGAGTACTTCTGAATGTGAAGTTCCTGGCAATGCAATAGGTATCCAAAAAATAGAACCTGTTGTTGCTGTTATTATTATTATTATTACTCTTGCCAAAGGGTTTCACAACTATTCCATTGAGGAGGAATTGATACCACAGTGTGTTAAATGCCACTTATAATTAACAGTGCGTAAAACTGTATATGTCTTATCCCACAAAGTAGATTCAGTATTTCTCTGCAATTTTTAAACTGGTATTTGTCGCCTCTGTCAAGTCCTTAATTGAAAGATGCCTTTGGTTTCTGAATCAGGGCAGCCTGTATTTTCAGTAATTCTGCCACTGAGTCAGGCCAGCCCCCTCGCCCAGTGGTAGCTGAAAGGCTTCTTGAGGTGTGAGAATCATCCTTGACTCACAAGCGAGGCGATGACACGGACCCCTCAAGTCTTTCCAAAGCCTGTCGCTAGGCTTCTTGATAGAAACCACTAGTGCAATTTTTTCTGTTAAGTACCTGGTAACAGTAACCATGTGTGCCAGTGGCTAATGCATCTCATGGCCACTTGGAATAGCAACAAGAATCTCCAGTTGGAAGGGTGCTGCAAATGAGATTTTACATTGTTAAAAGAACATTTGAAAGTCAGGGGATATACATGCATTTTATGTAAATCCAAATTCAATTTGGACAAACATCATGGTCTTCTGGCACCCAATAAAGCAAGGCAACTCAGACACGTTCTCATCAGGTGGTAACTCTCATTAGCTGGAGCAGTCTAAGCTTGAAGTGGTGATGCTGCATTCTTGGCATGGCCAGCTGTCAATAATGGTAACTATTATTTTTGGTTGTTGGCATCATGATCATCATTAACATGGTCCTGTGGTTATTATCTGAGGGTTCAACCAAGAAAGAACTTGCCCAGACCGCATTCTAGTTAATTGCAGGATGAATTTAGAGCAAGGAAGACTGCTTTTCTAGTTATAGAATCTAGTTTAGGGAGCAAAGTGATTGTGGCATATGGAGGCATCCTGCTTTTTTTCTCCCAAGTCCATGTGCTGGAGTTCTTTTTCTGTCCTAGAAATCACTGTGTTTTAGAACAACTCTTCTTAATGCCTACTCCCCTTTTATGCTGGGATACACATGAGTGCTACTCACATTGAATGTATCCAGATTTGATAAAATGCAGCAAATTTTGGTGAAGCAAAGCACACAGTAATTCATGAGTGTCACAACTATATACAGTTCACCGGAACTGACAGGTGTTTTATTTTGGGTCCTCTCTGAAGTAGAGCCTGAGATAAGAACTAAGGTATGGGTAGTTTATTTGGGAGATGATTCCCTGAAGCAGGAGTAAAGGAGTAGAGAGAGTGAGGTGAGAAAGGAGGAAAAGCTAACAAAGGGTGCATTATTGAGGCTGTCACATTAAGCAGTGGGGTCAGATTGTTCCAGAACCTGGGAGAAGCATATAGAATGCCTCTCAGAATCGTTCGTCTGAAGGGCTGTCATCAGTCATCCATTGTTGAGGGTTTTCAGGGAGCTTAACTGCGCTGATATTCTGGGCTTATTTTGCACATAGTTGGGTTGGGATTTAGAGAAGGCCGCGGGGTAAACAAACACAAAAACAAACCAGGGGTGGGAGCCCTCTGAATGAATGGTGGAGTAATGGTCTTCAAAACTTTGCTTTTCCATACAAGTAATAAGAACTGTCAAAATCAACTCTTTTAGAACTCTGGAAATTAAAAGCTTGCAATCATCTAAGGACTATTTATTAGAGCAAAATGGCCAAATCTTAGTAAGAACAGCAAGATTCTGGCATTCCAAGGCTCACCACAAAACTGGAGAGGAAAAACTGGTGAATTAAATGTCCATAGGGGGTTTTAAAAGGCTCTGACATATTCCTGCAAATCCAGAAGCCCACATGAGTACACAGGGCTGTGCACATGCTTGAGAAAGTCCTGGAAGGCCTTAAGCTCTTACCTTGGACTGACCTCAAAGCTCAGTGCAAGCAGGAAATGAAGGCAAAGGCAGAGCTGGAAATGGCCTATGGGAATGTTGAAGGTGCACCCCAAGATGAACAGCCCATAGGCAAGGACCGGGAGACTCATTGGTTCAAGGCATTTAAGGAAATCTTTGTCCAATTATTAACTGATCACTAAGCTAGCAGAGCAGAGACTCCAGTGGTTGCATAGGACAAAGAATATAGACTTTAAAGAACAAGTTCAGGAAAGTCATCAAACAAACAACAGCAACACCTCTGGGAAAGTTGGGGAATCTGACTTGTAGAGTTGACACATTATATTATTTAAAATGTCCAGTTTTCAGCAAAAAAATTATTAGACATGCAAAGAAACAAGGAAGTATAACCCATACACAGGAAAAAAGCAGCCAATAGAAACTGCCCCCGAGGAAGCCCAGAAGTTATACTTACTACACAAAAACTTTAAATTAGCAATCATAAAAAGGTTCAAAGATATAAAGAAAATCATGTCCAAAGAATTAAAGGAAATTATGAGAATGATGACTTATCAAATACAGAATATCAATAGAGAGTTAGGAATTATAAAAAAGAACCAAATAGAAATTCTGGATATGTCAATTACACTTCAGTTAAAAAAATAAAAGAAATTCTGGAATTGAAAAGTACAATAACTGAAATGAAAAAGTCACTAGAGGGGATCAAGAGCAGTTCTGAACCGGCAGAAGAATCAGTGAACTTGAAATCAGGTTAATAAAGAATTAGTGGTAATTGATGCACAACATTGTGAATATACTGAAAATCACTGAGTTGAACACTTTTTAAAAAAAGTGTGATCTTTATGAAATGTGAATTTTACCTCAGTAAAGCTCTTACTGAAAAATCAAACAAACTACTTGGTGGGTGCTTGAGGTGGGGCACTGCCAGCTGAAGATGAATTCGAGTTCCCATGAAACTGCCAACTACTGCCATGCTGAAATCAGAGGTGAGTTGGGAAGTGATGTCGGCACCAAAGAAATCTGCTACAGTAGCTTGTGAATAGATAGAATAAGAAGCAAGTTAATATGTTATTCCTAGGGTTTTAGGAGTAGATTTGTGCTTTGCTTTCCCACTCAGGGAAATAAAAGAGAAAGAAATGAATGGAAATGGGGCAATTGATAGTGATTACCTTGAATTCTCTATAATTAATTTTTAAATACAATTCTAAATTTTACATTCTAATACAATTCTAAACTTTAATAATTAAAAAATCATTAATAAAACTTTTTTTTTTTTTCTTTATAACACATCTCACAACAGATAGTAACCTAGCACTGTGTGGTGAGACCATGGTGGGGAACCACTGCTTACCAGGTCATTTATTTCAGTGAATCCCAAATTTTAGTAAGTATAAGAGTTACTTAAGAAGCTATTAAAATGTTGATTTTGGATTTCTCTTACTCTCTAAAACTCCCTTCACCTCCCCACTCCCACTAAAGAGTATGATTCAATAGGATGGGGAGGGACCCAAGTGTCTGCATTGCCAAAAAGCATCCCTCCTGATTCTGATGCAGGCAGTCTGTGGATTCCAGATGGAGAAACACTGATTTAGTACAACTCACTAGTTTTACAGCTGAGATAAATGGACAGAGCAAGAGAAAATGTCTTAAGATTGCATGATAGGGGCTTCCCTGGTGGCGCAGTGGTTGAAAATCTGCCTGCTAATGCAGGGGACACGGGTTCGCGCCCTGGTCTGGGAAGATCCCACATGCCGCGGAGCAACTAGGCCCCGTGAGCCACAATTACTGAGCCTGCGCGTCTGGAGCCTGTGCTCCGCAACAAGAGAGGCCACAATCATGAGAGGCCCGCGCACCGCGATGAAGAGTGGCCCCCGCTTGCCGCAACTACAGAAAGCCCTAGCACAGAAACGAAGACCCAACATAGCAATCAATCAATCAATCAATCAATAAATCTTTAAAAAAAAAAAAAAAAAAAAAAAGATTGCATGATAGAGGCAGAGGTATAGAGTGAGAGTCTAAATTCAAGTCTTGTCACCTGCAGCCTTGTGCTTTTTCCACTACATCACAGTGCTTCTTATATATGTGGGTTAGAGCAGCGCTCACTGCTCAGGCGTGCCCAGGGGGGCGGTGGACCACACATCAGGGAGCGTTAAAGCCACCACACACCTATTCATGGCTTGGGCAGTCGGAATTTGTGCTGCCATTGCACATAACAAGCATCTTGTGCAGAGCACCAGAATGTGAGTGCTGTCACTGTGGCCACCGTGAGAGAGTCAGTGAATGAGATGACATACTGAAAAGTACTGAGATTTCAGAGAGTGGTAACCCAAAGACTGGCTAATTATTCACTTCCTCTTGGACCAGAGCTACACAGCACTAAGCATTCACATATTTTCAAACATGTGGATCACTGATTTAAGTGTTCAGTTTCCTGCTGGCATCTGACATCATGAAACCACAACTGTAGAGAATTCCAATTCACGGTTATAAATAAAATTGGCTGCAAAGGTTAGAGACAATGAAAGGTCTGAGACAGGGTGTACTCTTCCAGGATAAAAGATTAGCCTTGAAACTATATTATTATAATTTGATACCATTGGGCTGGGATAGAGGGACGAGGAAGAAAGGGGGGTATTAGGCTGAGAAAGCCTCAAGTACAAAGGCATGGTAGCTTGGGAACACATGGTGCATTAGGGGAACTGGGAATGACAGGAAGTTAGTGTGGTTAAGTGAAGGAGAGAAAGAGAGAGAGAGAGGACTGGCAGGGATGGGGAGGGGCATGAACACTGAGAGATGAGGTCAGAGTGGGAGGCAGGATCCAGATCACTCAGAGCCTCCTTTTAAGGAGCCTGGACATCATCTTAATGACAATAGGGAACCAGAGGAGAATTTCAAGCGATAGAATTGCAGTCTAGAAAGATCACTCAGGTTGGAATATGGGGAGAAGTTGGAAAGGGGGTCCAGAAATGGAGACCAGTTAGAAATAAAAGCCTGAACTAAGGCTTTTATCATTAGTTCATTTTTCACTTTTTGCTAATAAGTAAAGCTTTGTGCCTATTTTTATTTCCCTTTTATCCAATTGATTAAGTGATCATCCCATGCGTGAGAACGATCACTTTCAGTTGCTGCCACTGGCTGGTCCTCAGGAGGCCTGATCCTGGGAATGTTTTGCCTACTGCCTCTTTATTTAGAAGACATTCCAATGAGCAGATTTGAGAATCAGATTTCAGAGATACGTTCCTGGATGATGGGTATAAAAGTTACAAAAGAAACCGGTAAGGAGAGGAGTGGAGAAGATGTGAAAAGGCGAGGAGAAAGAAAGAGAGAAAAGATATATGAATGTGTAAAACTTAGAAGAAGAATCATCAAGAGGTCATTCTTAGGCTGCAAAAATATCTTTTAAGGATTGCTTTAAAAGAAAAATCAAACCCAGAATTTCAAGTTGGATATCTTCTTTAGTGTTTCAAAGATAAGTTTAAATAAATTAATGTCTTTTTTTATGTTGATGTACTTTTTTATTAAAACTGAAAAAAACTTTTTATTGAAGTATAGTTGATTTACAATGTTGTGTTAGTTTCAGGCGCACAGCAAAGTGATTCAGTGCTATATATATAATATATATAATATGTATATTCTTTTCCATTATTGTTTATTACAAGATATTGAGTATGGTTCTCTGTGCTATACAGTAGGTCCTAAAATAAATTAATTTCTAAATGCATTTTTCCTAAATTTTCTTTTTTCTTATTTATTTATTTATTTTTGGCTGTGTTGGGTCTTCGTTGCTGTGCACGGGCTTCCTCTAGTTGCAGCAAGCGGGGGCTACTCTTGGTTGTGGTGAGCGAGTTTCTCATTGTGGTGGCTTCTCTTGTTGCGGAGCATGGGCTCTAGGTGTGCGGGCTTCAGTAGTTGTGGTGCATGGGCTTAATTGCTCTGCAGCTTGTGGGATCTTCCCAGACCAGGGCTTGAACCCGTGTCCCCTGCATTGGCAGGTGGATTCTTAACCATTGCACCACCTGGGAAGTCCCCTAGATGCATTTTTAAAGAGCTCATAATTAAAATAAATGAATTATGTCATAGTGATCTCATGTATATATCATGCTAAAAGGTAAAATGTTATTAAGTTGCACAAAGGAAGCAGATCAATGTCCTGGGGTTTGCAACACACGTTGAGTAGGAGCCAGAGCCTAACTTCACATCTTGGAGGAGTTCAGATTTTCTGAGAGGGGATTGAGAAATATGCACTCACTGGGGTGTCAGAGGAGCCTGGGGCTGGAAAACAGGTTACTAAATCCTTGTCTGGAGCATGTGGGCAGATGTGAGAAGTGGGAGGAATGTTCAGACCACATCATTTCCTAGTGAAAATGCCAATGCAAACTTGCAACCATAGCAACACAATAGTCCTATTAAAGCCATACTAAAAAAACCTCTTTCAAATGCATTTAATTGACCAAAAAAACCAAAAAACCAAATCAAAAAACCACCTTTCCATTTTTCACTTTTTACTAATAAGTAAAGTTTTGTGTCTATTTTTATTTCTCTTTTATCCAATTGATTAAGAGTGCCTTGCTAGCTTTATTTACAATAGCCGGGACATGGAAGCAACATAAGTATCCATTGACAGATGAATGGGTAAAGATGTGGCACATATATACAATGGAATATTACTCAACCATAAAAAGAAACGAAACTGAGTTATTTGTAGTGAGGTGGATGGACCTAGAGTCTGTCATACAGAGTGAAGTAAGTCAGAAAGAGAAAAACAAATACTGTATGCTAACACATATATATGGGATCTAAAAATTAAAAAAAAATGGTTCTGAAGAATCTAAGGGCAGGACAGGAATAAAGATGCAGACGTAGAGAATGGACTTGAGGACACGGGGAGGGGGAAGGGTAAGCTGGGATGAAGTGAGAGAGTGGCATGGACATATATACACTACCAAATGTAAAATAGCTAGCTAGTAGGAAGCAGCCGCATAGCACAGGGAGATCAGCTTGGTGCTTTGTGACCACCTAGAGGGGTGAGATAGGGAGGGTGGGAGGGAGACACAAGAGGGAGGAGATATGGCGATATATGTATACGTATAGCTGATTCACTTTGTTATACAGCAGAAACTAACACAACACTGTAAAGCAATTATACTCCAATAAAGATATTTAAAAAAAAGAATTTTATAGATAGAAGGTGGTAATTATATCATCTCTCAGGATTTGGAAAATACATATTTTAAAGATGTATTAATTTGCTGTATGTTCATTGTTGCTGAGTAAATAATCTTGCTTATTTGTGGTTTTGTTTCTGTTATTTTTTGAAGTAAAAATTAAATAACATTGAGAATTATAACTACTATAACCGTTATAACTACTAATAAAATACTCAAAATATCCTCAAGATATTTATATTTTTTAAAAAAAGTGCATTGCTAGAAGATTTCTTGATAACACTTTCTAACACAGAGGCAAAAGTTTTAGAAATACAATCTGTACTTGCAGAAGATAATTCTCTTAAGACTCTACCAGGGGAGAAACAAAGAAAATACAAACTAATAAGAAAGTTGGAGATGGCTTTAGAGGTTTCTTGTCTAGGCATCAAAATGAAATTGGAGTGGACGGTGGGTAGAGAGCTGAGTTAACACGGGTAATGCAGAGGGGAGATGAGATGGAACTTCTCTGAAGATTTCAGGAGTTTTTCTAAAGAGCAGGGCTGGTACTGAGGAGACTGAGGCATGCAAGTATAGGGTGAGGTCCCATCTTTATTCAAACTTTTGATATTTTATCATGGATTTGTTTGTATTCATTCTGACTTAAAAATATTTCATTAAAATATTATTTGCCTTAATTACTGAGTTTTTTGGCATCCCAATAAAATTTGTGCCTGAAGTGAGTGCCTTACTTGCCTCACCCTAGTTCCTGCCCTGCTAGGGAAAAACAACAATGAGGAAAAAATTCATAGAGAACATTAGAAATTTTGTTTGCATTCTGAGCTCTACTTGAAAGTAAAGCTTATATTCCCTAGGTGCAGAGGTCCTGGGCTCTACCTCCTATGGTTTACGAGGCCAGGATGTGTAGAATTGAACATTAAACAATCTAGGGGAGATACTGCACTTTATGGTGTTTTTCTTCTCACTGCATTGAAGATTTTCTCTTTATTACTGATTCTAACCAATTTGATTACATTGTACCTTAATGAAGTTTTCTTCTTGTTTTTTATGCCTAGGGTTAGCTGGAGATTCTTGGATCTGTGGGTTTATGGTTTTCATCAAACTTAGAAAAATTTAAGTTATTATTTCTTTAAATATTTTTCTGTTCCTCCCACTTTCTGTTAGGGACTCCAGTACTCCAATTACATGCATATTAGGCTGCTGGAAGATCTCTGATGCTCATTTGTTTTTCAGTCTTTTTTTCTCTAGGAGTTTCATTGTGGATGATTTCTATTGCTATGTCTTCAAGTTCACTAATTCTATTTTATACAATGCCTAATCCACCATTAATCCTACCCAGTGTATTTTTCATTTCAGACATTATAGTTTTAATATCCAGAAGTTCTGTTTGGGTCATTTTTGTATATTCCACGTCTTTTTAAAAAACATACTTAATCCTTCCTTTTTGAACATATGAACAGTTATAATAACTGTTTTAATGTCCTGGTGTACTAGTTCTAATATCTCTTGTCATTTCTTGATCTGTTTATATTGATTGCTTTTTTCTTTATTATGGGTTGTATTTTCCTGCTTCTTTGCATGCCTGGTAATTTTGGATTGGATGCCACACATTGTGAATTTTACATTGTGGGTGCTGGTTATTTTTATATTCCTATGACTATTCTTGATACTTATTCTGGGATACAGCTAAATTACTTGGAAAAAGTTTGATTCTTTTCAGGCTTGCTTTTAAGCTTTGTAGGTGTGACCAAGAGCAGCCTTCAGTCTAGGGGCAATTTTTCCTTGCTACTGATTCTTCTAACCAATGGGTCATGAAGTATAAGATTTTCCACTCTGGCTGGTAGGAACAGGAACTATTTCCAGCCTTGTGTGAGCAACAAGTATTATTTCCTCTAATCCTTTCCCTCACCTCAGGTAGTTTCCTTATATGTATATGCTGACCAGTTCCTAGCTGAAGATTGAATGGGGACCCTCTCAAGATCGCTAGAGCTTTCTCTGTGATACTTGTTTGATATTCTGCTCTGTGAAACTCTAGCTGCCTTGGCTCCTGGACTCCCAGCTTTATCTCCTCCCTGAACTGTGTCTTGGAAACTCTTTCAAGGCAGTAAGCTCAGACAATCATAGAGCTTTCCGCATTTGTTTTCTCTCTCTAAGAAATCATTGTCCTCTGCTGCCTGGTGTCCAGTTCTAACAATTGTAATTTCATATAGTTTTCCCATTTATTTTTAGTGGTTTTTTGTTTGTTTGCTTTGTTTTGTTTTTAGAGGGAGGGTTAGTTAGGTCCTTGTTACTCCATTTTGCCTGAAGCAAAAGTCTCCAAGTTTATGAATGTGGTTGATGAGTAATTTATTTGGAGAACAGAATAAATTACATTTTGAATGATCAATTAAAATCTCTTAATGGTTTAGGACATCCTAATAAAATTTACATCATTTTCAAGTGTCAAAACATAATTCTCATGATTTTGTACTCACAATTTTTATATAAATACTCAGTAAGCAAGTGTCAAAGTTTTATTTCTCATTAATGAGGTAACCAGAAAGATGATAAAGGCAGATCTATTAAGAGGGAAGGAGGAAGGGAAGGAAAGGGAGAGAGAATATAAATGGAAACATATGTTGGAATAAGTTAGGTCAATTAGATATAAAACTATTAATGTCCCACAGGCCAATAAAATTATAACCTTTCAGTTTATCTTCTCAGTGGAACAGAAATAATTTTTATTTCTATTATATAAAAACTCATTTGTATAGTATTCATTTTCCACAAGTTAACATCTAACCTTTACAGACTTAAAAATGTCAGGACCTTAGTTAATAGTAATAGTAAGTAAAATAAAAGTTACTTTCTCCTGGACAGTCAGATGACTGTTGGGTGGGCTTAAGTGTTTTAAGAAGGCATTAAATAGACACAGTTTTTTGACTTCCTTCTAAGTTTTGGAAATCTTCTTAAGGTAAGTATTACCTATAAGTCAATGAGATCTGCCATTATCGGCTGGTCACTCTGGGTCTAAATTTACTCATTTAATGAAAATATTAAACTAGAGCAGCGGTTTTAAACTGTGGTTACATGCTAGAATCATCTGGGGGAGCTTTTCAAAAATACCAGATTCAGAGTCCCTTACCAGACCAACTAAATCCAGCTCTTTGAGGGTGAAGCTTGAGCATCATTAACTGTTTCTAATGTGCAGCTGGGGTTGAAAGCCACTGGTCTAGACTGGGTTGCTCAGATTCCTTTCAGTAACAGTGCCGCATGATTCTATGGCTTGAAATCTAGGCAAATCACTTTTACACTGAAGAAAATAGACAAATACAAGCTCTGCGAACTTCCCTGCATTGCCAGTGACTTGGAAATGATCCAGGACTGCCAGCATTCACTCCACGGTGTGGAAGCTGCGGGAAAGGCCAGGGGTGGGAGAGCTGAATGACTGGTCTTTGTGGTCCAATTAGATACAGTCAGCATGAGTTGCTAGAAAGAGACAGGAAAGCCTGCAATTTCTTTTTTTAAAAAAAAGGAAAAGAAATATCAGAATTCATTTTGTGCCCCTGCCTTTATACTGTTGAGCTCATCTTTGCTCCCAGAGCAGGTGTTCTTTCACAGATGTTATTGGAGATTGCATTTCTGATTTAAGACTGTGCACCCATAAATTAAGACTATGACCAATAATATTCACAAAAAGAAAATAATGCAATAAGTATAAGCCTTTAAGATGATTTCAAATAACAAAATTCTATTTCAAATTCTATTCCTTCATGCTTGTTGTCACTGATAAGCATTTTTGGTAGTTTTTTTTAATTGAAAAGAATTTTTGAAAGCATCGACTTTTGAAACTTTTCACCCTAAAACTACACTTACGAGAAACACATAACAAATGTAACTGAGCAAGCCAAAAATTAAAAGAAAAGTTGCTAAGCTTGGTAAGAGTTTTAAAAATCATAAATTAATGTTGAATTATTTTAAATGGTTTTTGGTCATCTTTCTCAATGATTGTGTGACTTTTTTTGATTTGTTAATGTAGTAATATAATAGTAATAGATATCCAAATATTAAACTATGTTTTTACTTCTGTTATAAACCCTACTTGGTCATGATGGATTATTCTTTTAATATTCTATTTGATTCCATTTATTTCCTCCCTGACACTTTTCATGATAATCATCTTTTTTCCTTTACAGTGAAACATCCCTGTGAGTTGAGTAGGAATTATATTAATTTTCATAGCCATTTGACAGATTAGAAAACTGAGACACAGAGGTGGTAAATGACTTATTAGCTAAGAACAAATGGCAAATAGGTGACAAAGCCTATATTTAAATGTTTGGCTCCTAATTTCTGGCCCAGGGATTTTTTTTTTTTTCCTCTTCTTTTCTCTAGGAGACTTATGTTTTCATCAAAAAAAAAATCATTCCAATACTAAATATTTCAGATAACCTCACAATATTTCACATAACCTTAGAGTGATGTCTTGGAAACAGGATTTCCATTTCCAGCTAAATCATTAATGCTATTTAAAATCCTAACGCCTAGTGCTCTCCTGTTTTTTAAATCTCCACAGTGACAGTTGTCATAACCACATTTAACCATTATGGAGCTTGGGGAAAAATGTGGGGTGGAAGTGGGAGAAGATGAGAACAAGAGAGGTCAGATGGCTGGTTGAGCCATTAGCTGAGTTGCAGAATCAATTAGGATGAGTAGATTTGAGGATGAACCTGCATGGATGGGCTTATAGAGGCTTGGGCACATTAGTTTGAATTTCCAGGTGTGTAACCTACAAGGCAGTTGAAAATATAGTTCTGGAATGCCAAGTAAAAATTGTCCCTCGCCATTTGCCTCTATAAGGATTAAGTCACTAGCCACTGCAGTCGCTGACCTTCATCACACCCTGAAGGAGTTCAGGGTGTAGATCAGGAATGAGGCACTCTGTGCTCTGGGAAAAAATGGCAGAACAGGCCTTCAGATTGTTAGATATTTTTTTAGGAGAAGATTTTATAAGCCCAAATTCTTGCGTCTTCTCATATGTAGAAAAGCACCAAAATCATTAACAGAGACATCTGCTCCTCATGACTAGCATCAACCTTCTGCCAAAATGTGTGCTTGGTGGCACGTATTCCTCTTCACCGAAACCACATATGTACTGACACTCCCTGACCCCCCCCTACCTCTTCAGAGCGGTTCCTCAGAGCTATTTGAGATGCTGTCTCCCAGGCTATTAGCCTTATTTTGTCTCAGATAAAACTTAATTCACAACTCACACGTTGTACATTTTTTACAGTTGACAGGACCATTGGAGAGAGGTTGGATTGGACACGCAGAGTTGGTAGTGATTGGCAGATGGGTGGTACCAGAGTCTTGGGAATGGCTGAAATCACCCAGGGAGAGTGCGGGGAGCAAGGAGAAAGGACTAGGAAATGCCAAAATTTCTGTGGATAGAGAAAGAGGAGCCAAGAAGAAACAGAGAAAAAACACAGAGAGGCAAGGAGAAAAGCAGGAGAGGGCAGTATCCTGAAAGCCAAGGGAAGAGGAGGGTTCTCCTCGCTTCTTACCCTAACCTTGTCTTCTCCCAGGCTTCAGCATCTCAGTAAATGCCTCACCTTCCACCCAGCTGCCTAAGTAAGCAAACAGGTATCTTTCTGATTATCCACCCCCTTCTCTCATCAGCAAGTCTTAGCAATTCAACTCCTAATCGTATTTGTTCACTTCTTCCCCTTCTATCCAGAACCCCCCACCTCACGACTCCAAGACCCTCCTATCTCTCCCCTGGGCGATTGCAACAGCCTCTTTGGTGGTCCCCCGGCTTCTGATCTTGTTCCCCCCCCTTCAACCAAGACCATTCTCCACCCAGAAGACAGAACACTCTACAAAAGCACAAAGTAGGGATCACACCATTCCTTGATGAAAATCCTCCAATGATTTCCTATTGCACTTCAACTAAAATCCAAGCTTTTTATCATGACTTAAATGGATCCACGTCTGGCCCTGCCCAGCTCTCCGACCCCATCCTGTACATTCTCCCCTTACTCACCAAATCCAGCTACAACAGCCTTCTTTCTAGTCTTTGAACATACCAAGTCCATCCCCCCAGGGCCCTTGCCTTTGCTGCCCTCTTGGTCTGAAGTGCTCTGCCCCAGACTTTGTGCTCTGGCTCTGTCTTAAGTCAGGCCTCAGCTTAAATATCACCTCCACAGAGAGGTCTTCGCTGACCACCCCATCTCATGAGCAGACACCCACTGTATTAGTTTGCTGGGGCTGCCGTAACAAAGTACCACCGACTGGGTGGCTTAAACAACAAAAAATTGTTGTCTATAGTTCTGGAAGCTAGAAGTCCAAAATCAAGGTGTTGGCAGGGTTGGTTTCTTCTAAGAGCTGTGAGGGAGCATCTGCCTCTGGCCTCTCTCCTTGGCTTGCAGATGGCCATTTTCTCCCTGCATCTCACCACACTGTCTTCCCTCTACGTGGTTCTCTGTGTCTATATTTCCCCTTTTCGTAAGGACATGAATCATACTGGATAAAGGTCCACGCTAATGATCTCACTTCAACTTGATCACCTCTATCTCCTCACACTCTGAAGTACTGGGGGTTAGGACTCCAGCATATAAGGGGGCACAATTCAACCCATAACACCCATACCCAATCGCTATCCCATCACAGTTTCATTTTCTGCATAGCATTTGGCCCTATCTGCAATTACATTGTTCATGTTTTGCTTGCATTTTATTCTTTGTCTCTGGAAGCTACACAGAACAGGAACTTTGCCTGTCTTTGGAGCAGACTCCGCTGATGCCCCTGACACATCCCTGTTACCATAGATACCAGCAGCTTCTCATTGCAGGCATCTGCGACTTTCTGTCTGAGGCTTCCTCTGGCACGCTGGCCCCATGTGAGGCCTGCTGGAGGTGCTGGGAAGTTACCGAGGGGTGAGGGTTGGTGGCAGAATAGCTGTTTCCTCACCTCCTGTGGGGGACAGTGCTGAAGTTTGCTTTCTGCTGTCTCTGAAAGGTCCAAAGCAGGACTGAGCCAAGTTACCCATACTGCTTGGCTTTTTCACTTCCTCTGTTCACGTCCTCACTCCCCTACCAGTGTTTACAGGGATCCCTTGCCCCAGAAAACTACTGATACTGAATTCCTGTCTCTGGGTCTGCTTCCTGGGAGGAACACACCTTAGATAGACCTTATCACTATACTTCTGGTGCCTAAAAGAGTACATAATACTACATTTATGGTAAATGCTCCATAAGTCACGATGAATCATTCAACAGAGGGAGGTGGTAACAGACATTTTCAAATGCTGTAGAAAGAGGTTCAGTAGAAGAGAACTTTAAAAAAATGGCAATTTGGTAACTGAGGTCAGAAGCCACTGCTAGAGGAGCTTATTAGAATGGCAGGGGTGAGTGTCTGATTTTGGTGAGCAATATGAGGTGAGAAAGGTAGGCAACAAGGGACAGGAAAGAGTTAATTTTATATAACAGCAGGGTGGAAGGAAATTTGTTTCTTTGAATGAGAAAAATTTGAGCATATTTGAGGCTGATTCAACGGAGAAGGAGAGACCAAAGATAGAAGCGAGAAGGGGGACAGCTAATGGGTCAGAGTTTTAGGTGACAAATTAGAGGCTGAGTTAGGGAGTACAGCTGGAGGAGTTATCATGGGGAAATAGAGACCTCTGGTCTTGCAAGAAACGATATGTGAACCTCCATCCATATACGTATACTACTACTCAGTTTTTCTGATTTCAAAAGTAACAAGTGTTCATTGCAGAACATTTGGAAAATACAAAAACTAATAACTAAGATTTATTGGGCACTTCCAATATGTCTGGCTCTGATCTCTGTGCTTTACATATATTAACTCAGTTACTCCTCAGACAGCCATGTGAAGTAGGTACTGTTCCTATCTCTTTACTACAGAGGAGAGAGATTGAGTCAATTGGCCAAGGTCGCAAGACTGGTAAATTGCAGATCAGGATGTGAACCTACCTCCCTCATCTGGTGCCATAGTCATTCTGTAACAGACACAAAGAAAATCCCAAAGAAGAAAACTTATCCATCAGGGAAAATAAGCATGTATGCGATACTTAGAGATAGAAATCACCAGGAGTTCACTGCCAATGCTTCTCTTTTCTTGGGGAAGTAGGTGGTGACTCTGAAGGAAGGAAATGGGAGTAAGGAGGACTCTAGACTCAAGCTTAGTTACAGTTTGAAGATGCTGCTTCCGGGAAAGGAGAAAGAAACTTACCAGGAATTTTCAGCAGCATTGACGAGCCGGCTTGAGGTTGTAAATGCTGAATTTGGAGAGGGTTATTTGGCATGGTTAAGTGATTTTCTTAGGGGCACCGGACTGCTTGTTGTTTGCGGTAGGAGCACTTGGAGGTTTGCCATGGGAGGTACACAGAAGGTCAAGAGAAATTGACAGTGCAGTTGAAAAGCCTGCATCTTTGTTTCGGATCCCCGAAGGCAGATGTTGGGACAGAGAGTCAAGAGCAAGGAGTTTACTGGGAGGTGATTACAGGAAAAATGCTTGTAAGTGAGAGACGGGGAGTGAGACAAGTCAATAAGGGGTGTACACTGCAGACGATGGGAGGGGAGCTTAATCCTGCAGGGGGACTCTGGGAGCCAGTGTGGAAATGCATCTCAGAGTTATCTCCCCTGAGGGGCATGGGGGACTCTGTCCTTACACAGCACTTCCCATTAGCCATTGGTTAGGACTGCTCCGGGGCAAACATGCATGGGCTGAGGGCTGCCACACGTGTGAATACAGAGGACTCTGGTGGCCAGAGGAAAGCCTCAGTCAAAGAGATACTGACTGTTGGAAGTCTGGCCTACCAGAGCACATTGAAAGATAAGGCCTGAGGGGATAAGACTGGGCATTGAGAGTGTCTGCTACAGCTGGACCATGCATTTTGGTAGGGTCAGAGACGCAGCAAACCTACGAGGAGACTAGGAGAACAGGGAACACTTCTGCGATGAACATTTTTTTGGAAAATTATTTTGAATAGGTAATATTGGCACATGGAACAAAATTCAAGTATGAAAAAATACACAGTGAAAAATAAGTCTTCTTTTCTCATCATCCACCTCCATCTTCTACTATTGCTAGTGTCTTGTATATCCTTTTAGAGATAGTATAGTAGGGATTATGTATATATACTCATATTATAGATATAGGTATTATATATGTGTGTATATATATATTATAGGTACAGGTAATATATATGTTATTCATACCCACACAAGTGGTACATATAGATTACTGTGCCCCTTTTACAAATGTATCTTGGGGAACTTTTCATATCATTGCATATAGATTTTAAAAGCCTCAATTGAAAAAATAGCTGCCTAGCATTCAATCCGATGGGTGTACCACAATTAATTTAGTAAGTCCTTCGTTGATAAGTTTTTTTTTAAAAAAAATCTTTCTTCCAGATATGTTATCTTGTATGCGTGTGAATTGAACACATGCCAATGATCTGTAAGATAAATGCCTAGGTAGAGGGTTGCTGAGTCGAAAGGCATGTGCGTTTAAATTTGATAGATAATACTGAAAGTCCTTGAACCAACATACACGCCCATGGGACTGACCGTCACAACGAGGTCAAAGAACAGAAGTGCAGGGGGGAGGGGCCGAGCCACAGTGAGATGTGAGATATGGGGATTCTGGTGGAGCAGCTCCTGCCGCTGACGAAGTCCAGGGTGTGGCCGCAGCCGGAAGTTGTTGGTGTGGGGTGATGTGCTGGCGAGGTCAACGAAGCAGAGGAAGTTAAGGAACAATGAGGTGTCGGAGTGACTCACCCAGTCATTCCATACGGGTGACTTCGTCATGATCTTGTGCAAGGCGTTTCGAGAAACCTTCAGCTTTCCTTTAAATCCGGCAAGGAAAAGATGCCGATGTCTTCCGGTCCTCTTTCCACTCCGTGGAGCAGATAACTCTTCCGCACTTGAGCTTGCTGGAGAGGAAGTGCATCAAAAAATGAGGCTGCCTCCGGGGACAGGCAACGATGTCTCCATTTGTTATGATGGCCTGTGTGGCTGTGGAACAGGCGGGTCTGTTTTACCAGATCCTTTGGCTTCTAGTGAATATCCATCAGGCCTGTGGATATCTCATTTTACAACATCTCCAGTCTTATCGGTGTTTCTGATATTGCCAAACCAACCCTGGCCTGGGGAGCCCCCTTCTTGGTAATAAAACCACTAGCAACAATAATAACAATAGCGATTAAAGTGCTGAATCAGTTAGTAATGTAGCAGAGACCTTAAAAACACTGGATTAAACTAGAGGGGAGCTCTCTTCTTCTCTCACGTAATGTGTAGAGTTCAGGAATAAGCATTCCACAAAAGGTGTAGCAGCTCCACAATGCCATTAATGTCTCAGGTTCCTTCTCTCCTTCTGCTCTGCCTCCCCAGTGCTGACCCCCCATCCTCATGGTTTCTAGATGGCTGCTGAAGTGCCAGCCATCATGCCTATGTTCCATGCTGGAAGGAGGAAAAAGTCAAAGGTAAAAGGGAGTATGCCAGATGATTCAGCATCTCCCACCCCCACCTTTTAAGGAACTTTCCCAGAAGTTTCACTCAGTAGCAAGAAATTTACATCTCATTGCACAGCTTATGGTCACATGCTCATCCCTATCTGCAGGGAGCCTGGGAAACATAGAATTTTAGCAGGGCTCATTGCTTCCCCCAACAAATCAGGTTCTGTTAGTAAAGAAAAAGAGGAGAATGGATATTGGCTAGGCAACTGGCAGTCTCTCCCATATTTCCTAGGCCATTTACTTTAAAAACTTTTTTATAGTGGTAAAATATGCATAATATGAAAGTTCCTCTTTTAACTATTTTTAAGTATACAATTCAGTGGCATTAAGTACATTCACAGTGTTGTATACCTATTACCACCATCCATTTCCAGAACTTCATCAGCTGAATTAGAAACTCTGTATCCATTAAACAATGACCCCATCGCCATCCCCATCTGCCCTCAGCCCCTAATGACCTTATTCTATGTTCTGCCTCTATGAATTTGCATATTTTAGGGACCTCATATAAGTGATCATATAACATTTATCCATTTGTGACTGACTCGCTTCACTGAGCATAATGTTTTCAAAGTTCATCCATGTTGTAGCAAGCATCAGTACTTCATTGCCTCCTATGACTGAATAACATTCCATTGTATGGATATACCACATTTCGTTTATCCATTCACCTGTCTATGGACATTTGGGTTGTATCTTAGTCCATTCAGGCTGCTATATTATAGTCTCTGCTATACCAGAGACTGGGTAGCTTATAAACAACAGAAATTTATTTCTCACAGTTCTAGAGGCTGAAAAGTCCAAGATCAGAGTGTCGGCATGGTCTGGTTCTGAGTGAAGGCCCTCTTCTGCCTTGTAGAAGGCCGACTTCTCACTATGGTGGAAGAGGTGAAGGATCTCTGTGGGGCCTCTTTTATAAGGACACTAATCCCTTTCATGGGGGCTCTACCCTTATGACCTATTCACCTCCTTTAAAGACCCTGTCTCTTAGTACCATCACATTGGGCATTAGGATTTCAAGATATGAATTTTGGGGAGACAAAAACATTCAGACCATAGTGGTTGTTTCCAGCTTTTCACTACTGTGAATAATGGTGCTAGGAACATTGGTACAGACCTCTGTTCAAGTTCCTGCTTTCAATTCCACCCACCTAGGGATCATATGGAAATTCTATGTTTAACTTTTCGTGGAGCCACCAAATGCACTTTACATTTTATTTAGTCTTGACAAACTTGCCAGTGTTGAAACCACACATTGAAATTCTGATAGAGAAGGGCCACCTACTGTGGACCCAGGTTACCCCCAGCAGGGCAATACTGCTCATTGCCTCCATTAAGCGACTCCTGTGTAGTATAGGCTAAAGTGAGCTGTATGGAGTTTTCATTTTAGAAATGAGAAACAAATGGAAGAGGCTAAATCAGCGCTATTACCCACTCTTCTCTGGGTAAGGAGAGCTCCAATAACTCTCCCTGACTCTGCACTTAGGCAGCCTCACCAAGTGCTTGTGGCAGCCTTATTTGGGTCTATACTGGATTCCCTCAACCAGCGTGGACTTGGAACCATGAGGTTCCAGGAGGGAGCTCTTTCCACTCCTACGCTCAACCTCAAGCCAACCTGTCACAAATTTATCAAGGAGAGGGAAGATGAACTTAGTTCATTTCATGCCCCAGGAACAGTTCTAAGTGTGCATTAGTCTAGTGGGTTAGAAGGTGGTCACCGGAGCCAGATGGCTTGTGCTCAGATCCCAGTTCTACTATTTGGTGTGTGATCTTTATTGAAATGATTTAACTTCTCTGTGCTTCAGCTTCCTCACCTATAAATTGGGGATTAATGACAGTGCTTTACTTATTTCACTTGATTGTCATGAGTTGACATGGTTAAGCAAGTACTTTAGAAAGTGCCTGCACTCTGGAAGGGCTCTGAAAGTGGGGGTAGTGTTAGCGGTACTGACATTATGATTATACCCAGGAATGTAAATTCTCTAAACTATAACAGTTAATAGCAAACTGACTATAGATCACCTCTGTAGCTCTGGTAATTAAACAAACAAACAACAAACAACAACAACAAAAAAACAAAATTAGGACACAGATGAACAAAACATGGAGAGACACAGCCAGATAGTTTGAAAAAGCCACTGGGCTTTGTCTTTGGCCTGATGTCACAAGCCTAGAAAATGCTAACACTTGGCCTCTTAAATTCGTTTCTTGCCTCCAAATTGGAGTAACTCCACCACATTCATTGCATTGTGTGAGGACTTAGGCAAAGATAGGGCTTTATAAATGATGATCACAAAACAAATAAAAACACTTAGATTAACAACCCGAAGTAGCCCTTCAAACCGTCGTTGTCCAAATGGATCTGGTGTTTGTGACCAGGTCCTGGCAGTAAAACCAAAGGAGGTTGTGGAAAACGTGAAGGTTCAGAGGCCAAGGACAGACACGAGAAAGAGTTGGAGTTGTCATGCACTGGACTTGGGCCAGATTCATGTCTGTCCACTGAGGATAGGGGTGGGATGAAACTCACCAGTCTAAGGAATTTGGGCTAATTTCCGTTCAGCATCGAATTTAAAATACCAGAAAGATTTTTTGAAGAGATGGTGAAATCTGAGTCCTCCTCTATGATTACCTAACTGAAATAGAGAAGTGGAAGCCACATGGTCGTAGCAAAGATGAGAGACGGACTGGAGGCTCTCCAGCCTTGAGACAGCGGGGGTTAGACCTGACTCGTTCTGTGAAGTGATCTGGAATCAGGTATTTATTCAGCAGTCACCTTGCGCCATCTATGGGTCCATATGCTTTACTGCAATATCAGGAGAGTAGGCTGTGATACCCTCAGACACAACGTGGTTGATTTGATTTTTAAAAACTAGTCACACCTCCCTTTTGCCGGTGAAAACCTTTCTCATTTTTTAGTTTGTTTTTGTTTTTGTTTTTGGTAGATGCAACACTTTTGGTGACTATCAATAATACTCTCTTTGGAACAAGGGGAGAAATTTTGCCTTGAGATGCAGCTGTGCATTAGGAGGGCACTGCATGCCTGGGATTCCATTTGCTAACATGTTTCTCACAGCCAGGAAAGCCTTCTTTCTACATTAAATGACCAAGACGTCATTTAAAAAATCCGGCGAGGCTTGCATTTTCCCACAGTTTACTGGAAAACGGGATGGACCAGGAGTTGGAGTGATTTCTGCTTTCTATTGTCCCAGTGTTTTATTCTTTGCACCATCTGGCCTAGGCAAGGCCACTGATTGGACACAGGGAACCCCGAGTGCTGTGAAGGGCAGGGCAGGCAAGGGAAGGGAGGACTGTTTAGAGGGCATGAGGTGGGTTCTGGATTTTAGAAAAAATGAGGGTGGCAAGAAAGGGGGATGGGCTGGTGGAGAAGCCCCTCTGTCCTCTCTACAGATCAAGAAGACCTCACATAAAAAGAAGAAGCTTGTTTCTCATAAGGCTGTCTCATATTAAGCTTTCTTCCTTTGAGTCTCCATGTCTTTGTCATCTGCCTGTTTCCATTCGAAGTTCCCTTACCCTCTCCCTGGTCCAACCATGCGGGTCTCCTTTAGTTTCTGGAAAGTACCACACCAGTGAGTTTTTGCAATCACCGGGGGTTTTTGCATCTGCTGCCCCCCTCTGCCTGGAACCATCCTTACCCTGGTAAGTCCTCTTCATGCTGTAGAGCTCAGCTTAAAAGTCACTTCCTAAAGGAGGCCTTGCCTTATCCCCTAGACTCTATGGGATCTCCTTGTGCACGCTGTGCTTTGCATTTTTCCCTCTCCTTTGGAACTCTCATCACAATTGTGGGGTTACAGGTCCAACACCTGTCTTCTCTATATTGCACGTGTGGGGCTGTCTGTATCCCCATTGTCCAGTAAGAGTTCCATGGAGGGGTCAGGAGGGGAAAAAGAGCAGGAAAATTGTACCTCTTCCATCATTAAGTTTTCTTTGAAGGTTTATTTAGAAGCCAAGCTGACCGTGCTCAATCACTGATGCACGGTAGGGTTGGGGGAGAGAATGTCGTGGGGGCCACTTTCCCAGCCGAGAAATGGGGCAGGCGCTCCGGTCCCATGGGCAGAGGAGGGACAACACTCTGCGGTGGAACTACTATTGTTACTCCTGCCCCTGGGGGTGGAGTAGGACGGTGATTGTGCAGGGGGGCCCCTGGTTGAAGCATGATAAGATCACCAAACTCAGGAAAAGGGAGAATGGACTTTTCTCCCTCAATTAATTGAGAAAAGCCATTTCCCGGAGTGCAGAGGAGAATTGGAAAGGTGAATTATACCCATAGTGCAACCTTTTAAAGTATGCATCATAATATATAATAAGCTATACATAAACCGCGAAGAAGGTGGTGCTGAGGTTTGAATGGGTTGAGCCCAACTGCAGGTCCAAACATGCTGAACTGAGAGGAGGTGAGGTGAGAAGGGCCAAGTGATCCAGTTCTAAGCCTCGTCTTTTGTTTTATCATGAATACAATAAAGTCTTGAGGTCATGTTTAAAAATATAATAATGTATATATTATTTTGAAGGTGAGAAAGAGAAAAGGTATCCTGTGAGGTTAATTTGGCTGCAGTATTTAGGCTGAATTGGAGAAGACTAGTCCAGGAAAGAGTGGTGAGTGTTAGGGCTGGAACCGAATCCACGAAGCAAGGTCTGAAGGAAGAGCTGGGGCTCAGAGTCTTTGGGGTGCTAAGGGTCCCAGAGGGGCAGACCAGCTGTCAGGGGGCACCTGGCTCAGCAGTTAGTGCCAGGATTATTTGAGGCTCATCAGAGGATCGCTTTGGGTTGCCAGCAGGAAGCACCTGGTTTTGCAAAGCTGAGACAAAAGTAGGAACTGGTGTTTGCATTCAGTCTTGGTCATTTGACTCCTGATTGGCCAAAGAGATGTGAGAATGACCAAGGGGAGGGTAGGACACTAGGTCTTGATGGTTGTACCATGATAATAGTATGTTTCCCTGGTAATGAGGTCAAGGCATATGAAGGCTCACTGACACCCCTTTAAGTTTTAGAAAAACCCTCATAGGCTCAGAGGGAGTTGCTTAGGCTATAGACACGGAGTTGACTATGATCTTTGAATCCGGCCTGGCTAACACCATGATCCTTATTCTGACAGGGGAAAACCCCAAGTGTTGGATTTAGGAATGTGTATTGGGTTTGTATTGGCCATACCATTGTCTCCCCCAAGGAAAATCTTTCATTGTCAGGTAGCAGGTAATGTTCTCAAGCCCTCCCTTGCTAAAATACCAAGTTCTTCAAAGTTTCTTCTTAAGAGCTACCCCTTGGGCACTGCTGAGGCAGTGGAAAGAGCACTGACGTGGCAGGCGAGAGTCTGGCTTCTACTCCCAGCCTCAGTACTCTGAAACTATGTCCATGAGCAAGTCATTTCACCCACCTGGAACCCAACTTCCTCACTATAAGGTGAGGGAGGTGATGTCCCTTCCATCTCTCACATCCTATAATCCTATGATCCAGTAACTGGAGGTAGTGATGCAGCTCAGCTTGGTTCTAGAAAACAAATACAGGCATCCCTCGTATGATGGACTGAATGTGTCCCCCTAAAATTAATATGTTGAAGCCCTAAACTCCAATGTGACTGTATGTGGAGATAGGGCCTTTAGGGAGTTAATTAAGGTTAAATGAAGTCAAAGTGTTGGGCCCTAATCTGATAGGACTGTTGTCCTTATAAGAAGAGAAAGAGATACTAGATCTCTCTCCCCACCCCCCTCTCTCTCTTTCTCTCTCTCTTTCCCTCTCTCTCTGTGGACCCAGACGAAAGGCCGTGTGAGGACACAGTGAGAATGTGGCCATCTGCAACCTAAGGAGAGAGCTCTCCCCAGATAACAACCCTGCTGGCACCTTGATCTTCTAGTTTCCAGAACTGTGAGAAAATAAATTTCTGTTGCTGAAGCCACCCAGCCCATGGTATTCTGCGATGGCAGCCCAAGCAGACTAATATATCTCATCCCTCAAGAGCTAGACTATGATTTATTGGTCTGTGGCCTCTGCAAGAATTTGCATTTAACTTTTTCCATTGGCAAGGGAATAGAAAAATAAACTAGGTTCTGGAAAAGAAGGAACTCCTCAGCTGCAGCACTTATAGGCCATGTCTACTAAGGCCCTAGTGACCAAGTCTTTCCCAGAGTGGAGTCATGGATGTGCTTCGGATGTTTCCTCTGACTCCAGCCGATTCTCTGACTCCACCTGGGTGTCCAACAGCTCAACTCATCTACCTGGAGTTAGCATCAGATCCCACAAGTTAAAGGACTGCCCCCTTTCAGATGCCAGTCACAAGTTCCGAGCTACCTGTACTTCAGATCAACTAGCTATAAATTGGGGGTCCCCATGACCCCCTCCTCAGGTTTGGCAATTTGCTAGAATGGCTCACAGAACCCAGGAAAACTTTACATATGTTTACTGGTTTATTATAAAGGATGAAACTCAGGAACAACCAAATGGCAGAGATGCATAAGGCAAGGTATGAGATGAGTGTGGCGAGGAGCTCCCACGCCCTCTGCGGGCGTTCCAGCTTCCCAGCATTCAGTGTATTTACAACCCAGAAGTTCTCCCAATCTCATTGTTCAAGAGTTTTTACAACCCAATTTCTAGTCCCTCCCTCCCGGACTCCAAGACTGTTGAGTGGGCGGAAATTTCCAACACTCTGATCACCTGGTTTTTCTTGTGATCAGCTCCACCCTAAGGTTATCTAAGGGCCCTACCCAAAGTCACTGTATTAGCATAAACTCAGGTGTGATTGAAAGGGGCTCATTATGAATAGTAAAAGACATTCCTATCACTCAGGGAATTCCAAGGTTTTAGGAGCTCTGTACCAGGAACCAGGGACAAAGACCAAGTATATTTATTATTCTACCACAATGTCCAACATGGATCACGTTCAGCCTTAGGTGGTCCTCTTGTACCCTTGTGGATGAGCCTGTAGGGTTACCTTCTGAGCAAAAATTGAGCATGAAATCTTGAAAAGATTTTGTTGTTGACTCAAGAAGTTTTCTGTGACTTCTGCCAAAATATCTTGGTTGTGGGGCACTGGGCAGAGTGGGAAGCTGTGGGGCAATTGGACTGTAGGCCACTGATTTCCAGAAGGGAAGGTCCATACTGTCACCCTAAAGACCTAGATCACAGGACAAAGAACATGGAGCACGTGGAAGTGTGGTAAGTTGAATTTCTGTCTTCTCTTCCTTGGGAGTTCCCTGTTTGGGGTGTGGCAGCAGATGGGCAGTGAGTGGTCTCTCAGAACTGACCTGTTCTAAGGACCCACAGAGGAGAAGCAGGAGAAGGCAAGCTGCAAAAGAGAGGGACACCAAATACAGGGATCCCTGGGGCAGCCCCAGGGATCTGAAGACCCAGAGTGACAGCAAACAAGTGGCCATGGACTTGACAGCAAACATGTGGCCATGGACTTGATCTGGACCCTGGGCTTTCTGTGGAGCAGCAGTAGGTCTTGCCTAGGCTTTCTTGGTACAACAGGATACGTATTGACATTACCCAGTGGGATGGAGAATGCAGGGCCAAAGGCCAGCTGTATGCTCCTGTGAACACACTGTATCTGGTCCTGCTAAAAGCCTTATACATGTGTGCCAGGATGGCCCCAGGCCCAGCAGGCCATCCTCCAGGGGCCTGCATTGAAATCTTATTATTCTCATTCCTGTTATTGGAAGTAGTCTAATTTGGAAAGAGACCACACTGAAATCTGACTCCATATTGTACTCTCAAAACTGTGTGTTAAGTAAAATTATTTCCTTCTCTTTTATCTGGCATTCACACAACAAAATCAGCGTTCATAATGTCACCCCAAAGGCCCTGGCTGAGGAATCCTGAAGATGAAGGATTTTTCTGAATTCTCATAGAAACAAATATTTTAAAGAGTACGTACATCTAAAGTTTGTAATCTATGGGCCAGGTAGAGATTTTTCTATATCCAGAATTTTTGATTTTCCAGAATGTCTGGGATATTATTGTTTAGTGCATACAAGATTGCATAAATATATTTTATCTACATAGGAACATAAACTCTTTTCACGCATGTTGGAAGCATTTTTTTTTAAAAACAAGATTACCTTGCTAACAGAAAATATTTATTATAGGAAGTATTAAAAGAATGCAACACTTGGAATTACTTGGAGTACTGTGTGAGCATGTAACATGACATTTTCATAAATGGATAGATGTCGACGCCTGCATCTATTTCATTTCTGAGTCTTTCACGAACCCCACTAGGTACTCTATACATGCTACAGCCTTGCTGAAGTTTTGTTGAATAATTTTTTTAAAAGTAAATGGTCTGAACCACTTATTTGCATACCTCTGGAGTTACCTTAACAGAAATGGGAGCCTTATTCAAAACAGACTAAGAGAAAGACCCAAGGGAGAACAGCTTTTCAATATGTGGTTTCAAATGTTCACAGTACATGGGTGCCTATTGCCTGCTCTCTCTTGACACTTCCACATTCAGTACAGTACAGTTCATTGCTTTGATCTATTTTCTTTTATGCTTCACTGAACACATAGTTGCAGGCTGAGATGTTAAAAGCCATCCATAGGTGGCCAGCTCTCTGATGGTGGGTCTGAAAAGAAGGAGACATCACTACTGGCCTAAGACTCCCCAGAGGTGGGAACAGCCCAGTTCCACCTTTCTGAATTTTTATTCTCCCCTTAGGTTCTCAGAATCTGTCAGAATTCTTAGTTGTAGGCAATGCAACCAGACATCAGCTGCTTTAACCTCACTTATTAAAATGACATTGGGTTGCTTGTAGGGTTGCTGGCAGAATAGGAGAAACAGGCTTGGAGCTACAGGAGCAGGGCACGATACCCACAATCGTGCCCCACAGTGCTCTGTGAGGACACCACTGCCACTGCCCTTGCCAGACACTGTACTCTGTCGCCGATGCAGCAACCCTTGTGCTCCAGGTACAGGATGGGGACAGCATGAAACCACTGCTGCCATGGAAACATGATCTTGCTGCAAATGCCGCCACCTCTAGAGAGGGTCTCAGAGTCGCTGCTTCTTTGTGTCACTAGTACCTGATTCACAGTCCAGAGTGGGTGCTTCTGATTGGTGGGTCCTGGATCCTGGGCCCATAACTACTTGCAGGGGATGCCTGGAAAGGTAGTATCCGACATTTCGGTTTTTATAGTGGCAAGTGGGCTCTGCCTTTCTTGAAGACTCATAAGAAAGGCAACTCTTCAAATAAATGGTAGGCAGTCAAAAGGAGTGAAAACTGTCCATGATATGAACTAAACTATACCAGTACCACCTTCCCCAAGAAAGAGGATAAAAACCTTGCTGTACACAGATTATTAAAAACCAAACTGAAACAAAACAAAAACTACCAGTAGTAAACACGATAGCAAGGAGATGCTTTATTCCTTAACTTTGAAAATCCTGGCTACCATGAGAATGATTTCAAATGTAATTGTTTAAAGTTTACTCTACTAGGAGATTTTGGCTTCTTCTAAATATTTTTTAAGGGAGTTTTTCTTCTTCTTTTTCCTCTTTAGAAATCTACATTATTGGTGGGCTATGGTATTGGATTGGTATGGGTTATTTTTCATTCATGGAGCTCGATAAATTGTACATAGTGGTTATGTTTCTAGAAACTTCCAAATGGGAGAGCTTCAGTCCTTAAAACCTCTGTGGGGATAATCAGGTTTTTCTTAACTCGTTTAGTCAATATCTCCTTGGATTTTACAAGAAATCAGAATTAGAGCCCAAAAGGCCACTTCTACTTAGATGGGAAAAAAAGTGTCATATCTCATTAGGTTTGTACTGTGTCACTTTGGCACCAAAAGTTTCCAGTTCATATAATTTCACTCGTACACAGAGGTGCAGTCTCAGAGTGCAGGGCATGTGGCATAGTGGTGAGAAAAGGAGAGAGTGACTTGGCAGGAAGGGCCAGAAGCCAGGGAATGGAACTTCCTGAATTGTGCTGGGCAAGCTTACCTTCCAGAGAGCACTCCCTTTCCTAAACCCTGCTGGTGTTGGTCCAGTTACTTCAGACAATCCAACTTAGTCCAACATTGTTGCAACAAATGAATTGGGGTTGTTCTAATATGATTTTCACCTCCACATTGCCAATAGCAAGTCTTGATCCAAGGGAGCATAGGGAGTAGGTATATATATATATATATATATATATATACATTAGTTCACTCTGTAACCATTTACTAAGACCCTATTATGTACTAAGCATCGCACTAAGTGCTTTACATTTATTACCTCATTTAATAATCCCTCCAACAGCCCTATCCTATGTAGTAGATCTAATTCCTTCCCCTATTTGAAAGATAAGACAACTGAGGTTCAGAGAGCTTAAGAGGCAGGAAAATTTGAATCCACATCACATGACTCCAAAGTCTGTGATTCTAGCCACTGTCTCTCACGATTTTTGGTGCTCCGGATACTGAGGTGACTGGCAGACAGTGTCTACCCTCAGCAGTGTTTGGACATCAGAAAAGAGACATCACCATACCATGTGTTTCACCCTATAATACTGTTGTATCCAGGAGCCCAGCCAAAGTTTGGATGGGAGGTAGTTCATGAAGGTTTTTTGAAGGAGGTAAAACTTGAGCTAAGTGATTGAAGGATGACCAAGATGTTTCCACAGGAAAAGCATGTGTAGAGGCGTAGAGGTGTGAGAACCTGTTCCATGGCTGGTGTGCATGTAAAGAGGAGAGAGAGAGAGAGAGAGAGAGAGAGAGAGAGAGAGAGAGAGAGGCGCAGGGGAGAGAGAATTTAAAACAGGGCTAGAAAGAAATGCAGAAAAGTAATGTGGGTGAAGAAAAGGGTGCAGATTTGAGAGCCACTTGGAGAGTAGATTCAACAAAACCTGGTGACTGATGGGATCTGATGAATGAGGGATCCATTAATTTTTAAAAAGTATTTTAGAGTAGTTTCAGGTTTATAGCAAAATTAAGAGGAAATACAGAGATTTCCCATATACCCCTCTCCCACACATGCACAGCCTCCCCATTATCAACATCCCCCTACAGAGTGGCACATTCATTACACCAGTGAACCTATGTTGACACATTATTATCCAAGGCCTATAGTTTACATTAGGGTTCACTCTTGGTGTATATTCTATGGTTTTGGATAAATGTGTAATGACATGTACCCATTATTACAGTGTTATATAGAGTATTTCCATTGCCCTCCAAATCCTCGGTGCCCCATCTATTCATCCCTCCTCCTTCCTACTCCCTGGCAACCACTGATCTTTTTATTGTCTCCATTGTTTTGCCTTTTCCAGAATGTCATATAGTTGAAATTATACAGTATTTAGCTTTTTCAGATTGGCTTCTTTCACTTAGTAATATACACTTATGCTTCCTTCATGTCTTTTCATGGTTTGATAGCTCATTTCTTTTCAGTACTGAATCATAGCCATTGTCTGGATGTACCACAGTTTATTTATCCACTCACATACTGGAGGATATCTAGGTTGCCTCCAAGTTTTAGCAGTTATGAATAAAGCTGCTATAAATATTAATGGGTAGATTTTTGTGTGGACACACAGTTTCCAACTACTTTGGGTAAATAAGAAGGAGTGTGATTGCTGGATCATATGGTCAGAGTATGTTTAGTTTTGTAAGAAATCACCAAACTGTCTTCTAAAGTGGCTGCACCCTTTTGCATTCCCACTAGCAATGAATGAGAGTTCCTGTTGCTCCACATCCTCACCAGCATTTGCTGTTGTCAGAGTTCTGGATTTTGGCTATTTTAATTGTGTAGTGGTATCTTGTTGCTTTAGTTTGCATTTTCCTGATGACATATGATAGGGAACATCTTTTCATATGTTTATTGCCATCTGTATATATTCTTTGATGAGGTGTCTGTGAAGGGCTTTGGCCCATTTTTAAATTGGATTGTTCATTTTCTTATTGTTGGCTTTTAAGAGTTCTTCATGTATTTTGGAGAACAGTACTTTATCAGATGTGTCTTTTGCAAATATTTTCTCCCAGTCTGTGGCTTGTCTTCTCGTTATTTTGACATTGTATTTCACAGAGCAGAAGTTTTAAATTTTAATGAAGTCTAGCTTATCAATTATTTCTTTCATGTATTGTGCCTTTGGTGTTGTGTCTAAAAAGTCATTACCATACCCAAGATGCCATACCCTAGGCTGTCTCCTATGTTATCTACTAGGAGTTTTATAGTTTGGAGTTTTACATTTGGGTCTATGATCCATTTTGAGTTATTTTTCATGAAGAGCATAAGGTTTGTGTCTAGAGTCTTTTTTTCTTTTTTTTTTTTTTGCCTGTGAATGTCCAGTTGTTCCAGCACCATTTGTTGAAAATATTTTCTTTGCTCCATTGTATTGCCTTTGATCCTTTGTCAAAGACCAGTTGACTATATTTATATATGTCAATGTCTGGGTTAAATTTTAATTTTATTCATAGTGTTAATGAGTGCCTGCTTTAAACCAAGTACTGTAGTAAATTCTGGAAATACAGGGTACAACAAGAGAGATGTCTTCCTTGTTCTCGTGGATTGTACAATATATGAAGAAGAAAGGATCAGAGATAACTCCATATTTCTAGTTTAGATGATGGGGCAGGAAACCCAGAAGCAGTAGGTTGATGTGGGAAGATGCTTAGCCTTGGCAAGTTTGACATTTCTGTAAGACATCATAAAAAACAGCCAACAGGTAGTGGAGTATACAGATGTGGAGCTAGGAGAGAAATCTGGGCTTGAGATATAGATTTGGGCACCATCTTGCATGGATGTGGTAATGAAAACCATGCATATAAGTGTGATTGCTCAAGGAATGTGTATTGGGGCGGGGGGCGGGCAAAGAGAAGGAGTCAGACAGTGGAATTCTGGGGGAACTCCAGCATTTAGAGGAAGAAGAATGGAAAGGACTGCAGAGAAGTTGCAAACAAGTGGTCAGAGAGTTAGGAGGGAACCATGAGAGAGTCATGTTATGGAAGCAAAGTGTTATGGACTGAATTGTGCCACCCACCCCCAAAATTTGTATGTTGAAAGCCTAACTTCCAATGGCCTGTATTTAGAGATAGACCTTAAAGAGATAGTTAAGGTTAAAGGAGGTCATAAGGATGGGACCCTAATCCAATAGGACTGGTATCTTTATAAGAAGAGGAAGAGACACCAGAGATTTCTCTCTCATTCTCTGCATGCACAGAGAAGAGGCTATGTCAGGACTCAGAGAGATAGTGTCATCTTTAAGTCAGGAAGAGAGGCCAAACTGGAACCAACCCTGCCAGCACCTTGATCTTGGAGATCCAGCCTCCAGAACTATGAGAAAGCAAATGTCTGTCGTTTGAGCCACCCAGCCTGTGGTATTTTGTTATGGCAACTTGAGTAGACTAATACTCAAAGAGAGGAGAGAGTTTCAAGGATGGTTTAAAGAAAGACAAATATCAATAAAGATAAGAGTAGACATGTGTTCTCTGAATTTGGCAATTCTGTGACCCTAGCAAGAGCAAGGAAGTACCACGGTCAGAAGACAGGCTGCAGTGAATTTAAGGATAACATCAGCAGGAGGAAGGACCACATGTTTTACATGCAAGCATGGCCTCTAGGTTGGAGTGTGGCAGCTCCTACCATCTGTGTCCGTAATCTTGTGAAGTCTTTGTGCAGACTCCCCCAGGGACCAGCATAGTATGTGGCACGTAGCAGGTTCACACTCATGCCTGTTGAATGACCTTCCTCTGCTGTGCACTGGCTTAGGTGTAGAGTTAGGTGAAACTTGCTTGACCAGTGAGGCAGCCTTATATAGTAGCATGAGTGATGTGAATTTAGTGCTGTCTAGGCACGAGGCATTGTCCTAAACCATTTGCATATATTTTCTCATGTAATTTTCATAACAACTTTATGAGTTAGGCACTATTATTATTGGGTTGGCCAAAAAGTTCCTTTGGTTTTTAAATAAAAACAAAAGACACATTTTTCATTTTCACCAAGAACTTTGTTGAACAACGTAGTCACTGTTTTGTTCCACTACCTTCTGCCATTTTTCAGGCAACTTCAAAAGTTCTTCCAAAAACTTTTTATGTTTTTGAGCAAAGAACTCTTCCAGGTGTCTTTTACAGTCTTCCAGGGAATTGAAAATTTTTCCATAAAGAGAATTTTGTAAAGACCAAAATAAATGGAAATCCAAAGGTGTAATGTCTGGTGAATACGGTGGATAAATCAGAACTTCCCAGCCAAGCTGTAACAGTTTTTGCCTGGACATCAAAGAAACATGCGGCCTTGCGTTATCCTGATGGAAGATTATGCATTTTCTGTTGACTAATTCCGGACGCTTTTCATCAGGTGCTGCTTTCAGTTGGTCTAATTGGGAGCAGTACTTGCTGGAATTAATCGTTTGGTTTTCCAGAAGGAGCTCGTAATAGAGGACTCCCTTCCAGTCCTACCATATACACAACATCTCCTTCTTTGGATGAAGACCGGCCTTTGGTGTGGTTGGTGGTGGTTCATTTCGCTTGCCCCGCAATCTCTTCCGTTCCACATTATTGTACAGTATCCAGTTTTCATCACCCGTCACAATTTGTTTTAAAAACGGAACGTTTTCGTTACGTTTCAGTAGAGAATTGCACGCGGAAATACAGTCAAGAAGGTTTTTTCACTTCACTTATGTGGAACCCAAACATCAAAGTGATTCACATAACCAAGGTGGTGCAAATGATTTTCAGCGCTTGATTTGGATATTTTGAGTATGTCGGCTATCTTCTGCGTGGTATAACATTGATTGTTGTCAATTAATGTCTCGATTTGATCGCTATCAACTTCAAGTGTTCTACCTGACCGTGGAGCATCGTCTAGTGAGAAATCTCCAGCACAAAACTTTGCAAACCGCTTTTGACACATTCTATCTGTCACAGCACCTTCTCCATACACTGTACAATTTTTTTTTTTTTTGCATTTCGGTTGCGTTTTTACCTTTCTTGAAATAATGAAGCATAATATGCCGAAAATGTTGCTCTTTTTCTTCCATCTTCAATACTAGAAGGGCTACACAAAAATTCACCAATTTTGATAACTTTTTAAAAATTGCACTCTGATATGACAGCTGTCACAATACAATCTAACAAAATTGTTTCGAATGAAGTTAAAGACAACTAAGTGCTACTAGAGTCATCTTACGGAAAAAAACTAACGAACCTTTTGGCCAACCCAATATTATGCTCATTTTTCTTATGGAAAAACTGAACTATAGTTTCAAACAATCTGATCCCAGAGCTCAAGCCCTTAACCACCACCTTCTGTAGCTCATATCCTTTTACCATCTGCCATCCCTGGATGCAGACCCCTGGGTCTGCCCTGTGGAGACTTGAGGAACTGACTGGGCCTCAGTATCCTAACATGCAGTGTGTGGACTTTGGAGAAGATGATTCTCTAAGGCGCTTTCTGCCTCTAATGATCTATGATCTGATGGTTTGTACCAAATTACACTCTAGTGACCTGGCATTAACCTCTGCAGAAAAGTCAACCAGAAGTTGTCGGTCAAGACCAGTGGTCATGGGCTTCCCTGGTGACGCAGTGGTTAAGACTCCTCCTACCAATGCAGGAGACATGGGTTCGAGCCCTGGTCCGGGAAGATCCCACATGCCACGGAGCAACTAAGCCCATGTGTCACAACTACTGAGCCTGCGCTCTAGAGCCCGTGAGCCACAACTACTGAGCCCCCGTGCCACGACTACTGAAGCCCGTGTGCCTAGAGCCCATGCTCCGCAGCAAGAGAAGCCACCACAGTAAGAAGCCCGCATACCCCAACGAAGAGTATCCCCTGCTCGCTGCAACTAGAGAAAGCCCGCGTGCAGCAACGAAAACCCAATGCAGCCAAAAATAAATAAATTAATTAAAACAATTAAAAAAAAAAAAGACCAGTGGTCAGGACCATGGGGAGGTCCTATGTTGAGTGTCTTGCCTATGACACACCACCCCCTATTTATGCAGGCAGGGAACATGGGGAGTCCCCCAACAGTTAATGGGGGAGTGGGGGGATGTACATGGGGTGACCGAGAGGCATGATGTGGGTTCCATGCCAGGCAGGGTGGCGGTGGGCTTGGGAGAAGCCCCTGCCTCTGCTCCATGTTGCTGCCTCCACTCGTTGTCTAGGATGTGAGGGGAGTTCCGGCTGAGGGTCAGCGATCAAGTATTTCATGGAGGGGAACAATCATCCAGTCACCACCACTTTGCTGAAGGGTTTAACAATGCCAAGTTCGGGCAGGGGTCTGGGCAAATTTTAGTTCCAGGGTCCCTGTCTATATATATGACTTAATTAAAAACATATCACAAAAATATATGAATCCACGTGAGGCCCATATGATTTGTCAATGAAGATACAGAACAGTGGGTAGAGAAGAGGTACTTATGGATTTACTTACTGTCCAGTTAATGCACATGAAGATCCTTGCTTAGGTCTGGCAACCACCTGTTTGTTGTCAAATGCACTGTTCCTGGATAATTTCATATCTTCCACGAGGAAAAGGTACAACGCTGTTATCACAATGCCGTGGTTCTTCAGAACCTGTTTGTATTGAAACAGTCTAGATCTTCCAGCCTCTGCCATCCCTTCATTTCATTTACTTAATGCTGATTACGGCTTTAGTCATGATACTGCCTCGTCCATCAGGCTGCCGGTGAATACTGGCTTCCAGTGCCTGTCTCTGAGATTGTTACTGGACCTCTCTGAGGATAATCACAAATGCAAGTCATACTCAGAGCGCACAGGAAAATGTGAACGATCATTTGGTTTTTGGCCATGTTCAGAATTTTGTAGCATAAGGTGGAATAGCGTTATCTTCCAATCACATATTCTTTTGAAATTGTTAGATCATTATCATTGCATTCCTACAACGTGATCTTCTTCCACGCTGACTGCAGCTCCCTCTTTCATATACCACCCAAGCTGGGAGGAGAGGTGAAGTGATCGTGGGCAGGTGGAGAAGAGTGTGATCTTATTCATATAAGGAATGGGTGTCCCATGCCAGGCACAGCTTAACACTGACCCAGGAGAGCATGAGGTCACCAACCAATTGTAGGCAGGGGGGACATCACTTGGAAGAGCCTGTGGTGAGAGGGGGGACTGTGGCGGGGGGAGGGGTGCACAGCCTAAAGCACGCCTGCCCCCATCCTGCTTCCCTCAGTGCTGTAGCCAGAGGCAGCACTTTGGTCAGGATGTGGACAGATTAGAGCCCATGTACCGGCCTGCACACGTGGCTCAAACCAGTGGTCTGTATTTGTTTTCTATTGCTGCCATAACAAATTACTACATATCCGTGGCTTAACATTACTCATCTATTATCTCACAGTCATATGGGTCAGAAGTCTGGGTACACATGGCTCAGCTGGTTCTCTGTTCCAGATTTCACAAGGCCAAAGTCAAGGTGTGGACAGGGCTGTGTTCCCTTCTGGAGGCTCTAGGGATGCATCTGCTTACAAGCTCATTCAGATTGTTGGCAAAATTCAGTTCCACGTGGTTACAGGAATGAGGTTCCCATTTCCTTGCTGGCTGTCGACCAGGTGTCATTCTCAGCTCCTAGAGGCCACCTGCGTTCCTTGGCTTGTGGCCCCCTTTTAATCCATTATCAATGCCAGCAGCAGCAGGCTGAGTCTTTCTCATGCTTTGAATCTCTCTGATTTTCCCTTCTGCCTCATTTCCGCTTCCAGCTAGAGAAAGTGCTCTGCTCTTAAGGGCTCATGTGATTAGATTGGGCCCGCCTGGATAATCCAGAGTACTCTCCCTAATTAAGGTCTGTACCTTAATTATATCTGCACAGTCCCTTCTGCCATATAACATAACAGATTTAGAGGTTCCAGGTTGGATTATGTACATCTTTGGAGGCCATCACTCTGCCTACCACAAGGATTGCTGGTTGTCCTAAACGCTGAATTCATCCTGTGTCTGATATGAATAAGCTTCATCCCAAATTAGGATGTCAGCACCGTTCTGGCAGCTCAATAACTGTAAGGACCCAGGAAAGAAATACCCCACTGGCCAGCAGGAACAATCCACTTAGCAGTCCACCTTCTTGGAACGAACCTTGGCCATGGGGCCTGGCACTACACATGAGCATGATCCCAGAGCTCCTTGGGCCATGTGGTCCCCTCCCCAGGTGGATACAGGGGTTGGGGTAGAGGGCCAGAATGTGGAAGAACATCCCCGAAGGGAGAAGCAGGGACGGGCCAACTTAGGTCCCTGTTTGTGCTCCTGCCTGGACGGTACTGCTGATTCTGGGTATTCCCAGGCACTGGAGAGGAGCTCAAGGAAGGCATTCCAAAGCACAGGTGCTCCCGAAATGCGCCAGGGTAGGGGCGCTGCTTGCTTGGTTCCAAGGGCAAGGCAGTGCTGCTTCTAGCAAATAAACTGAGAACTAAGAACTCAACTTTCTTATTCTTTGTGTAATATCGCTATAGAGTGCAGATCAGTGCCCTGCTGGGTTTGCCCTGGTCAGGCAGTGGTGTGTGTGACAGAGCCTCCAGAGGCTTTCATTTCAGCCAGCCTTGGTTCAAGTCCCCAGTATTGGTTCAATAGCCCATATTGGCTGGATGACCTCGGACCAATTACTTCATCACGTGAGCCACTGTCTCTTCATCTGTGTAGTGGAATGAAGGCAATGATAGTGAACACTGGCTCTCTGAGGGATGACAGATATCACAGCTACTTTACCCTAATATCTGCCCATTATATTCAGCTTTTAATGTTGTGATGATCAAGTGAGATGGTATATGTAAAAATCCCTGGAATACAATAAGCGATCCGTACATTTCAGCAATAAGCTTTAACTGAGCTGATAAATGGTTAACAACCGGCTCTCTGGGGAAGGAGAGGAGGAGGACTTGTAGCATTGCAGATGGCCAGGGGCTACATACTCCCACCGCAGCTAATTTCAAACTAACCACATGGTGTCACTGAATTGGGAGTTGAGAAGCGAGGCTAAACGCTGGCTCCGTGGGCCGGGGGCAGCCAGCTCCAGCACCCACTCGGTGAGCTCCTAATTTGTGCCAGGCACAGTGTTCACACTGGGGGCACAGTAATGCCTATGATTTTACAGTTCTCTTCTTGGCACTCTTTTTCCCTTCTCCAACCAAAAGTACAAGTCTCCAAAATGCTTTGTAAATAAGACGTAGCTCTAGGTAGAGAAGCAGGAACCCGGTAACCTCTCAACGTGTCCGTCAGCTCTTGCCTGAACCAGTAGAGGAAGTGTTACTTCTGGCTTCTTTGCAAGCCAGCAGTCTTGTTTCCATAGAGCTGAGCGGGGGTATGATTAACGCCAGAAGCGCTGCTCCTCTCATTAGTTTGGGGTTTGGTGTTGGTGGAGACATTTCATTTCCTGGAGGCCAACTCAGCAGCTCTCGTAGGGGAAGGTGCTGGCTCTTCCATTCATTATCGTGGGGACTGAGTGACCCTGGTAGGAACCAGAGTCATTTCCCAGTTGTCTGAGGTCTCACCCTTAACCACGCCCATGCTTCATTCTCCCAAGCACTTCGAGGATGCCAGGGCTTCCATTATGACTGGCATCTGGTGTTCTTAATACAGAAGCAATTTAACTGTTCTCAAAGTGGGAGAGAGAATTTTTGAAGATTGGCGAAAGAAGCAGGTTGTTAAGCCTCTATGTAGAGTACTTGGAAATGTGTAAACTGGTAAAACTAGAGGTCAAGGAGAAGTAGGTTGTTTCTACCTCACCATCTTGAGTCATTGAACTCAGGTACTGTAAGTTGTTTTATATCATTTCTCAGAAGCCAACCTCTTTTCTCACCTTAAGTTTCCATGTAAGTTGGTATTATGGGGGAAGGAAAGCATAATGCAAGCACTGTTGTTACTGGTGTTTAAAAAGGGCCATTAACACAACATTGTAGGTCAACTATACTTCAATTAAAAAAATTCAGGGGCTTCCCTGGTGGTCCAGTGGTTAAGACTCCATGCTTCCAATGCAGGGGGAGTGGGTTCGATCCCTGGTTGGGGAACTAAGATCCCACATGCCACGCGTGGTGTGGCCAAAAAAAAAAAAAAAAACCATAAATAAAAATGCTTTTCTTTCTGAAGGAAAAAAAATTTAAAAGGGCCATTAAAAATAAAGTTAATATCTACCCTTCTTAATACACCCAGCTGGAAATTAATGTAAAAGCTGGGATCCTGATGGCTTGTGTGAGTGAGTGTATGTGTGTGTGTGTGTGTGTGTGTAAACTTATAATAAAATCTATTTGGGATGTTTGAGATTATTTTATTTATTCTTTTTTTTAAACCACACTTGTGAATTAAAATATGTATTTCATATGAGTTCAAGCTAAATTCCCAAATTTTAGAATAAAGGACAAACTCTCAGAAATTCAAAAGGGTTCTTCAATATAAATAGAAGGAACAAATTGTGACTCAAGGATAGTAGAAAGTAGAAAACAACTACAGCTTATTTTTGGAGCAGCATTTTGGGTATGGGTGGGGTGTTTTCATTAACCTATAGATGCCAGGATTTTCCATTTTAGATAACTCTAATTGATTTCTCATGTGTCAAGGATTTAGCATTGTTAGTTTCCACAATAGTGTTCACATTTATTATAGAGTATTACATCCTTTTCCAGGTTGGAGCTTTTGGGTTCAAAATAGTAAATGTGCAATAAGAATTGGATTATTATTTTGCTTCAATTAAAAAAAAATCTCATCCATTTTCCTTTTTTTGCTTGGAGTCTCAAGACAATGCTGATAATTATAATTTTACAATTACAATTAAAAAATAAATATTTATTGAGTGCTTTCTGTATAGGTAGTATTACTCTTTGTTTCTGAAATGTTTTTTAATGGTAAAAAGATATTCTAAAAGTTGGCCCATGTTGACAAGACATGGAAACAGGAAAACATGGAGTTATGGGGTCAGTGAATAGCAGAAATTCAATTGAGAACAATGAAGTTAAAATGCCAAAATGTCATTTTGAGTGGAAACTGTGATAGTCTTGAATGCTACGGTAAGGTGCCTGTATTTTAAAATCATCAATGACTTCCTTTTGCCTGAAAAATTAAAAGCAGAGAAAGGGTAGTAGTGATGGTGTGATATTATCAGAAGTACTTTTTTAGATATATGTAGAAATATATAAAAGGTGAATTGGAACAAGGAGAGGATAAAAACCTGAGTTAAGAGTAGGATTGCCGATAAATACAAGGTGTCCAGTTAAATTTAAATTTCAGATAAGCAAAAAATATTTTTTTTTAAGTTTAAGAATGTCCCGTGCAATATTTGGGACATGCTTGTACCAAAATAACTATTTGTAGTTTATCTGAAATTCATATTTAATTGAGTTACCTGTAATTTTATTTGCTAAATCTGGCAGTCCTATTTAGGAAGTTACTGCAATAGTCCAAGTAAGAGGTAACAAAGGCCAACCAGGGCAGTGCAAGAAGAAACTGATAGAAGGGTATGGATGTGAAAGAACTGAGAAGGTAAAATCGATAGGACTTCACAACTGATAAGAGAAAATCATGTGGCTTGAAATACTATAATATGGAAAGATGAGCTAGAATCTAATAGACTAATTTTCTAATAGAAAATTTAGATATTTCAAGGAAAAAAAATTGGCTAACTTGACATAGCGTAGTGATTCTGTGAATTGATAGCCTTGACAAGTACAATGACACAAACATTAAAAGAAATCAGTGCAATTTTAAATTAAATTGAAATAAAAATTTAATAAAAGTTATATTCTTTGAAGAATAATTAGCATTTTCATAGAGGTATTGCACAGTTTAAATATTTTATTAATAGCATTGGGGATGTTAGGCTGCTTTTTCATAATCCAGATAAATGAAAGCTCGTGGCTTTTATTCTCCCAAGGCATTTAAATATGTACCTTAAATCAAACAACGTCCGTGTGTTTCATTTCTGCTGAGGAAATAGTCTTTGAAAGGGAATCTGTTATCAAGCTGGGCAAAATAACTTGTGCCTCATATCAATGAGTAGGATTCAAGGGTGTTTTACGAAATCCGGCATTAAAATTATTAGACAATATTCCCATTTATTTTAGTACAGTCAACTGGGCAATTATATCTTTCCAGACTTTGATTTCTAGACATACATATTTCTAAACATATATGTTTAGAAAGATGGTAGAATAAATTTAGAAGATGGTGGAATAAATTAGAAATTATAAAGACGTTCCTTGAGAACTTTTAAACTCTTATAAAGCCCATTTAAATGAATTCAATAAATATTTATTAGGTACCTTTTTTGAACCCAGTTTCTACCAATTACTCACAAGAAGACAGACTCTCTCCTCATAATCTTAAAGACCAAATCAATTATGGAGCAATCAAGTAGGAATAGAAACTTCAAGTAAAAAGCTATGTTTCCCCATTTTCCTTGCTCTCTAAACCCCTAACTGTCTGCTACGGTAGCTCCCTGTATCTGCCAGGGTCCAGTAGGGGGACAGAAACTACACTATTTGGACAGAGAGAATTTAACATAAAGAATTGTTAACCAGGCATAATGATGTGACCTAGGTAATTGAGAAGCAAAAAGAGAACTCTAATGTATCATGGAGGCAGCAACAGCAACGACCAGCCCTGGGGCAGGGGAAACAAGAAGAAGAGGTTAAAATGACTAAAACTTAGGGCTTCCCTGGTGGCGCAGTGGTTGAGAATCTGCCTGCCAATGCAGGGGACACGGGTTCGAGCCCTGGTCTGGGAAGATCCCATATGCCGCTGGGCAACTAGGCCCGTGAGCCACAACTACTGAGCCTGCGCGTCTGGAGCCTGTGCTCCGCAACAAGGGAGGCCGCGAATGTGAGAGGCCCGCGCACCGCGATGAAGAGTGGCCCCCGCTTGCCGCAACTAGAGGAAGCCCTAGCACAGAAACGAAGACCCAACACAGCCAAAAAAATAAATAAATAATAATTAAAGGTGCTAATAATTAAAAAAAAAAATAAAAAGACTAAAACTTAGAAACGTACAGGAGGAGCCTTGTATGCCTGGAACCCAGACCTCTGAGGAGGGGTCTCCAGTCTGTTAGGGCTGGTGTCTCTGGGGAGTGTGGGGAGGGGTAATGAAACTAGCTCTGCACATCTTAGAAAAAAATTGCAAAGTGGATTCAGCTGATGCTAATGGAAGGCACTGCTGCTGCCGCGGTGCCCTGGGGTGATGTTCACACAAACATGGGCCAGATGGAGAAGAGCAAGTCCCTTCTTCCTGCTTCAGCCTTGCAGTCTCCTTCTAGAGCCTCTATTGGCAAGAGCCTAAATGGATCCAGTTGTCAAAAGTAGAAACGTAGTTTTCAGACTCCTAACCTCAGCATCACAATGCAGAGTATAGAAGAATTGATTTGAGCTGAGAGACCATCACTTAATGACTGGTCCATCTAAATGCTTCTCCTGGGTCACATGTTGCCTTCTCCAATGGAACCCCTGCCCTGTCCCAGAATGACCTTTCCAAAGCCCTCCAAATCTTCTCATGATCTCAGAATAAAGGCAAAGATCTCTACCATGACCCACAGACCTGCATGATTTGACTCCTGCACGTTGCGTTTCCATCCTCATCCTGGACCTCGATGTATCTGTAGCCTGTTCGCCTGCCTCCCAGTCCTTGAATGTGCCATGTTCTCTTCTCCTTCAGGGCTTTTGTACACACTACTCGCTGTGCTTGGAATATTCTTCCCCTCCTCTTTGCCTAGTGTAGTCCTACTCAATGTTGAGATCTCGGCTCAAGAATGGTTACTTCTTTAGGAGAGCTTCCTCTGCTCCCTAGACTAGAGACCTCTCTGTTAAACATTTCCATGGCTTCCTTGCTCTATTCATGATTTGAAATTGGGTTGTTGTATTTGACTAACGTGTCTTTCCCCACTATATTGTGAGCGACTCAAGGGTGGGGATTATGTCTGGTTTGCTCCCCACTGTTATTTCAGTGTCTACAAGGCGTCTGGCACATAGCAGGTGCTCAACAAATACTTATCACATGACCAAATGACTGAAACAAATTATTTTGTGAGGATGAAGGGTTTATTATAATAATTTAGGATGCTATTGTCACAAATACTGTCATTTCACTATAAAGAAAAACAATTGGTAAGGAGCACTCTGAAAACATGTTAATTTTTCAGGGTCCAGGTTCAGAACAGTGAATCCCAAACAGTGGGAGGCTTTTCCTTATTAACTCATTCCAAGGTCCAGTTTCCCAGTGCTCTTTTTATTTCCTAGATTAGTTTATTTCTGAAGGAGGTCAATCCTGTTCACAGAGTAGATTATAGACCATCACAACAGAGTGTAACAGGCCAGTATTTTTACAGACAATACACATACAGAGTATATGTGTGTGGGTAAGTGTGTGTGTGTGAGGTCTTATATTTTCCCTTTCTGAATTCCAAAAGTAAAGGGGAGCTTGCTTATTGATTGCTTGACTGATGGATTGACTTAAACCTTTCTCAGAGCTGGGGTCACATGGGTTTCCATAGCACCACAAGTTGGGTTGTAATGATAGAGTTCTGATTGGGTGCCACCAAGCCCAGGCCAGTTGACTTTTCCGTGAAGTGAAATAGTCTGTACATCCTGCATTTTCAAGGTCCTAGCAACAGATTTTCTGCATGCCTCTCTTCATACAAAATCCTGCTCCATGGGAACCAGCGCAAACATGCAGGCCCAGCACCATCCAAGTTCATTCTTAGAAAAGAAACATTTCTTCAAAGGAAGCATGGTCTCCCCACCCTACAGACAACCTTTTACATTCTCAGAAGAGCAGTTCGTTTTCCTGGTGCGACACGTCTCAGACACCTGTATTTATGATTAGGGTCTTTGTTCTATAAACTGAAGGTCTACTCCAACAATTTTCCGAGAACCACAGATTGGTCTCTACCAAACATTCTTTTGAGTCTCCATCTTGCGAGACAGAAAAGTGTTTACAGCCTTGAAGCGGTGGTTCTAGTTTTCACCCTTCCCATCAATGCCGCAAAGATGTGAAGGGTAAGTTACGGTCAGGGCTTAGGTTTAAAATACCGCGAGTAACACAGCCGCCCAGCAGACTCTGCAAGAAGAAAGTTTTTTACAAGCGTGTTTATTCATTTAGTCATCCACTCATTCAACCCACATTTACTGAGTGTTTACTATGTGTGAAGCATTGCTCTAGGCACTGGAACTATTGAGTTGATAGGGAGAAACAGATCATAAATAAATAAGATAATATCAGGCTATGATCAGCCCCAAAATGAATATAGGGAGGGACTTGTGGGCCTGCACTGGGATGGGTGGTCACTGATGTCATTGATGAGATGAGGTTTAAGTAGAAATCTGAATGACAAGAAGGCACCGATTATTAAGACATGTGGGAAGAGCATGTCAGGTAGAGGGGGCAAATTGTGCTAAAGCCCTCACGTGGAAGTGAATTTGGCTAAGCGTGACTGGTGTGTAGGGGGTGAGGGGCCTGGGAAGGAGAACCCAGCCCAGAGATGATGGCATAGAAGAGTGACTTACCTCCTCCACACTCTGTCCCATTTTGTCTTTTCCCTGTGCTGGGACTAATGCATTTTCTGTTATACCCATTCATGATTACTGCTTAGGTTCAGTTGGAGCACCCATTTGCCCTACTACTATACTCCATCAGTTCAACTTTAAGTATAGTTTGAGAAAGAGATAATACAGTTCTGAGCTTAACCTTGGAATATTGTATAAGGCAGCTACTACATAATACACTTGGGTATTAGAAAATAAGATAAGTAAGATTGGCTATGGGGCTGTATGTTCTGCTAGATAACCCCCCTCCCCACTAATCTTCTGTTAGATTTTTACAGCCCATAAGAACAAATTCATGTGTTTATTAAGCCTTCAGCAAAGCTGTACATTCACTGACTTCCCAGACTACCCTAGAACCACAGAGTCTGGGTTGGTACAAGCCTTAGGGTCACCTAATAATCTACACCAACCTCCCTCTAATTCTAATTGTTTTGTGTCCTGATGAGTGATCATCCTGCCTTTGCTTGAACACGCCCAGTGACACTGTCTGCTTTTTGAGTCAACTTGTTTCATTGCTGGATAGCTCTGGTCATTAATACAAAGAGTGGCTTTCTAAGTTGAACTCTGCCACCCTATCTTTCACCCTTGGGGCAGGCAAGGACAAACAACAAAGGAACTTCCCAGTATGTCTTCTAACATTTTTGGACTTTTTGTAGGCTAATCGGCAGAACGGTATAACTGAACACACACACAAACACACACACACATTCAAAGGCAACTGTAAAATTGGAGTTAGATTACAATATTATCAGAGGACCTTAGGAGGAGGTACTTCTGTCACTGTTTTGTCTCAAATCTTTGCTGTTTTCAGAGCCAGCAGAAGTAATGAGGCCTGGGTGTCTCTGACTGACTATATGTTTTGGCCCCTCCTATGGCTGAGACCTGTAAGCACCAAGTCCTTTACTTTGGATTTCTGGGATCTAGAAGCAGACCTTTTATATTCCTCTCAAAACAGGGCCAGGGCTTCCAGAGGGTGGAAGATTGAAAGTATTGAGAAAGAGTGAAAACATGCTTGCAGTATTCTGTAGTTTGGCAAAATGGTGATTCTCACAGTATGTCTCCCCATCCCCCCTGCAGATGAATCACCTGGGACCATTTTTATTTTTAATTAATTAATTTTTCCCCCAACCTTACAGTGTTTATTTGATCATTGTTTCATTTATCTGATTGTGTTTATATGCATTAGGTTCTTTATTCATTGGTTTTTAAAAAAATTTTTATTGGAATATAGTAGATTTACAACGTTGTGTTAGTTTCAGGTGTACAGCAAAGTGAATCAGTTATACATATATCCACTCTTTTTTAGATTTTTTCCCTATAGAGGCCATTACAGAGTATTGAGTAGAGTTCCCTGTGCAAACAGTAGGTCCTTATTAGTTATCTATTTCATATATAGTAGTGTGTATATGTCAATCCCAATCTTCCAATTTATCCCTCCTCCTCCCCCCTTACCCCCTGATAACCATAGGTTTGTTTTCTACATCTGTAACTCTATTTCTGTTTTGTAGATAAGTTCATTGGTACCCTTTTTTTTAGATTCCACATGTAAGTGATATCATATGATATTTGTCTTTCTCTGTCTGACTTAACTTCACTCAGTATGAAAATCTCTAGGTCCATCCATGTTGCTGCAAATGGCATTAAGGATCTTTTTTAAATGTACAGGTTCTTATGACTGGCTTCAGTCAAATGAATTCATATTTCTAGGGGCAGGGATCCCGTGTCTGAATTTTTAACCAGCTCTTCAGGAAGCCATAATGCTCATAAAAGTATGAGAATACTGCTATAAAACATAAGGAAAAAGAAGAAGAAGGAATGAGGAATAGCTCTGATGAAGGAGAATAAGAAGGGAGGAAAGGCCTCCTACCAGTGGTCTCAGATAGAAAATGAATCCCTTATGTAAGTTATGGTACAAACAACCATCATAAAATATAACAAGCAAATGCTGTAGATGAATATATATTGACATGAAAATATATCTATGATATACTGTCAAATGCAAAATAGTGTGATGAGATAATTCCATTTTATATGTATGTATGCATAGAAAAATCTCTCAATTCATGCAGCCTAAGACTATTCATTAACAGTGGTGAACAAGACTGGTAGGGTACTTTGTTCACAGTCTAGTAAGTATACATTCAGCACTGTGTTAGCACACTATTTATGGATATAGAAATTTCTATTGCCTTTATGAATTTTCCAACTTATACATAGATACCACATTGTTTTCATAATAAAAAATAATAAAAAATGAACATAAACGCTCTCCTAATACAGTATATGCCTTATGTATTATGAATCATGTTCTTTTCTGCCCTCTTCTTCTTTTGCACTGGTTTTTTTTTTCATCACGGTCTATCCTTTCTTTTCTATATCCAAGTCATCAGTAATATTCTACCAATTTTGTGTGGAGAAAAATCAAGTTCATTTCATTTATTATGCACATAACATGTATGGGTGTATCAATATCTGGCTGCATAAGTATTGTTCATGACATCTTTCCTGTTGTTTTCTCTCCAGTCTGGTGCTTTTTTCTGGTTCAGACTACATGATACACAAATGAGTAATAATTCCTGGTAAGGAAGCCAGGAGTCAGTGGCAGTACGTCTCAGTGTATTTCAGATCGGTCCGTAGTATGGGAGTACTCCCCGAGATTTTATGTCCAGTTCTAACTAGTCCCTCTTCCAGGACCAAACAAGACTGGACACGAACTAAAGGTGGTCAAGTGACTTTAACAGGGAAGCACCTTGAACTCGGCTGTATTGGCTGAAAGAGGAGCTGTACAGTGAAAGGAGAGAAGTAGGAACTGTATCAGGCAGCCTTTCTGCCTTCCCTTCCCTCCTGACCAGACTTGGTTTAAAGACTCTCTTTTGCTTTATAGACATAGTTCAATAATCCTGAATTTTATAGGCTATAGGAAGACCGAGCAGGTGCAACATCTTTTGAATTCAGCTTTATTGGAGCCTGAGACCTGAGGAAGTCTATTGCACAAGTATTCAGTTACCCCAGATGATGCAAATCTAGAAATGAGAAACATGTTTTCTTTCCTTTTTTCCTTCTTTCTGGCTTAGCGAAGTCACCAAAACTCTAGGTTATCATGTTGTAATATGTTTTCAACATATTTTCAGCTCACAGATGCCTTTGCTTGATTTCCTTCCAGCAGACCCTGTTCCTCATGCATTTCTAATGTTAAGTCATGGCCCACAGTCAAGCATATGATAAGCCTTATGTTTCTTCTGGACCAATGTGAGTGAGGCTTAGGCTTAGAACTGTGGGAGAATGTAGATGGGAAGAGGAGTGAGGGGTTTCTCCCACACTCCAAGCTCACTGTTAAGCTATTACTATTCTGGGAATGATAGAGAGAACATTGCTGAGATATTTGCTGTGTGGGACCAGGGTCTTGTGTGTGTGTAACCCTGACAGTTATACCTTCACTTCAAGGTTGCTTTAAAGAAAGGTGTAAAGAGGCTGTGATGCAGGAATCTTAAGAATAGCATTATTCTTTTCTCAGCCCAAAGCCATTGGAAATCTCTTTCCATGGACATCTGGAAACCATTTAGGACCTCCTCCTTGTGCATGTTGGAGACTAAACAAGTGCTATCAACTCTAATGCAGTTGGGAAGTTGCAAATTCATAAGAGCAGCTGTGATTCTTACCAGCATTCCTTCCAGCTTCCTAGTAAAAGTACGGCTGTGTCCAGGTTAAAATGGAAAGTTCTGATTTGGCGTCCATATGTTTTTTTTTTTTTTAATTAATTTATTTATTTATGGCTGTGTTGGGTCTTTGTTTCTGTGCGAGGGCTTTCTCTAGTTGTGGCAAGCGGAAGCCACTCTTCATCGCGGTGCACGGGCCTCTCACTATCGCGGCCTCTCTTGTTGCGGAGCACAGGTTCCAGACGCGCAGGCTCAGTAGTTGTGGCTCACGGGCCTAGCTGCTCTGCGGCATGTGGGATCTTCCCAGACCAGGGCTCGAACCCGTGTCCCCTGCATTAGCAGGCAGATTCTCAACCACTCCGCCACCAGGGAAGCCCCCGTCCATATGTTTTTCAATTTAACATTCCGCATCTAGATTTTTAAAAAGTCTCGGTGCCTGACTGTTGGAATATTCATTGTGATTTTTGATACCTGCCTGGAACCTCGAAACATGTGAACACAGATTGTTTGTACTTTTGGAAAGGTTTTGTTATTGCCTTTGAGAAGCCACCATAATGGAAGGCAGTCTGATAGAATGGATAAATGAGTGTGCTGATTGACCAAAGAAAAGAAATGCAAAGAGGGCAGATAAGGAAAAAAAATAAACATAAATGTAAAGCTATGCTACATGTTCCCATCTCCTCTGGGAGATAATCCTGAAGCATTTTATTTATTTACTATGTGCACACTCACTCTTCAAAATGCTGATGACATGAAAATAAAAATGATATGGTCCCTGCCTTCAAGGGATAGAATATGGGGAGAAGACCTGTAAATTAACAAAAATTGCTGATTAGGTGCATCATGGCAGAAGAAAAAGTGGTAAATCTATCGGGGTGGAGATGAGGGAGGGGGAAAGAAGAAAAGAATTCATGGAAAAAGTAGGCATTTGCCAGGCTAATGAAAAGGTAGGGCAGCCCAGGCAGAAGGAGTTACATGAGCAAAATAAGTTTCAAAGAGCCTGGTAGGTTAAGTGGATTGGTCTGACCAAAGAGCAGGGCGCAGGAATGTGGAAGATTCAAGAGCCAGGCAGCAACCTCCAGGGAATTTAGACGTTCATCCTCCTGACCATTCTGTGGAATATTATTAAACATTCCCCAGGCAGCAGTACCTCAGGTTGCTGTTTCTCTTTAGTCAGTTAATGTTCAGTTTTATGAGCAAAAACTAATTAATAAAAACAGACTAAAAAAATGAGAAAACTTTCACATTTATGAAATTAGTGGATATTAAAAAAAGATAGGAATATCAGAAAAGCTGCAAAATCTATATACTTCTGATGGGGATGTTAATTAACAGACTTGCCCAGAACTTTATATATGTATGTCAAAAGCCACACAGTTCTTTGACTCATGGTCCCACTGCTGGAAATTAACCTTTTAGAATAAAATTAATCCTTGATTTTAAGATAAAATACGGGACTTGGTTTATTTTGTGTAACTTTAGGAACATGAATGACTGTCACACCACCAATGAAGAGGAGATTGGGAAAATTATGGCTTGTTATTTGAGAAAGCTTTAAGTAAGCCTACACGTGAGTGCATGGAGTTTGAATTAGAACTACCTGCATGAAGTAGGTAATCCAAATAGAAATAACATTAAAACTAGTCTTTATCTGGTAAAACACTTAGGGTTCCAGCAGAAGCAAATTAGAAACTGCTTAATCGGGACATCTCCAAACTTGAACACCCTGGGATGCCAACGGTAAACAACTTCAGTGAAGATGAGCTCACAGTAAAAAAAAAATAAATAAATAAATTACAAACTTCCAGGCTTCCAGATCTTCATCTACAAGGAGCATAACTGACCAAGGCCTCCAGATGCTGCACTCTAAAACCCCTCACTCTGTTTGTGCTGAAGCCAGTCTTCCCACAGGCTGCTCCCAGCTAATGCCTGAATGTGGCAGGGATACCTAGGCAGGCATCCCTAGGTATGTCACTGTTTACCAGTGACACATGACACTGTTTATAGCTGTGTTTAGCATGAAGATTCCCCAGAGGTTTGCTCAACCTTTCTTAGACTACGGAGCTTCTAACCAACCTTCCTTCCCTTCCACCTTCACTCAGGATTAGAGTTGCATGATAATCTGATGGCTCTCCCAGCCTTCTCCAGTTCCTTCCTCATTGTATCCCATGCATCTGCTTGAATAAAATCTTTAATTTCATTTTGACATTTCTTTCTTCTGAGAAGACAAATGCCTTGATCTTGGAATTTGGGGCTAGCTTTCCCATCAACCAGCAGGTGAAAGGACACAGTCCTCGCTCGTAGATGCAGTACGGATAGTCCCTGACACAAGGTCAATTGCTAAAGATTTCACCAATCGTGACCTAAGAAAATGTCCACGTGGAGGGGAGTACTGAGTAAGGTGTGATGATCCAGGCTATTAAAAAATATGGAAGGAATAATGCAAACAAAGAGAGTGGGTTTGGCTGGTTACTACTATGTTGTATGAATGTCCCGCAGAAGGATACTGGCAGACTGAGGATGTTAGGAAGCATTGCTAAGTGTGAAAGTCAGAGAACTTCTGTGGTAGCTCTCAAAGAGCCCCGTATCCCCTGCAGTAAAAGCACAGATGTAATTAAAGGCAGATTGAGGACCTAATTGTTAGAGTCACAGAACTCCAAAGACATTTGAATGTTCAGCCAAGGCAGGTCTATTATGCAAAGGTCAGGGATCTGGTGGGAAAATTTAGAATACTGAAACATGGGCTAAAGATATCTAGATAGTGCCCTGAGGATGTTGACTCTGCAACCTTCACAAACTCTCTAGGCTTGCAGAGGTGGCCCACCTTCTGTATTAAGAGCTAGCAGTCCTATGGTGCTGAAGGATGCTGCAGAAATCTCACCTCCATAACAGAGGCCACCTTCAGGACCTGACCCCACCTCCTCTCCTGCCTGCCAAGCCATTAACTAAAGCTAAACCCCAGTATACCATGGTTGAGGTCATGCTGGGCCTCAACCCAGCATGAAAGAGACTTGACATCCAAAGAATTGTAATAATTAGCTAGCACGTTTTAGCAGGAGCCAGGGGAATACTCACGGGATTGAATTTTGAGGGTGTTTGATCAAGGGGGCTGGAATGTAAGACTGGATAAGAAAGAATTAATTGACTTAAGAGTGCTTTCTTGAGACATGGGATTTAGCATCCTAGTGAAGTTGTTAGGGGAATGGGTCAAACTCACAAACTCTTAGAAGTCTGGATAAAGCAATGGCCACCACTCATGAAGTGGAAATGCCTGAGGTGCCCTGGCAGATGGTAAAAGAAGGAATAAAGACCCTGAAGAAGTGGGCATGGGCAAATCATTCACCAAGGCCATAGGTAATGTACTGGGGAGAGGGGCATCAGCAGCTCAGTGGTTGCCTCCTCTGGGTGCCAGAGATTATGGTAGGACAGGCAGTCACAGATCTGGGCTTATTAACATCCGTGGGGATGATGGAGCTCTGGGAAGCCATGAGACTGAAAGAAAAATGAGGCAAGAGTGGAGGATCAGGAGGCTGAGGACTGTTGCTCCAATAAAACATCAAAATCCCTTTCTCAATTCCTTGACCTGAGCCAGTTTTCAGATCTGGAATCCATTAACTGAAGAGGTGACCAGGTACCTAGGAGGAAGGACCCTTCAGCACTGTGGCAAGAATATACTATGACAATTACCTCTGTCTTTCTCCCAAGGGACTTATGACAACTTACTCAGATGGGGGAAAGGGGAATAACCAGATATACTGAGGGTTAATGGACATAGGGTCTGATATAACATCAATTCTTGGAACCCCTAAGTGTCACCATGGTATCCTTTGTTAGAATTAGAGCCTATGGAGGCCAAGTAATAAATGGAATCCTGGAGGATTGCACAATTGGAGTTGATATATTTGGAAATGGAGTAAGTTCACACAGGTTTCCTGGTCTGTGGAATAAGAGTTATCATAGCAGGGAAGGCCAAGTGGAAACCTTTGAAATTTCCCAACCGCCTTTCTGTCCCATCCAAGATAATAGACCCCACCCCCCAATATCATATCTTGGGGAAAGGGGATGGTGGAGATTAGTGTCATCTTTAAAGACCTAAAGGACGCAGGGGTGGTAGTTGCTACCATATCTCCATTTAATTTACCAGAATAGTCCCTTCTAGAAAATGGATGGATCCCAATAGTTCTGTAGATTACAACAGTAGTAGCAGCTCCAAGTGCAGCTGCTGTACCAGATGAGGAATCATTCCTAGTGCAGATTAGTAAGGACTCAGGCTTGTGGTATGTAGCTATTGTCTTGGCAAATGCATTTTCTTATTCCAATTAGGAAAGAGGATCAGAAACAACATTCACATGGCATGGGCAACAATATTCATTTACAATTTTGTCTCAGGTCTATCTCTCTCCCATCCTCTGTTATAGAATAGTCTGAAGAGACCTGGACTGCCTGAACATCCCATAGAACATCAAGCTGATCTATTTCATCAATGATATCATGATGATTGGACAGGTTAAGCAAGAGATGACTGGCATGCAGGACCTTGGTAAACCATATGTGCTCTAGTGGGTGGGAAGATTCAGGGCCAGATTTTAGGGTCCAGTGTTCAGGGCTATGCTGGAATATCCCCTCCAAAGTTAAAGACAAATTGCTGCATCTTGTATCTCCTATCACACATACACACACAAATACACACAAACTCAAAAAAGAAAAGAAACAGCATCTGGTAGGCCTCTTTGAGTTCTAGAGCAGGGGTCCCCAACCCCCGGGCCATGGACCAGTACCGGTCCATGGCCTGTTAGGAACCAGGCCGCATGGCAGGAGGTGAGTGGTGGGTGAGCAAGCAAAGCTTCATCTGTATTTACAGCCACTCCCCATCGCTCGCATAACCGCCTGAGCTCCTCCTCCTGTCAGATCAGTGGTGGCATTAGATTCTCATAGGAGGGTTGAGCCCTACTGTGCACTGCGCATGCGAGGGATCTAGGTCGCATGCTCCTTATGAGAATCTAATGCCCGATGACGACCTGAGGTGGAGCTGAGGCTGTCCCATCACCCCCAGATGGGACCATCTAGTTGCAGGAAAACAAGCTCGGGGCTCCCACTGATTCTGCATTATGGTGGGTTGCATAATTATTTCGTTATATATTACAATGTAATCATAATAGAAATAAAGTGCACAATAAATGTAATGAGCTTGAATCATCCCCAAACCGTCCCCACACCCTGGTCTGTGGAAAAATGAAACCGGTCCCTGGTCTTACATGAAACTGGTCCTTGGTGCCAAAAAGGTTGGGGACTGCTGTTCTAGAGGCAACACACCCCACATCTAAGAATATTGCTCCCACCCCTGTACCCGGTGACATGGAAGGCTGCCAGCTTTGCATTCAGTTCAAAGCAGAAAAGGGCACTGCAGAGATCCAGGATGTAGTATAATCAGCCCTGCCACTTGGGTCATATGACTCAGCAGAGCCTATGTGCAGAGGGTATCAGTGGTATTGAAAGCTCTAGCAGGAGGATCATAATGAGGGCCTCTGAGATTCTGGAGTAAGGCCATGTTATTGCAGCATTATTTTTTAAGAAATAGCTCTTGATTTGTGACTGGACGCCAATAGAGGTAGAGAACTTGACCATAGAACTCCAAGTGACTATGCATCCGGAACTGCCCTTTATAAGCCGGGTTCTGTTAGATTCACCAAGCCATCAAGTCATATGACACCAAAACAGTCAGTCATAAGCTGGAAATGGTATATCTGGGATTGAGCCCAAGAAGAACTAGAGGACAAAAGTAAGCTGCATGAGCGGGTGGCCCAGATCACATGTCATCCACCGCGGTTGTATCAGTGCCCTTCCCCAGCTTATTCTTATGACCAAATGCATATTCCAGAATGACCAATTGAGAGAGGGGGAAAAAGCCAGAGTTTTGTTTATGGGTGGCTCTGCTTGGTACTTGGGTGCAAGCTGAATGTTGATAGTGGCTGCATTATAGCCTTATTCTGGAGTGGCCCTGAAAGACAGTGAGGAGGAAAAAATCTTCCCAGTGGGCAGATCTGTGAGTCATGTTCCCAGCCATCCACTTTGTGTGGGAAGAAGTGGCCTAAAATGAAAATACAGATCTTGGGGCGTGGTCAGTGGCATGGACATTTGATCAAGGACTTGGAAGGAAAAGGATTGGAAGATTGGAGAAAAGGAAGCCTGAGGTAGAGTCTTGAGGCTAAATATATGGAAAAGGCCACAGAGTGAAAATATTTTGTTCCATACATTAATGCCCACCAGAAGGTATTCACTGTGGAAGAAGCACTGAACAGCTAAGTGGATAAAATGATTTGGCCGGTTAACATTAACCAGCCTTCATCACTGATCACCCCAGAACTGGTATGACGGACAAATGAATAGAGCAGAAAAGAGAGAGGTGACACATTGGTCCAGTAGTACGGACTTCTACTTACCGAGGCAGATCTAGCTAGTGCTCTCTATGGATGTCCAAATTGTTAGCAATACTGAGCCCCCCATATGGCTCTATTCCTTGGGGAGATCAATTGGCCACTTGGTGAAAAGTTGACCGCATTGAGACCTTTCCATCTTGGAAGGGCCAGTGGTTCATCCTCTCAGGGACAGATACCTATTCTGGGGATGAACTTGTTTTTTCTGCCTGCAGAGTCTCATATCAATATTATTATCAAGGGACTTCTAAAATGCCAAATCCACAAGCAGAGAATTCCCTTCTGAATATCATCTGACCAAGGGACACACTTCACACTGAAGGAGGTGTTGGAATGGACTCATGTTCACTGGTTGTATCACATAGTGTAGCCAGAGACAGTCAGCCTCATGTGGTGCTGCAATGTCCTTTGAAAGGAGCAGTTGAAATGCCAGCTTTGGGGAAATACTCTGAAAGGATAGGGTATCATCCTTTAGAATGCAATGTATTTATTAAGTCGGAGACTCCTGTATGGTGCTGTGACCCCAGTAGGAAGGGAACACGAGTCCAGGGATGAAGAGATGGAAGCAGATGTGGGCACATTTACCATCACTTTCACTGAATGGCCCACTGGGGGATTCTGTGCTTCCTGTTTCTGCTCCTGCAAGGGAGCACATTCTTGGTAGAAGACATAGCAAATGTCCCAGCTGCCAGGAGAATGCCTTGAAGTCCTGTGTCCCAGGACCAGCAGGCAGGAAGAAGAGTCACCATATTGGTAGAGATAATTGACCCTGATCAGAAGAGGGGGTACGGCTGCTTCTACACAGTGGGACGGAAGACTACAGGTGGAACATAGATGATTCACTTCTTGGATCTCGCCCCATTGTAACTGTGAACAAACATGTGTAGCAACCCCAAACTGTGAAGGGTATGATTATTAAGGCTAAGACCCCTCGGGAATGCAGGTTTGGGTCACACCATCAGGGAAGCCACCAAGACCTGTCTGAGGATGTTGGGAAGAAATTTAGAGTGGAGGAGGAAGACTGGTTGTGGGCTTGAGATCAATTACAGTTATGGGAGGTTGTTGTCTGTTCATTAATCTTCCTCTTTTGAGTTTTCCCTCAGGAAGAAAGGCCCACAGGAACTGTGGAAGAGGAGCTACCAGAACCTCTGTGGAGAAGTGGATCCCCGTGACACAAGGGGTGGACTGTGGCATCCATGAGAATGAGCCTCACAGACCCTCTACTGTAGGAAGGGTAATGGCCAAGGGCCCAAGCTCCGTGCTTGGCCATCCACCACCCTGTTTATGCTGAGCTCTTGCTTCCCACTGTGTGTGGCAGGAACTGTAAAGCAAGCCTGTTCCAGGGGGTCCACCTCGGCTCAAGGACCTTGACAGTCTGGCCAAAGCTTTCTTAGACTGCACAGGGGTCTAGAGCGCCTCCACTCAACCTTCCTTCCCTCCTTCCTTTCCTTGGGAGTCAGATTTGCGTCCTGATCTGATGTTTATCCCAGAAATCCCTATCTCCCTCCTGATTTTCAGTCACAGGTAATTCTCTGAACAAAACCCTTGTATGTTTAATCACATTTTGGCCCCAAATGTCAATAGTCCTGAGCTTGAGAAACCCTGGCTTAGAGAGATAATAACAATGGGAGTTGGGCATCAATATTGGCTTAACTATTTTGTGATGCCCTGGAGATAGAGCTCTCGGGGTTTGGTACAGATAGCAGATGCTGCACCAAGGAAAATGATGTTTCTGAGAAGCAGTCTGACTGAGAGTATCCTGTTCCTGAGGGGTTTGGTCAGAACTGGCTTGCTCTGAGAATGCACGGACTTAATAATCCTTGTCTGCTTGTTTGACTTCCCTCCCTCCTCCCATCCTTCCTTCCTTCCTCCCTTCCTTCCTTCCATCCTCCCTTCCCCTCCCTCCCTCCTTCTTTCCTTCCTTCCTTCCTCCTTCCCCCCTCCCTCCCTCCCTCCTTCTTTCCTTCCTTCCTTCCTCCCTCCCTTCCTCCCTCTCCCCTCCCTCCCTCCCTCTCTCGCTCCCTCCCTCTCCCCTTCTTTCCTTCCTTCCTCCCTCCCTCCCTCTCTTCCTTCCTTCCGTCAATCCTTCATTCTTTCTCTCTCTCCCTCTCCCTCCATACCCTCCCACTCTCTCTTTTCTGGCCCCAGTGACTTCTTGTCTCTTACCTCAATATAGTAGTAAGAAAATAACAATGATTACTTGATAGTTCCATCCTGAGAACGCAACTCTCATGCACACAGTTAACAATGACATAGTTTGAAATTTCTCATGGTTCAGTTTCGGATAAAGGGTGAATGTTCTTGGAAAGTTTGCACTTAATCAGAAAAGTTATTTTTGAATTATGGTCTTAGAGTAATTGCTGGGCTTTTAGATTTGGAAATATATTCTTACCAGGTATTGTCCACTCATTGCTCCGAGAGTTGGGTTAATAATTTTATCACTTAATAATTTTTTCCTCCTCTTCAGTTCTTACACACTTGCACACATTTAGTTTCACTTCTACTGTGAGCAATGCACCCCCAAATTAAAGCTGAATTCACTCCAACCTCAAGTTCTAACTGGGTCAGGTTTGTTAATAATCAAGCCCAGTTTAATCAACTTTTTCATAAAATTGATCTGGGTTTCAAGAACGTAATGAAACCAGAACATGGGGGAGTTTAGAATATAGTCTGGTCTCAATTTGCCTGCTCTTTGAAAACCACAGTGTGGTTTCAACCCATCTAAACTTGGATAGTTTAATTGAAAAAAATAGTGACTGGAAAATCCCACCAACCAATGGAATATAATAGCGCCTTTCTAAGGGCAGTAACCCAGAGGGAAATGTTATTTTTCTTGTTAGGTTTGTCAGTAAAGTGATAGATATTCTAAAATAAATGTATCAGAATTTATGAGTGCTGATCGCCTTAGAAAGTGACCTTGGACATCCAATCAGCCATTATTTAATATAAATAATCAAGAAACTGTCTTGATCAGTTTATTTCATCTGTGTTCCCAAATATCTCACCTCACCTTCAGACTCTGTTTTACCTCACTCCTAAAATTCTCAGTCTTTCACTGAATGAGGCTTAGCATTAGTAACTATCCAAGACTTGGATCCAAACAAGTTTTGACTATTGGGCTTATACCTTGGGAAATAGTCACTAGGCTCTCTCCATAGTCAGGCAAGGCCCAGCTTTCTTCCAAGTCCCTTTGTCTGGATCTCAGGACTGAGTTTCTGCTTTGAGACTTCTGACTGTCTTGCTCTGTCTTGCCCTTTCCCGAGGCCAGAAAATTTCTATCTTGGGACCTTGGACTCATTAGTCTGTGGGGAAACCTTCTGAATGAAGAAGTATCCAGTTACTATCTACCTGGATTCCTACTTTTTGTGTTCTACTCACCGTATACAGTCTTTTCCTTGGGCTTCAGTACTGCTACTTGTGCCTTGTGAAGGTTTGGAATAACCCCTCATCTGATCCCCCAGGGGCCTGAAGCTTATCTGCAGTCCAGCACTAGTGATGGGTAATGAGAGAATCAGCCCTCCTCTCCATCTCCACATGACTTGTGTGACAGGATTATAGCTCCTGCTCAAATCCAAGATGTGATAGCTCATCCTTTGTTCTAGTGATGCCACCATTACTGGAAATGTTCTTGGTATTGAAAGGTCTGCAGCACAAGCCTTCCAACATTTTCAAAGGCAGCACTTATTTGTTGCCTGAATATGCATATGGTATTTTTCCCTCAACAATTTCTTCATTAACTGAGGGACCTTGGTGACCAAACCAGGTGTTTCCAATTTTGTATCAAAAGCAAAATATAATTGTAAAGTAACAAGACACTGTTACTTTACAAAAGTGAGAATAATTTCAAAAGAGGCGTCCCAGGGATGTCTTGAACAATGACAGCGTCACTGGAAAAATACAGTCTTCCAAGATGGCATATTTGATGAACTGCCACCATTTGGATTTGCAGTTTTATGCTCATATCCACCTGAAGATGAAGCAATTGAATCTTTCATCACTCGGAGCTTTTCTTTGTTTGTTTTGTTTTGTTTTCCCAGCTATAATGAGCTGTGGGGAGCTAGTCATCCTCACATTTCCTTGGGATTCTCCTTGTGACACAGTGACGATGTCTCCTCTAATGTTACTGTGTAGCCTAAGTGTGGATAACTAAAAGAACTCCCTGTGCTAAAGAAAGCTGAGTCTCTTCTTTTCCTCTTGCCTCTTTCTGCCAGAGAAGAGGCTGGCATGGCTGAGGGCCTTAGACTACACTCCCGTAGCATAAAGGGAAAAGTATCTTTAAGTAGGAATACAATTTTGACATAGAGAAATTGGCCAGAGAATTTCTAAAATTGCTTAGGATTGGTCCTTTAATTTTCTGCCCTTGTTATGCTCAAGACCATGTCTAATTTATGTTACTGAATATGGGAATTTCTAGGAATTCTCTGACACCTGATTCTGACATTTTTACCCCTTGACACCTGAAGTCCACCTTAAACTGCAGGTCATCTGTTTGAATGACCTGCTTGGCGTATCTTGTGCAGTTTCTATAAAGTTAGAAACCAAGGACGTGCATTCAGAGAATGGAAAGTCTTCAGTGGGATGTGAAGCCAGGCTTATCTATCTGCCTGTAAGGATCAATTTCTCCTTGTCACAGCCAGTAAGAGATGGACCTTAAGAGTCCTGAGAAAACAATAATTCAAAAAGACACATGTACCACAATGTTCATTGCAGCACTATTTACAATAGCCAGGACATGGTTACAACCTAAATGCCCGACAGACAAATGGATTAAGAAGATGTGGCACATATATACAATGGAATATTACTCACCCATAAAAAGGAACGAAATTGAGTTATTTGTAGTGAGGTGGATGGACCTAGAGTCTGTCATACAGAGTGAAGTAAGTCAGAAAGAGAAAAACAAATACCATATGCTAACGCACATATATGGAATCTAGAAAAATGGTACTGATGAACCAGTGGTAGGGCAGGAATAAAGATGGAGATGTTGAGAATGGACTTGAGGACACAGGGGGGAAGGGGAGGCTGGGACATAGTGAGAGAGTAGCATTGACATACATACGCTACCAAATGTAAAACGGATGGCTGGTGGGAAGCTGCCGCATAGCATGGGGAGATCAGCTCCGTGCTTTGTGATGACCTAGAGGGGTGGGATAGGGAGGGTGGGAGGGAGGCACAAGAGGGAGGGGATATGGGGATATGTGTGTGCATATAGCTGATTCACTTTGTTGTATGGCAGAAACTAACACAACATTGTGAAGCAATTATACTCCAATAAAGATGTATTAAAAAAAAGTTTCTGTTTTGCCTTCCTCAGCTCCATCCATTTGTCTTTCATTTCTCTTCTTCTTTCTTTTAATCTTCCTCTTTACTCCCATTCTCTTAAAAATTCTGAGGATGCTTCCCCAAGTTTTTCTTTGCTATAAGAGATTTTGAAGTCAATCAGTATGTTCAGATTATACAAATGGCATTCACTTGCATAGACATTTTATGATGCTAGTTAAAAGAAGGCCTGGATATCTAGAGAGCAAGCCAGAGAATTGGGAAGTAATTTATTTTCTCAAATGAAAAGAGTGGTTCCAAATGATGAGAAAAAAAATGTATTTACTCAACTATATTTATCACCATAAACTTGGTTACTGAATTTAACCTATAAACCAAGATAATGAACTCCAGTAGCAAAGACTTAATATTTATAAGTCATAACTTCCTTTAGCTCTTTTTTATATTGTGAGTCAAAAATTCCTAACAACTTCATTTGGTTTTAAGCACACGTCTGTCTCTCTTATCCAGAGAGTGAAATGCAGGGGAGATAGTTGACCAATGCTTCTTGACCTGCTTATATTTGGGGAGGACAGGAAAAAAATGTTTCTGGTATTTTCTACCTGTCAGTATTTCTCAACCAATGTAAAAAAATGACCAGAAATGGTGAGAACTTTATGTGATCAGACTGAATTTAAATAATGTTGAGAAATAACAAAAACACAAGAAATGGATTCCTCAGGGTTTTAAAGGCAACTTCATTGCTGTAACATGATTCTCTTAGATGAGTACAGAAACTGGGCTCTACACATGTGCCAGACAAAACCTAAAGACCCTGGGTTTTAGTCATGGTGTATCACCCTTGCTGCCTTCAACAGGTCCTGATGTGACCAAGTAAGTGCAGTTATTTAGCTTCCTACTCATGGATGAAGCTCTGGGCCAGAGAGTTTCCTCTTGGAGTGTAACCCATGAAATAGAGCCTGCTAAGGAAAGCTGCCAAATGTAACCAGCTGCTTCTAAATTATTTTCTCCTAAAGCATGCTTGAATAATACAGTTCACTGAGCCAAAGTTTCCTGCCATGGCCTCCCTCTATCTCATTTAGTTTTTCTACAACCAAGTAACCTATTAGAAAATTGTGCCCAGGAGAAGGCAGAGCCAAATAATCCATATTTTAGATTCTGGTTGGTAATGGTTCAGTGTGATGTGTGGTCAGAATTGTAGGCGACGAGGAATAACCAGAATCTTTCTCCCTTGCCTCAGCCAGATAATGACACGTTTACCAGTTCATCCCTTTTACTCTCGGAAAGAAGCAAAATTGCCTATGTGTTCTGTCCAGATTACCCTCAGAGAAGAACAAAAAAGTATGGCCAATACGTACTGTAAGATCAATGATATGCTTTTTAAGATGGTGAATGCCACCCGAATCCATTGGCATGACCATATATTTGTGTGTGTGTATGGTAAACATAAACATAACATAAACATAACATAAAATTTACTATTTTGAACATTATAAAGTGTACGATTCAGGTATTTATACATTCACTATGTTGCGCAACTATCACTACTGTCTAGTTCAAGAACATTTTCATCACCCCCAAAAGAAATCCTATACCCATCAAGCAGTCATTCTTCATTTCCTGATTCTCCCCCCTCTCCCTGGCCATCCATAGCCTGCTTTCTGTCTCTATGGACTTGCCTATTCTGGATATTTCATACAAATAGAATTATATAACATATGGCTTTTTGTGTATGATTTCTTTTACTCAGCATAATGTTTTCTAGGTTCATCCATGTTGTAGCATGCATCCGTACTTCATTCCTTTTTATGGCTGAATAATATTCCATTGTATGGATATACCTCATTTTGTTTATCCATTCATCAGTTGATGACCACTTGGGTTGTTTCCATCTTTTGGCTATTGTGATTAGTGTTGCTATAAGACCATGATTTTTTTTTTTTTTTTTACTTAAATAAAATCTGATTTGCTGATTTGTGTTTTTGGGTACCCAAGCCCCACCAGGAAGTTTGGTGGGGCTGGGTTTCAAGTTGCAAACTAGCAGGAAATTAGAGGCAGAAGCCCTGTTAATTTAATAGGGCTTGAGAAGATGGCAAATGATGGTGAAGGCATGAGAAGAGAATTAAACTGGAGTTAAGGACTTTTGGGCTCTCATCTTTGTTCTGCCACTAACAAGTTGTGTACGTAATTTTGGGTAGATCAGTCCGCCTCCCTGGGCCTTTGTTGACCATCTATACAATGGGAGAGCAGAACTCACATTTCCTCTAGGATTCAGTGCCTGCAACATGCTGTGCAAAACCATGGTGTTCCTTATCATCTAACACACCTTTCTCCACCATCATAGTTGCTATCACTCACACTGCAAAGGACTAAAGATGCTCCTTTTCTGTATTCAAGGTGTGACTATAACAGTTTCCTTTGAACTGGATGTGTGGAGGAGGTCATGGCCTGAAATCATAAATGCTGCAGTAGCAGCAGGGCTTGAAATAACACAGCTCAAAATATGAAAACAGTGATTGTCTCTGTCACCAAGAATCTGAAATAAGTGCTTCAGGCTGACATTACCCAGCCACAAATATCATGGGAGAAATGGGTTCCATTGAATGGTTGACAGTTCCAATGTCCACTATTTATAGCTAGCAACTATTTGGGTGTCAGGTGGGTTATTCAGCATTAAAGACAATTTTGAGTCATACTCCAAGGTTTCTTCCTCTTTCACTGAGGCAAGTAAACAGTGACTTGTGCAGTTTCTTCTTTTGTAAAATGGAAATGATACTGGGCCATCTCAACTTGTCCTAAATGGGAATCAGGCAGGCTCTTGAGTACCATTCAGGTGAAGAGAGCTGGGGTGCAGCATCACAGGTTAAGTATTGGACTATTTATCCTTCCCTTTCTGTCTATTTGTCCTTGATGATGAAGGAATAAGGCCTAGATGTGTGATCCTGGGCAAGCCAATTTACTTCTCCGCATCGGTTATCCAATCTATAAAAGTATCACCTATTGATATTTTGAAAACATCTATTCTTGGTTTTTGATAAAGTCACTTACTTAAAATATTCATGGCTGGGTGTGTTGCAACAGGGGTGAAGGATTAAGGATAAAACACAATTAACTTTAATTGTACTTTTTAGATGTGAGGAGCTAAGAAGATTGAGAGATAATCAGTGATGATAACGGCTGAAACCAGAAATATGAGATCATTATCCATAAATGGAGGTAAGATATTCAAAAGCCCTCAATCATACAGAGTAAGGAGCTTGGGTAATTAGAACGTAGATTCCCCCTTCACATTACTTTGTGATGGTTGTAATCACAGTTGACTTTGTCATTTATTCATGCAAAAATATCTGTCTTCGTCTCTGCATAAGTAAAGCTCTGATAGGTGAGGATTAACCTTCAGCTGAAGCAGCCCCTGCATTTCATTTTGTCATCCAGACCACCAAATAAAGCTTTGCCTCCCTGACAACAGTTTCCGCTTTCCCCCCAGCGAGGGGACAATGTAGACTAAAAAGCCAGCAGGAATCTACTCTATTTCCCCGCTAAGGGATTGACAGAAAGTCCACAGCTCAGAACCATCCATTTTTACGTGACTTTATGATGTAGATTACAGTTTCCTAGGGACTGAAAATTCACCTACGACATTTATTTAAGTAAGTTCTTGCCCAGCCCATATTTTCACCCTTTAATGGTAATGAAGCTACAATTTCTTTCCAGTCACTTTGCATATCATTTCCTTTCTCTTTAACTCTCTTTCGCAGTGAGATGATTGTTAGATCCTTCTTTAGCAATCACTTTGGTAGATGATTTTCTTTTTCCTTTGAAGTCGATTTTGAAAGAAGATGTACTGTGATGAGCTAATTAGCATAAAAACACAGAGTATATAACCTTAATTAGGCATGATTATAGGCTCAACGTAACGGGATGTCCTGAAACTGCACGCTATGCAAATATTAGACTTTTCATTCTTCCCGTTACATCTGAAACCATCAAGCAAAGGATGTTTTGCAGTATGTACCACAGTCAATGCCAGGTGCAAATCTTTCAACAAAAGGTTTTTTTTTTTTGGTTGGGGGGTGGTGGTGGTGTACCAGTTGGGGAAAGGATAATAGGAGAAGGTTCAGAAAAAATAAAAACCTTTAAAAGTTCAATTAAGCTCAGGATGAGCTTTACAAATTCAGAGGAGTTTTACAATTAAGTAAAACAACACAGTTACCCTACCCAACCCATATCTCCTCTGGAATTCTGAAGGCACTTCACTCTAGGCATCATTGTGAATTATGCAAATCTTGAGAGATCTTTCAAATCCAGTAACCACTAAGAGTACTACAAAACCAGTCTGGGGTTTAGTCAAACTAGTAGGATATAGGAAGATGGTGAGGAAATGAAATCACAGTGAATCCCCGAACCCTAATTTTAGCCAATTATTTTCATTTCCTTTACCACCAACCTTTCTTTTCTAATTGGAGTGGTAAAAGTAAATAACAAAATTGATTTTCCCCTTCCTACCCTGAAATGAAAACATCCAAGGATGCGATACCCTTAGACATTTAAATATTCAACCACTGAATAATTGAGAACTCACAATAGAGAAATCTTAGATTATGTCTAGTGTTGTGAGTTTTCAGACTTAATCAGGTAGCAGATAATAAGCTATTTGGTTCCAGATTCCGATAGAGACACTGACAGCAGCAGAAATTCAATAAATGTGTGAGTGTTAGAAAAGAAAGTACCTGAAGTTAGTCTAATATACCATCCATTCACTAGCACTGATAATGAAAGAAGGCTTTATATAACAACTGAATTTTGAAATCCATAGTTCTCTCTGTATTTAATAGATGAGTTAACGTTTACTGGGCACGTACTATATTCTAGGTCCAGTTTTCAACAATTTATTGGCATAGTTGAATGCCAATAACCATCATTACAATACCCTATAAGATGGTTATATAACTAGCTATATTTTACAGATGAGATAGCTGGGGATCAGAGAAGTTCGAAAACCTCACCCAGGATACATCTAGTAAGCAGCGGAGTCAGGATTTGAACTCAAGTCTGTCTGACTCCAGCCATGCTCTTAAGCACTGTGCTGGGCTCCTTGGTGTCTGCCAGTCCTCTGATGGAATCCTTACTCATTCCTACTTCTCCCAGAGCTGGAAATGAGATGCAAGAGACAGAAAAAGTGTGGAGAACAAAACAAATGCAGAAATCCTCCAACATCTCTTATGTACAAGGAGGTCCTATTTAGATGCTAGGTGTGGCGTGAGGGTGCAAGATGGAATTATCAATAGAATTTGAAATAGGGGAGACAGAATTGCACACAACTGTAATAAATACAAACCGGTATGACATGACATATTATTACTGCACATGACATAATAGGGGAAAAGAAGTACTGGGCGGATGAGACCAGGATTTAAATCCAGTTTTCACCACATACTAGCCGAGGGATTGGGTCAATCAAAGACTCTACAGGAAACAGGTGGTTCAAATAAGAGACTCAGCGAAAGGACTACAGTTGACCCTTGAACAATGCAGGAGTTTGGGAAAATCTACAAATAATTTAGAGTCAACATTTGGTATCCATGGTTCCTCCATATCTGTGGTTCTGCTTCTGTGGATTCAACCAACCGAGCATGGTGTGGTACTGTAGTATTTATGATTGAAAAATCTGCATATAAATGGACCATGCAGTTCAAACCCCTATTGTTCAGGGGTCAACTGTATTTTAGAGGTCTTAAGGAGGGCAGGGGCAGACGATATTAATGCACTCAGACTCTAGCAACAGTGGAAGCTGATACCACTTAGAGGACTGAAAAAAGCAGGGGAAGAAACAGTGAGAATTGGCATCATAGAAGTCGGGGTACCCGACAGAAGCCGTAGTTGTACAGAGCTACTGTCACTACCAGAGACAGGGTCTGAGGCTGGGAAAGAGCGGGGAAGAAGTACCCCGACCTCCATCCTCATGCCCTCTGATCTTCTGCTGGTGCCTCAAATCAGCCGATCCCTCCCGAAAGCTAACCTGCCTGAGAACCCAATCCTCTATGAGGGTCTATCTCCCATGTGGAGAACGGCTGTGAGGGAAGGGGATGGAGAATAACCTTGAACAAGTCACCTCCTCTCTCTAAATTTCAGTTTGCTTATCTGTGCTATAGTGCCTACCATATTAATAGTGGCCTTATAATTTCTACTTTCAACTTTTGATTTTGAAAATTTTCAGTCTTACAAAGAATTTATAAGAAAAGTATTATGCACACAGTGATATAACCTTCACCTAGATTCTCCAGTTGTTAACATTTTGTCATTGTTGTTCTGTTACTATTATTCTTTCTCTCTGCTGACACAAACATATACACATATTTTTGCTGAACCATTTGAGAGTTATTTGCCAACATCCTGAGACTTTATCCCTAAATATTTAAGCAAATATCACCCCCAAACAAAGACATTTCCCTACATAACCCCAATAAGATGATAACACTCAGCAAATTTAAAATTAATGCAATGCAATTATCAAATATAGTATGTATTCAAATTTGCCCAAGTATCTCAATAATACGCTTTATAGTTGAATTTTTTCCATCAAGGATTACACATTGGATTTTGTTGTCATGCCTCCTTAATCGCCTTTAATCTACAACAGTTTTTCAGGTTTTTTATTTTTTAATCTTTCATGATATTAAGGCCAGTTTTGAAGGCCAACTGTTTTGCAGAATGTTCCCACTATGGATTTTTCTAGTTGTTTTTTCATAATTAGATTCAGTTTAAGCAATTTCGGCAATGATACTACAGAGGTGTGTTCTTCTCAGTGTATTGCATCTGGACTTGATGTCAGAATGCCCATCATAGGTGATCTTCAGTTTGATCACTTGGTTAAGGCAGTATATGCTAGATTTATCCATTATTTTCTCCCCTTTGTAATTATCAAGTCATCTATGGGATGATATATGTGAATATATCTTTTTCACCAGCATTCTTTCACCCAGTGGTTTTTACAACTGTTGCTTGGCAGAAATAGTTTCATAAAAGTATAATTAGGGGAGCTGGTAAGAGTTCTTTACAAGTTTCTACGACGACCCTCATCTCTTTTTATGTTAAACTGTTTTCATTCATTTATCTATTAAAATGCTTATAGTGTGCTCATCATGTGCCTTGGCACTGTGAAATTTTTACCTGTGGCTTCATGGTTGCCTAAGCTAATATCTTTAGCTCAGCTCTTTCTCCTGTGCTCCAGATCCACATTGGCAATTGCTTTTGAGGGTCTCCACGTTACCATCTATGGATACCTTAAAGTCAACATGCCCGAATGGAACTCATCATCTTCACTTCCTGATCTGCTCTTCTTCTATTTTCTATTCCAGTAAATTACACTTCTGTTTTCTCAGTGACTCTGTAATAAAAAGGCTGGCTACTAGTTACTGAGTAGCCAGCCTCCATAATAGGTCTTTTATATACGTTACATGCATTATCTCATGAAATCCTTGCAATAGAATTGCAGCTATTTTCTGAAGGTCATTGGGCCCTTAGCCCCAGATAAACAGCTAGCAAGTCTTCATGCTAGGATTCAAATCCAGTTCTCTTTGGCTTCAAAGCCTTTGCTTTAGTATAGTGATTAACAGCATCATTGGCTTCAAATCCTGGCGCTCCTACCAACGATGGGGGATTGGATAAGTCTCCTTAACTCTCAGTGCTTTGGTTTTCTCCTCTATAAATTGGGAAAGCTGATAATCCTTGCCTTGTAGGATGGTTTGGAGACTTGAATCAGATAAAACTTGACAAACATTTGAACAATTCCTGGCAGCACCAAGCCATAAATCTGGTGTCACCCTAAACTCCTCCATCCACTCACTGCTTGAGGATTAGTCCCCTTAGGGACCTTGTCACCACTGCTGTCATTGCCGTAGTTTAAACCTGGAGTTGGCAAACTATGGCCGGAAGGCCAAATTCAGCCTCCACCTGTTTTTGTAAATAATTTTTTTAAAAATTGAGGTATGACTGACATTAAAAATAAGGTTTTATTGGAACACAGCCATGCCCATTCATTTAGAGATTTTTTGTGATTGCTTTCACCTTACCACAGCAGCGTTGAGTAGTGGCAACAGAGCCTACTCTATATGGCCTGCAAAGCCCAATATATTTACAGTCTGACCCTTTATAGAAAACAGTTTGCCAATTCCTGGTTGCCCATGGTATTGCAATAGTCTCCTTCCTGGTTTTCCTGGTTATATCTTCTTCCTCCTTGAACTCATCCTCACCACCCCTCCTCCTGTGCTGGGGGAATTTCTCTATAATGTGCACGTAATCATGCCTATTTGCTCCTTATGGTGCATTGAAGACTAAGAACCTAGTCTGCCACGTACTGGTGATCCCCATACTAGGCTTTTTCTCTGGCTGTAATGAATGCTTTTTACGCCCTTTCTAGCCTGGCACTCGCTGTTTTTCTGGTCTGAATACCCACCTCTTGCCCCTTGTCCTTAACAATAAGTTCAGCGTTTACTTCTCTGAGAAGCACTTTCTGACTTCCACAGGCTGAACCAACGGCTTCTGCTTCTTTATGGCTTCGGCAATACTTCAACTTCAGCATTTATCCACAATTTCATGATCATGGGTTTAAATATCTGCCTTGTGACTGCTGTGGCTTCCTCTCAAGATTAGGAACGTACATTTTTCACTTTTGTATCTCCAGTGCCCAGACTGGGATCTGGCCCTTAGTTAAGCGTCCATTAAGTTGTTACTGCCTGCTGGCATTTCAAGTGGGGTTTGAAGGCTTACATAAGGAGCTTGAGGAGTATGGGAAAGAGGCAGGTCAGGAGAGAGGTGACACCTTAGCTAACACCTGGAGGATAAAACAAGATAATGGGAGGGAGAAGGCAGTAGGAACAGTGTTGGTTAAGCTGATGAAACCTGAAAGAGGTGTGTTGGAGAGATGATGGGCAGAGGAAGGGGGCATGTGAGGGGATGCTGGAAGATAGTCTAAGAAGAGAGGTGTCAGGCCCGTACTCTACACAGCCTCCTTTGCTGTGTTGGGGAGGCTGGGCAAGGGAAACCATGAAGGGCTGCAGGAAGCAAACACCATACTGTCTGCTTGTGTGTCGGTCTTCTGGAAGTCCTTTGAGGCGTTGACTACGTTTTTGTTTTGTCATCATTCAGTCCTACACGCACACAATTTCTGGCATATCATAGGCTCTCAATAAACGTGACTTTCATCATTGAAATATAAGAAAACTCCCCAGTTTTAAGAGTGGGGTAGTCTCCTGTGCTTAGTATTTTCTTAGAGGATGAACATTTGCTCTGTCTGCGACTTTCATAAATTCAAGAACTTCAGTCATATTTCACCTCAGTCCTTGGATTTTCTGCTTGAAAACTTCCCATTAGGGAAAAAAAGTCTATTCTCTGATGGAAGGTTTGAATTTCTTGGATCATTTTCATTGACTTTTTCTTCTTCAATTCTGTTTTGTCTTTGTTGAGTTAAGGCTTTCAAGAGCACCAGAATTCTTTCCTAATCTGCAAAACCAGAGGCAGATCAATTTATTTCTTGTGATTTTGGTATTTTCTCTTAACAAAAGTCTTAAATGGAGCTAGGAGAAATAAACTCTGATTTGCAAAGCATGCTAAAGATGGTGCCTCACAGGTGGAATGCAAAGCTTTCATTAATGATGCCCAGGCTAATTCTGTCTTTAGCACAAGGGCTCAGAGAGCCAGCAACTTAGCAGTTTTGGGGGGGGGGGGTGTCAATTAAATAAATTGGGTCATAAAATATGCCTAGACAATTGGATAAAACTGGGACTTAGGGGGACTCCTGCACTCCAGGAAATTCTCCAAGTCTCCACTTATCCTCAAAATGAACAAGAAGCTTCAGTTTCAAATTGAGTGCATTTTCCATCCATGGATTGGCTTGTTTTGTTCAGTTTTACTTTGAGTATTTGAGGTTATCTTTTCGACGTAACAGCTAAACCCACGGCTTCCTTTCTCGTAAAACCAAAACAAAAAGGCTAGAAATTCAGGTGCCTTCTGTGTGTGCACATGTGTAGTACATACCTGGGATCAAAGCCAGCTATATAAAGTCCTTGATTCTGTGTGGGTTCAAACACATTTCAAAGCTTCAGGATCCTGAAAGTTTTCGCTCTGCTTCCTGAAGACCTGAACACCGCTCCCATAAAGCCATGGCTTGCTTTGGATTCCAGAGTCATGGGGCTCGGCTGGACCTGGCTTCTAGGACCTGGCCCTGTACTGCCCTGTTTTCTCTTCTCTTCATCCCCGTTTTCTCTAAAGGTGAGTGAGGCTATTGGAGCATGGAGGTGGAGGAGGTGTTTCTCCCACCTGGGTTTCATTTCTTTTAGCAGTCAAGGGCAGTGATTTATAGCAAATCCAGAAGCTAAAGGTGAGACTCCAATCTCCTGGCTTGGGCAGCTCTGTATTCCAAGGCAGGCAGGTGACAGCCGGCAGCAGCAAATCAGCAGAGACACAGCCCTTAGCAGTTTGCTGGGCATGGAGTGGGAGCTTAATGAGTACATGTGAGTTGGTCTGGGAGACATGAGCAATTTCAGACACTTCTATAAGATTAGAAGAGAATACTGCAAAGTTAAGTGATTTAAGAGAGAAAAGATACCCACCATCCTAAATCCATTTGGGCTTGGAATCAGGGTTAGCTCAAGATTTCCCTTTTTAAAGAACACTGGTTTAGGCAAATTATGGGAAGTTTCTTTCCTACCCAATTCAAGGTTTTAAGGTCCTCTGATTCACTTTTATAAACGGATTAGCCTGCTTGTTTAAACTTTCAGCATTCTTTACTCAATGCAGGGTTTTAAGGTCCTCTTAATCAATTCTATAGTTAGCTAATTATTTTAAAAAATGAAAGCAATTTGAAGTAGTAAAACAAAAAAAAAAAAAAAGAAAGAAAGGAAGAAAGAATGAATGAAAGAGAGAACAAAAGAATGAAAGAAAGAAAGAGCCATAGGTCTGTTTGGCATAAGATACTTAATTGTCGCCTGACTTATCTCTGGACTTTAGGTGCAGATTCCCCAGTTTTCAGATGAAATAAAGCCCTTTAGAGGTTGATACCTGGTCTGTTACAATAGTGTAAAATGGTGACCATTTTATCAGAAGGTGAATTGCGACCTTCTCTCCCTCTAGACCTTCTCGGTTGAAAAACCATGTGGTTTATACAAAGTAGGTGCTCAAAAGATATTCGATTATTAATTTTTACTGTATAAGAAATATCCATACACATTTTCTTATTTTACATGTTTTGAACATGTAAAGTTAAATACCAGAGAAATAATCAAATTTACTAAGAAAATTTATCTCAACCTGTAACTGGGATCCTCCCATGGTGGATATTGGAAAATTGTGTAACCAGATTCAGTGGTGATAATTGGGAGCTTTCCTTAGGGGAGGGCAGGAAACTTGGTCTTCTTTAAGCTTAGAGTCAACACAACAAATGGGCAGGATATAATGATTAATGCACCAAAAACCTTTAATACAGGGCCGAATTTGATTAAGTGCTACGGTGGAGTTATAATAGTACAAACGATGCTCAGAGGGCATCTCTGATAGACAGAAATGAGGATTGGGAAAGAAAACTACTGTCTAGCCAACCAGGGCTTCTGGATTAACCATGGCAACGGCTGCTGCCATATTGTTCTCTCTTCTGAGGACACAGGTTGTCTACTACAGGTGCTTGGGGGAAAGGACTAATGTTTTCAGAATAAAGTGATTTATACACAGGAAGAGGTGTCCTGGAAGCTCAGATTGGAGTGGTAAGCTGGGATCAGATTATGGAGACAGTGAATGTTATTTGTGTTTGTAATCAGTGGTATATAAGGCATGAAAGGGTTTGAACAGAATGAGTGACATGGTTCAATCCAAGTTTTGAGTGTCACTTGTGTGATTGATCGACTGGAGAGGGGCCCAGTTAGTTACAGGAAAGTAATTTGTCATGAAGCCACCATTTTTTAGATGATGTGAGCCCTTTTGTTTGGAGAGCTGGCCTCCCTTCTCCTGTAGAAGCCAGAGGGAAAGGAACAAAGGAATACAAGGTGTTCAAGTGAAGGAGAGAGGGCGGTGGAAGAGGTGATGACAGTGGCAGGGGAAGCCCATAGAAGTAACAGCAGGGTTGCCTCAGCCTACAGAGGAAATGACCCGGTGCCCTCGGCTCGGTGGCTTCCTTCATCAAGCAGCATACCTCATTCTCTGGTAACAATGCAGGGAAGGGGGCGGCCGGCACTGAGAGCCAAGGCTCAGCTCCTTGTGGGCGATTGAGGTCCAGGGCCAGGTCAATGTGGGCAGAGGTTATTAAGGTATACTTTGAGGGATAAAGCAAGACTCTATACCTCAGCCTCCAAACTTTCCCCTACTACTCTTATAGGTCCTACAGCTCTATCATAACCTTAGAATACCAGAGTGGGAAGGCACTCTGATGTCATCTGATCTAATCCCCTCTTTTGCATGTGAGGGAAAAATGAAGCCTACGGGGGAGGCATGGCTTTCCCCAAATCAAGTATTTCATGGTAGAGCCAGCTCTTCTCTTTGTCACATCAGTATTCTTCATGCCACAACCAACTGCCTTCAAGGCACTGTTTTCCAACAAGGAAGCACCTTCACGGAAAGTAACTGGAAGACAGCGGCGAGATGGAGGCGGTGCTGGGGTGGGTGGAGAAGGAAAGGGGTAGGGGAGGGTGATGGGTTTGTTGATGGTGGGGAGAGAAAGGCTGACAGGTGAAACTGGAGGGGGCCATCAAAGATCAACTTTGCCCGGCCCGAGGGTTTTGCCAGGACCTGGTCATGGGCGAGCATGAGTTCATTGAGTTCCCTTTGGTTTTCCTGCTTTAGGGGTGCACGTGACCCAGCCCGCAGTGGTGCTGGCCAGTATTCGGGGTGTTGCCAGCTTCGTGTGTGAATATGGGTCATCGGGCAAAGCCGCCGAGGTCCGGGTGACGGTGTTGCGGAAGGCAGGCGGCCAGCTGAACGAAGTCTGCGCCGCGACCTACATGGTGGAGGACGAGCTGACCTTCCTGGAGGATTCCGCTTGCGCCGGCACCTCCAGTGGGAACAAAGTGAACCTCACCATCCAAGGGCTGAGGGCCACGGACACCGGGCTCTACATCTGCAAGGTGGAGCTCATGTACCCGCCGCCCTACTATGTGGGCATGGGCAATGGAACCCAAATTTACGTCATTGGTAAGCATCACTGACGATGCCTTTTGCATTGCTGTCTCTTCTTTGTGTGCAAACAGTTTTGCTCCTTGATTTCAGGTCGTTCATGTTTAGGATTGTGGGAATTCTCTTTAAGAGTTCTCTGGCATACAGCATGGTAGTCCTACTCAGCATGGGAGGCGAGGCAAACGGCATTCTGATTATAAAATAAAATGAGCTGGGGAAGGTGTTTTTCCTCCCGGCAGGTTTGGGCACTCACACTGGAGTGATACCCAGCATGAAATTTGGCCTTGGCCTTTGATCTGAAACTCCTGGCAAAGTAGCTCCAAGAGTCAGACTTACCTGGGGTCCAGCAATTCCATTTAGTGGTGGACACCAAGGTCTGGAAGCTTGAACTTCTTCCTTCTCTCACCAATGGGGGGAGTACCGCCCTAGAATTTAGAAAGCATCTCAGGGAAGCTCTGCTTTGTTCTCTGTTGCAGATCCAGAACCATGCCCGGATTCTGATTTCCTCCTCTGGATCCTGGCAGCAGTTAGTTCAGGGCTGTTTTTCTACAGCTTCCTCATCACAGCTGTTTCTTTGAGCAAAATGGTGAGTGCAGTGCTGACAACGCACCATCCCTGGTCAGAATACCTTTAGTGATAACAACTGGCCGAATGATGCTGTTGAGTCGAGTTTTCTTGAGATGAAGCAATAAATGAAGAAGAGGAAGGACAGTGGTAAAGAACACACTAGAACCCTTGGCATTGGCCTTTGAGGTTTCAGGATGACTAATATTTTATATGAGTGTGTTTGACATTGAATGTTTGTGTGCTTTTGCACAGGGTTTCATTTTGAGTAGCTGAACAACACGGGGCAGTTGTTTTGCTCTTTATCTTCATGACAATTGTACTTAATAACCCTGAAACATAAGATTAGGTTGGGCAGAATGCTGCTGGAGAAGACCACAGGGGTGGTTAATGTCCCTCTGCTTTACCTGGAAGGCATCTCTCTGTGCCACCCTACTTGAGCCTTCCTTGACCAAGCTGTAGGCGTCCACATAACACCTGCCCAGGGCTCCCTGTTACCCAGTCTGCTCGACTGGCAAGCCTTACGCTCTTCTCCAACCCAGTAAATGAGAACCCAGTTTTCATTTACTACAGTTGTTGTAGAAGAAGCAGAGGTATGGAATCCAGACTTCTGTCAAGATTTCTGAGGGTCGCTTGCAACCTCCTTTGCCTGAGGCTGGCTTTGCCATCACAAACCTCTCCCTCCCCTTCCTCTCTCCCTCCCCTTCTCTTCCACTCCCTTACTCCCTCCTTCTCTCCCTCCCGCACCCCTACACTCTATTCCAAGATCCTCTACTCGATCTGTTCTGTTGCTGTAGCTTCTTTCTACCTCATTTGCTACAAAGTGCCACACTAACTACTAGACTAGACCTCAATTTACTGAGGTGATAAAAACTGGGAACTAATGTGGACCAAGAAAAAAGTAATAAAGAGTATGTGAGGAGTAGAGATGAGGCATGCTCCTCCCAAAGAGAATAATTGAAGTTTATTATCTTATCAAGCTCATCCCTTCACAAGCAAGATCCAGTCCATTATCATAGGCATTTTGGGTGTTCTTTCTAAAGCTTTCTTGAAGTTTCTTTCTGCTATCTCCCAGTCAGGGAAAATGATTTCTATCTTAAGTCAATAGCACAGAGTTATTTACCCAAAATGAATTTTAATAGCTAAATCAAGAAAATCTCCTGGGGCTTATAATTCTGTATGTTGTGAACATCTATTTTTCAGTGGGGTAGGGACCCAATATTTGTTGAATCCTATTATAGTTAGAAGTGGCTTCTGTATTCCTCAATACTAATTACTGTTTCTTTTTATGTTTGTTTGGCAGCTGAAGAAAAGAAGCCCTCTTACTACAGGGGTCTATGTGAAAATGCCCCCAACAGAGCCAGAATGTGAAAAGCAATTTCAGCCTTATTTCATTCCCATCAATTGAGAGACCATTATGAAGATAAAAGACTATTTTCCAATTTGTAAGAGCTGAGGCAGTTCTAACTTTTTGCTATCCAGCTATTTTTGTTTGTTTGTGTATTTTGGGGGATTCATCTCTCTTTAATATAAAGCAGGATGCAGAACCCAAATTAAGCGTACTACAATTTAAAACAAAAGAGCAGAAAAACAGAGCCGGGCTGGTTCTGTCACATCTGATCCAATTTTAGGAAAAACATCACTTGGGAGCAATATGGGGATGCAGCATTACAATGTGGAGTCAAGGACATAAGTTAGGGAATGGTACAGTCCCAAGAAAGCAAAGGAAGAAGTAAGAGAGAGGATGGTATTGTATACATCTTGTATTTACCTGTGAGAAGTTTATAGCTGAAATGACGTTTTCAAGTAAAATTTTTATGCTGTGTTATTTTTCTTAACAAATATATAATTACATAAAGACTTTAAAAATACTCACATGGCTATATTTTAGCCAGTGATTCCAAAGGTTGTATTGTAACAATATGTATTTTTTATTTGATAGTATTGTGCATGGGGGCCACATGTGCTTTTGTGTATTTGCTGGTAGTTTGAGTATAAACACTATATGGCAGTGTCTTCCCACCATGGGTTCAGGGGAAGTTTTGTGGAGAGACTCAGGACACTAATACACCAGGTAGAGTACAAGGTCACTTGCCAACTGGCTTGGAAACTGGATAAGGTCATAGCTGATTCTTGCAGACGTGTTGGGCTGAATTGGTGTTGACATGGGCTTTGGGCTTTTATGCCAACTCTTTCCACTGGTTTGCAAGGAAGCCAAAGCTGGTGGTATCTGAGTTAACTTGATAGAGCACCTTCATCATCGAGAAAATGGCTCATTTCAGGAGTCTTGTGGGTATGAACCTCAAGGAAGCTCCGGTTCCATGGGGGCTCCAATTCCTTACACATGGTTAATGCCACAGACAGAAAAAAGCAGCAGATGGCAGAACAGGATGCGAAGGGCTCTGAAAACTAACACTGTTGGTGTTTTTTAACTTGATATTTTCCGTGAAAATGCAACAACATGTATAATATTTTTAATTAAATAAAAATCTGTGGTGGTCGTTTTCCAGAGTTGTTTTTGACGTTCCTTATATGTGAGTATTGTGCTTGAGTTTATTTTTGATTGATTCATTTAGCAGTTGGTTGAGTCTCCAATATTAGGAATACTGAGAACAAATCGAAAAAACCCAAAAGGGCAAATAATGCTTCATCAATCAGCCCTTTACCTGCAAGCCATTCTTGGAAGGAATTCATCCTCTGTCCTTTTGATTGCTTCACCACTGTTTGGGATATGAAGCGAGCTACCACAGCTACAGCAGCCCTTGATAAATCACACAGCGTTCTCTTTAGCACAGGTTCTTTACCCCCTCTTTCTCACCCAGACCTTTCCCAGCTCTAGTCGAGCACTGATTACAGTTGCCATGGCAACTCCAGTGTTGTCAACCGTGGTCCTGGCAGCCATTTTGCTCTGCTTCTGTAGTAAACGGAGCTTTCCCTTGCGGCTTCCAGAGGGACTCTTTCACAAATGTGAGGAACACATCCCCTCTGTGATCCTTGGTTAACCAGTATGTAGCCTCAGCCTGCTTGGTTTCCACTTAAGGTTTCTCATTCTTGACCTCCACATCCTGTTGTTGTTTTGCGCAACGATTCTCAGGGTGGCCAGGGATCACCTATAATTGAATCAGCTGGGTCACTTCCTAAAAATGCTGATTCAAGTGCTTAACCTCAGATGCACTGAATCAGAACCTTTGGGCGATGGGGCCAGGAGTTTGCTCTCCCAACAGCCTCCTCAGTGCTTCTTAGACCCCCCAGGTTTTGAGGATTGCTGTTTAGGCAGCTCTCTCTCTCTTGCTCACTAAAGCTCTCTCTTTTTTTGCAAGCAAGTGCTAACAAACAAATGAGAGAGCACATAGTGAGCATTCCAGAAAGATGTGTTAAAAAAAAAGAAATAGGTCTTCCAAATATGGTAATGGCACTTACGTAGAATAAGCTCCTACTATGCAGAAGACTGTTTCTCTTGATTTCTTGGTCTTTGGTTGGAAGCCATGAAGAAACACACAGTTTATGAGGCCCAATGGATAGTCTGATACCATTTCTGCTCCTCCAAATGTCTTTAGAGAGATCATTCTTCTCCATAGTTGATGGAAGATCTAAATGACAGAGGGCCTTAGGCAAGGGATCTCTCGGGCATCTTTCAGACACCATTAGACAATGGACTACTTTACATAAGCTTAATATCTCCTCTACTATCATCTGAAATTCTACCATTAGCTATTCATTGAGTTAAGCATTGCCTACTTCACTCAGTCTCAATTTTGAAGACATATTAATAAAATACTCTTTGGCTCCAAAGAGTTTCTCCTATGGTAGAAGATATAGGCAAGAAAGACTGTGACCTGAAAGGGTGGAAAGCAAATATGGGGTAGAGGTGTCTGGGGACCAAAGGAAAGCCTTTTCTAATCCCTAACTTGTTTATGAGGGTAGATCCATTGTCAGCAATACTCCGAGAGATGCACTGCCCTCAGATCAGCGGACCAATGGCTTTATGGCCTTCCAACCTTCATCACCATCACCATCTCTGGGATCAAGGTCTTGGGGAAGCCCCAAGACTCCAGTCATCATCAAATGAGGCTTGGTCCACCATGGCTGAGAGGGGAGGGGTCCACTGTGTCCCTCCTCCTGGAACCACTAGTCTCAGGTAGGAATGTGGAGACAAGAGGAGCAAGAGAGAGCTACCAGGGGTTGCCTGGGTCAACCCCAACTCTTACCAGTTCCCAGCACATACCTCTGCTCATCTCCCTTATTCCAATATGGTACTCTCATTTCTGCCACTTCCTGTTTCCCTATTCATCACCCCCAAATATCATTATCCCTCATTTTTGCATCCATAAACACTCATTTCAAATTCTGCCTCGTCCATCATATGTGCTGAGACTTCAAGCCTACATGGATTTTTCTCTTCTGTTTCTCAGCTATATTCAGTTTCGTCTCTAATAATTTCAGATGCGCATGGCTTTTCTCCCTAGCTTGGATGGAAACTTCTCCAAAATAGGCATCATCACAGCTTTAGGCACACAATAGATGCTAAAATAAGTATACTGGAGAGTTGGGGAGCTAGGACATCTGGGACAATGAGAGGGACATGTCTTCTATGCAGAACATGGCTGTGCTTCTGAAGGTGGCTTCAAGCCTAATCTCCTTCCTCTTTGACCAAGAGAATTATGTGTAGGTCAATCTGTTTCTCAGCTTAAGCCTTTAAGACTGGAATGTGAGGTCCCTCTGGCTCCCTTTGCCCCACGCATTCTACTTTTATCTCAGTCTAATCTTCCAATATTTTTTGGGGGAGGAGGGAGATGAATTCTCATTTTTATTCTCTGTTTTTTGAACTGTGGGTTGCTGCTAAAACTGACTATATTTTTATACTGAGTCTGTACCTTCTTCTGTCTCCACAGTTGATACACACTTACTTTACTTGGGACCAAAACTTGCAAACTGTTGATGTCACTGTGCTGTTAATTGGAGCAAGACCAGTCGGGAAGGTTAAGAATTTATACACTTAAGTTATTGTTTTTGGAGTTCTCAAAGTGAAGGAGAAGCTGGCTTTCTCTGGAAAGCTATTTCTATTGTTTTACTTCTCTTTTGCACCTGATTAGAGCGATGATTTAGGCGGCTTAGAGACCTTGTTTTATTTTATAAATTTGTTTTTCTCAGCTCAGGTCAATTTTCTTTGTTCAGACCAGAAAGATGACACATCCTATTGGTGGAGACGGAGGAAAGGTTCTTTACTTCCTCTTTTATGTGTCCTTGTCTACAGGCTGGGATAGGAGTTAATAGGTAGGTTTGCCAGATTCAACCAAAAGAAAAAAAAACAAAAAACCCCAAAACCCAAAAACAGGATGCCCTGTGTTTGATCTGACAACCTTATCAGCAGGAAACTTTGTACCTTAATATGGTGTGAATAAAAAGTGTTCTGGAGACCCCTCCCCATGAGTTTCTGGGCAGGAACAGCCTGAGACCGGGGCTGCTGTTTCAGTACTAACACAATCTCCTGTTCTCACTCCTGGGCACATGGTGGATGGATGCTCAGTATCGCTGGGGGCTAATGGGTCCTACAAAGGTGGCAGTTGCTTATCTACTAAATTTTTTTCTTAGAGGTCAACTCACATTGTTCTATACGGTGAGGAGTCTGACATTCAGACCCTTCTTGGAAATCTTTGCTTTCGTGGGTGGACGCTATTACAGCTGTTCTTACACTGAGTGTCCACAATAATTATTGGAACATTTGGAAAAAATGTGGATTGAGGTGCCTCAGATCCAGAGCTTCTTGTTTATAAGATCTGAGGCAGGGCCTGAGGGATTTTAATTCTTCAGTGAGTCTTTGAGATCTTACTCTCAGATGCCCTGGGCTAACTCAGGATCCTACCATCACAGATGATTAGGACTGGAGAGAGGACCTTGGAAATTGTCTTCACATTTTAGAAGAAAACGAGGCTCAGAGACATTAGGAAACTTGTCCAAGGTCATGAAGTCTGAGAAGACAGGTCTGTAGATTTTCACATCAGGGCTGTGCTGTGGGTGACACTTTGAGCCTTCCTGCTCAGGGACTGTCCTTTTTAGGCTGCTTCTGGAACATCACTGCCATCACCCCAGGCTACCTCTAGAAAACCTGGTTTTCTTCTCACCTCCACCCCAGCTGCTCTGTTAAGTCTCAGTGTGACCATTACTACTCTTTCCTGCCTGATGTTGGCTCCATCTTTTCTATCTCTCCCTTAACCTTCCGGGGCCCTAGCAAGAGGGTCTCGGGTGATCCTCAGCAATCCGGCAGAAGGATGCAGCAGAAGAGAAGACAAAACAACTGCTGCCAACCTTCTGTCAGCAAAGCCTACAGTGCCCTGAGAAAGCTTCTCAATTCTGCTGGAAGTCACGGAACAACCCAGTGAAATGACACATGTTCTTTTTTTTTTATCACATGCCATCAGGTTACCATAGCAACCAACCTTGTTTTAAAAACATGATATTAGTCACCCAAAGTGATATTATCTAGTCTAACAAAAAGAGGAGGCTCTCTCTGGGAGAAATTGTAGGAAATATTTTTCAGGAGGTGACTTCAAATTTTAGAATGCAACGAAAGTGATGTCTCATGAACTACACTTTTCTGAGGACATTGCCTTTTTCTTCGTGCTTCACCTTGACAGCATTTTAGTTTGTTCAGTAGTCATCCCATTGTTATCTTATTTTCTTCAACGCGTTGAACACGAGCCTTGCTTTCCTTCCTTGTAGTTAACTGCAAGTCAGACATAGTCTTTAGTCTCCCGTGAGCACCTGTTTGCCCCTGGCACAACAAAGTTATCCTTAACCATGACTATAAGGACAGGAAGCTTGGATTTGTGAATGAAGACTAGCTTCTCTAGTGTTGCTTTCCTACTGAGGAAGCCGCCATGCTGGATACAGTTCATGAGTTCCTTATTTGGATTGAAGAGGGAAAGGAAACCGACTCATGAAGGCTTCAACACTGCATGGGTGTAAATTAGCTAAAGTAATCCTCACAAGATCCCTGGAGAAGAGATACTGACACCAGCATTTTACAGTTGAGGAAGCTGAGGTTTTAGGGAGTTTTATTACTTGCCCAATCCCACACAGCTAGTAAGTGGCAGAGTCAGGATTAGAACTGATGTTGAATTCCAAAGTCCAGGCTCTTTTCAAATGACCATGTCTGAATTCTGGGGGTCTACCTGCAAAAGGAAAAGGGCAAAATGGAAAGTGAATGGGGACCAAAGTGCTAGAGAAGCAAAACGTGTTTCATGGGGGTTACACCTGGGTTTTGGAATAAGCAAATATTCTTATTTTGAATAACTGTTTCAAAACAAGTGTGTTAAAAGGCTTTTTGAAGGTGTTCATTATGAGATTAGCTCCAGCAGCTGAGAATTGTCACCAGGGAAAAAGGAAAACAGGAAATCGAAGACATTTAAAAGTGGACCATGGGTGGCAATCCACAGTTTACGCAGTAGCTGCTTTCCCAGGCACTGGTGCTGAAGTCCATGCAGCAACGTTGCTGGCTGGCCTTGGGTATTAGAGCTTCTCACTCAAAAATGGGGAAAATGGAAACCATTAATACAGCCAATGGGACGATTCGATTCTCGCATAACCATAGCATGCTCCTTGTAAGTGGGGTCATTCCCCATTCAAAACAGGCTGGAGGTAAAAGAAAGTAATGACCAGTGGAAGTCAGCGGGAGTGACCTTGCATGTATACCTGTGACCCCTGGAATGGGGCTAGTTTCTAGAAGGATAATAATCAGCTTGGAATAGAAGGTGAATTGGGGGGATGGGGGAAAAGAGAAAGGACAGTCTCTGAGTTGGGGCTGAGGGGTGCTGGAAAATATCAATGAGTCCCTTTGAGGAGAACAAAAGAAAGAAATCAAAAGACAGAAGCCTGGAGTTCCCCCCAAATGGCAAATGAAGTAGACCAATATTCTGTGAACAAAATTGTCAAGGAAGACCCAATGCCACAGGCCACATAGAAGACTGAGAGAAGCCCAGGTCAGAAGCAGGGGACCATCCAGCTGAGACTGTGACTGAGGTAGCCATGTAGATGTAATTCCTACCAGAAGTCAAAGTGTGGGAACCACTGGGAAAAAACCTTTCCCTGCCAGGAATGAATATGAAAGGCAATGGTTCCGCTCTGGATGGGTGGTGGTGGAGGCAGGTATGTGTGTGGGGCGGGGTGGGCACTGTGCAGGGGTGAAAGCTGATTATGGGGAACATCACAAAAGAACTGCTGAATGGAGCGCCTTAAGCCTGTGCGAAGCTAAGCACCCTGGACTGGCCTCGTGCCGATTTGAGAGCTCATGGTGTTTGTAATTTGTGCTTGAGGAGATGACTTAGGAAGGGCACGAGAGCTGTGTTCAAGACATGAAGGGCTGTCATGTGAAAGAGGAGCTAGATTTGCTTTGTGGGCTTCCTGGAGCACTCAGCCCTGGTGTTCCAGGGAGCACGTGATAGAAAAGAGGTTTAGCACGATTTTCCTTCTAATGTGTAGACTTGGATTCAGAGCCAGGGAGAGTGAATTCTAATGGGTCATATTGCAGATTGGTTTGGGGCAGGCCTGCTGGAGCCTCATCAACATCAGCTGGTGGGGAAGGAAAAGAATCAGGGGAAGTGGAATCCTGGACTCCACCCTCAGAAGCTTTCCTCTTGTGTGGTGCTTTATACACACTGGGATCAAACTAGTCTGGATGAATCTGACCTTTGCCAACTGTCTTAACACTTTTGCCTTCATCAGTCACAGCTGTACTAATGCTGTCTAACTTGGCTGGCTAACCTATAAATTTTTTCAAATCAGACATCACTATGCCTAGTGAAACTGAGAGAATTATTTTATAATCTCACTCTCTGGAAACAAAATAGTCAATGGAAATTTTTAATAAAAAAAGAATGTGGTAGAAACACAAATTTAAGTCATAAATTGAAAACATGCAGCAAAATCTTTATCCACTAGACTCTACAATATTCTGTGACCATCTGTGGAAATATATAGGTATTAAATTAGATACGGGCTGGTTTTTCTATTTGCAGAACATAACAGAAACCTAACTGGAAAACCACACAGCAATAACATAAAACCAAATGTGATGTCTAGTCCCTTCAAGGTCAAAATGCATGTGCAAATGAGAAGAAAATTACATGCTTTGCCCTTGAACGAAAGGACCTCTGTTAATATTCTTATTAAATACTTCATGTTTCTAAGAGACGGTTAAGAAAGCAAATGTACCATCCACCCGGAGTCTAAATTATATTCAAAAGTGATGATAATAGAGACAAATGTGTCATATACAAGGTTGGTCTTACTTTGCTTGTATTCCATTGTTTGAATGTTTTCCTGTGCATAGATTTATAAGTCTATGTTCAGTTCCTTAAAAATACTGGTCACTGGCTTTTCCACAGAATCAAGAAAATGAGTGCAGAAAAATTGATCCATTTGACAAGAGAGCATATCAGTATGTCCTGGCCTGAGGGCAGGAGGCTGGCCAAGGTGACCCCCTAAGGTCCTGTCCTGTGGAGTGAGGTACCAGATGTGTCCTTTGGAAGCCTGTCTCCGAGGAAACGCCTGTGGAGCCCTGAAAAGTGAATTGTCAAGGGTAAACGGACTAGTAGTCCTTGCTTGGAGCTAGGAGACCTCGTTCTGCTCTTGGCTCTGCCCCAGTGGGTTTGCAGTTGCCTGAAACCATTTATGGGTTAAGCACCCTTTAAGAGCCACTCTGGTCTCTTCATTGATGGCGCTAGCCCCAGCTAAACTCCCATCCCCAGACTTATTCTTACACTGTCTTGTACTTATGTAATTTGTTACTGTTTAATGCTCATAATTAAGTACCCATGCATTAATATTACCGTGTCCCCAAATACATAATGAATTCCCCAAGAGACTTTTACTTCATGGAGGCAATGTGGGGTAATAGTTACAGCATGACCTCTGCTGCAAGGGGGTTGGGGCTAATCCTTCTCCATACTCTATGCTTCTGTTTCCTCTTCTGTAGGACGAGGTTGCAGATTGAATGAGTTGGTGTTTATAAGGTGCTTTGCATGGGCCTGGCATGGGCTAAACGCTGTGTTGTGCAGCAATATACATAGTAACTGTATGACTACAGAATACTTGTATTATTTCTTCATGACCCCTTATAATACTTGGCACGGTGCCTGGCACAGGTCAGGTCTACATTTTTCCTGTTTGCCTTCCTTTCTTGCACCTTTCCTTCATTTCCCCTTCAGCAAATATTTGCTAGGCAGATAGAGCCTTTTAAATAAGACTGATACTGGTTAAAATGGACATGTGCATTAGTTTGGGTGACTGAATTCACTGTATCCCCTAGTTATTCTCCTCCAAATCTACTCTCCATGCTCTCCTACTCTGCTCTGTGTGGGGAAAGCTGACCTGAATGGACCACAACACCTGGCTTCCTTGCCCTCTGGAAATCACGATGGATGGAAGGCACCAGCAGGAGATGGGCCTGGAGAGACAGTGATTGGGGTATTTCTTCCAGTCATCCCTGCTTTGACACAGCATCCAGGGCAGCAGTTGTGTCCTTCCCTGACTTCAGCTCTGGTTGGGTGGCTTCTTCTCCTCATTTCCTGCCCTCACTGAGCTCTGGTCATTACTTTTCCCTTTTTTCCTTAAGCTCTAGGGAAAATAAAGTATTTCTGCGGTTGTTGGTTGCTGAGGAATCTCAACAACCACTGTTTGCCCTTAATGCTGTCCACACCTCTGTAAGAAGTCCCTTTATTCAAGTTTCTTCAGTTGAACCATCTGAGATGAACTCTGCTTTGTGCTGAGATCCTAACTGATAAATCACAGATCCTTGGAAATGTCCTCTGTGCCTCTGGATCCCCATTTCCTTCTCTATAGTGGAAGGGGGCTGGTCAGACTCGCTACCTCCAAGGTCCCTTCTAGGTCTGAAAGCCTATGGAGATAGCATTAGAATTCAGAGCGACCTTGAGAAGCTGCAGAGATTTTCAGATATAAACAAGGTGAATTTCCATTAAGAACAAGTGTAGAGGGGTGTGCTTGGGGAGGAAAAGCAAAATTATAGAAATGTCAGGTGATAAACGGCTGGCTGTGTGCAAGTGCATCAGCAAAAAGAAAGAAAGAAAGAAGCAAAAAACTCCAGGATGAGTAAGCTGTGCTGTTGCTGCCCACATTGAGTAAATCTGGGGAATAGACACAGAGTGTGATCTGTAGGAAGTACAAGGCGGTCCGCTGGAGTTGCTTGTCACCGCACACGCTAGGCTAGGGTGTGGTGATTTGATTCGGCTCAGTAATTTAGAAGAGCTGAACTTAAGAGTAAAGAAACCCAGAGTTAGATTGAAAATGGTAACTGACTTCTACTAAGATCAATTTCTTCTTTCCTTCCTCCCTTCCTCCCTTTGTTAGAGCCTGAAGGTAGATCAAGGAGCAGTCATCATTCATATGAAGGGACATCTCAAGTCCCTGTGTCCGGGAAATGAACTATGTAGAACAAGTTGTATCTTGGCCAATTATGAGTGTAATCCTGGACATAAATTACAATGTACAGGGATTGGTGTGTTGTCATTGGTGGTGTCAGGGTCTTGAGAATGTATTCTTTTCACTCTGCCCAATTTTTTCCACTTTAACGGTTTGGACACTGAACAGTTACTGATACAGAGTAGGTTTTCAGTAAATATCTCTAGTAGAATGAGTGCCTGATTGAATATGAAAATGGGGCTATAATCATTCAATGGAGTTGAATGAAACTAAGACCAATATAAGAGGGAACCTCAAAGGTGTGTAGGGTCTTTATTTACTAGGTATAGACCTGCAACCTACTTCCCAGGAAATGATATAAGAATAAGCTGTAATCTAGAATTCTGCACATTTAAAGAACAAACTTCAAGCACAAGACTCCATTAATGGAGTTCTTCCAGTGGCTGGAAGAAGACCTGGCTTGTGGTCAATGCCAGAGGAGGCCTTGGGTAGCAGAAGAGCAGGCAGAAATTCACGTCTCCTTGGTGGATGACTTGGGAGTGTGTCACCCAGAGAAGGACCACTTAGGACTGTGTCTACATGTTTCTCAAACATTAGTTTCAAAGCAGAATATTCAGTCATTTTAGTTAGAAGAGGACTCTTCAAATAGATCTGTTCCACATTGTGATGTTAAACTCTTTCCATTCCTTTTGGGTGGTAAAGACCTGAGTGTAGTGCTTATTTCTAAAGCATGTCTTTTCAAATTGCTCTCTTGGTTTCACAATTGGTTCACAAGGAGAAATTGGAAAGATGACAGACTCTCCTGAGAAAATACTGCTGGATTGTAAATAAAGACTGCTAGCTCTGAGTCCCAGACCCATCACTAATCAACCTGCCAGTTTCACACAAGCCACTTAACTTTTCCGGGCTTGAATTTTCTCACCACCTTCCACTTGAGGAACATATGTCTGTTTTAAAAGCATTTTCATGTACATAGCTGAAATGCAAGTAGTCAAAGAAAATGGTATTTCCTTTGATCATCATCACTACCCTAAGAAGTAAGCAGTGCCAAGCTGGTCATGGCTTAGAGACGAGAAGTTCAAGGTTTAAGGATGTTAATTAACTTAGTTAAGAAAAAGGCTCATATTAGCCCAGACCTTCATACAGGAAGTGTTTACTTGATCAATCATTTTCAGCTTCATTTTATTGTGGTGCTGACTTTGTGAGATATTTGATAAGGAACATAAATGTTAATATAGTTGCTGTCCTGTAAGTTTTAAAATAAGCAGGTAAAATTTATACAACATGGGCTGTGTTCTAGTTCCTTCTTGCTAGAACATTAATTTTTATTATTGAATGAAAAGAATGTCATGTGATTTTTTAATAGATGCCCTTTTCTCCTCCCTCCCTACCTCCCCGCCTCAAACCTCAGAGCTTTGCTTTCTGGAAAGAACTCAGTACATAAGCTCCATAACAAATTAGACTTGAGACCGCACACTTGGAACAGTCAGAATGGGTCTGGTGAGGTGTGCTAATCAAGAGAGGAAAGGAGACAATTCATTTCTGAATTGGTTATCAAATTCTTCTTGTAAGTGACATGATTGAAACTGCCAATTGGTTTTGTAATCTGCTGAGTCCATATTTCTACATCTGTGAAAGCTCAGCAAACGAGCCCTTCTAGGCAAAGCAAGAGCGTTTCGCCAGCAAGAAATGTGATGAGGTGCTGCACCCTGTGGCCAACCATTTCTCAAGAGACCTCTTTCTGTTTCACCTATTGAATTCCTTTATGATTGACAGGCAGCTTCACTCAGTACTCAGATTTTCCTTCATGTTATCTCCTTGGCCAATCTGGTCACCGCAATACTTTTCAAAAACAGTCACATTATTATTATAGAATCATTCAACCCTAGAGCTTGGAGGGACTCAAGAGGTCATAAGTTCTCTTCTCCCAAGAGCAGTCATTAAGTTTTCACGTGTCGAATCCTTATCAGGTGGACCCCACTGTCCTTCTCTTCATCTCTGTTGACATATTCCATCAGGAAGTTCTCTCCGATTTCTTTCCATACTGCCATTCAAAATCTTAGGCTCCCTGCACTACAAAATGGTGCCTTGAGTGATTTGTTTTACTACAAATTATGATAACGAAGATACTCATTTTCTTTGAGCTAGAGGGTTTGTTTTGCCATTTTTAGCATTATAAGATGAGCAGAAGCATTTTCATAAGGGCCAAGGCATCCTGAGAAGGTCTATCAATGTTTGAGCAATAAGAAATAGAAGCTAATCCACTTAGATTCAATCTCAGGATAGTCTACTACTCTTTTGGTAACTACATCTTTCATAAGGACATGCTGAGGAGTAGGATGTGTTTAATATTTGGGTAGGGGGCAAAGAGCATTAAGAAAAAATGGTATACGTTGAATTGTTTTCTTCTGGGTGTTTTTCTTCCTTCCAGACGTTATAAGTTTGTTTCAAAGACACACTTCTCATATAACAGAACAGCTACAGCTACATGAATAAACACATTGTCCATCTGAAAGAACACTATTCAGACTGCTGGAAACAGAGCCGAGTTAAACAATAGGTGCACAGAACCAGGAGAGTGGCATTTTGCCACTTAATGAATTACAAGAAACAGATGTGAGTTTTTTAAAAGGACGCATAGCCTGAACTTGGCCAACTTATCAAGAATTAGCAAAAGGACTTCAGATTCATGATTTAGAGAAAAGCCATTGACTCATCTGTGTATACACATGCCTTTGATGATCCCATCATATGATTTGATGGCTTTTCTCATGCAAAGGCCCTCTTATTATTAGAGATACTTAATGCTTTTGCTGGGTTGGGGTTGGGAATATAGGGAATTTCTTTAGCATCCATTTACTGTCACCATATTACACCATAACATCATTTTCCACACATGGAATTTACTAACCATTTCCTTAGAACATAGTAGAGTGGGAGGTGCTGTTTATTAGAGGAGGTTAATATTTATAAGCTTCCTGAGGTCAAGCCTATGCCTTGCATTTCTGCTGTATCTCCTAGAGTACCTAGCACAGTGCTACCAGGGCAAGTACACATCATGCTTAATAAGAACACGTTGCACAAACATATTCTTGGTAGCAACTCTCCTTGAAGCTTGCACAGAATCTGATCATTTACCTCCACACAGCCATTAAGTTAAGACAGATCTGGGAAAGACAGAGAAGCAGCAAAGGCATGAGATTTTGTGAGATGAAAGAGAAGAGCTGAGATGGGGGCTGGCGGGGTGAGGACTGTTGAGAGGAGTGAACAGGAGGAGATCATTTGGTAATTTGTGGCTGCTTAAGAAGTCAGAATTAAGTAAATGTTTTCAGCTCTAAACTACTGTATCTAGTCCAAGTCCAGAGCTATCAGGTGAACTGCTGTGATTTTGAGATCAGGAAAGGCTGAGGGATAGGTCACGCAAAAAGAATACTGTTGAACATTTGTCAAAAATGGATTGGGCTGCCTGTTGGCTGGAACCCTTGGAAACCTGTGAAAAGCTGGACTGGGAACCTATGGGATATCTATTCGTTGTCTTAGCAGCCATTTTTGAGTAATAGCTTGATTGTGTAGTCACTCTGGAGCTGTGATATCTGCCCCAACTTTACAAATTTTCTGTTTGTCCTAACAACTTTGGACTGGGAATTATAGCCTCCTTTCTATAGGGTTATGCTGTCATAACCCTTGGTAGTCTGTTTGGCTTCAAGTCCTAGTACTTGAGAAGAGGGCAAAGTGGGAGGACAGGAAATCTCAATGTTGTTGAGATTTAGCCATGCTCTGAGATTCCCCAGTGCAGCTTCTCCAGCAGAGTTACACCTGAAAAATCTGCTTCAGCCATCCCTCATTGATTATGTATCTAGTTGAAGAGCCCCGAACTGTCTCTGTACAGCTGCAGAATCAACATTCTCTCTTGCTGCTGGTAGGTTGGCAGAAAGGACTCTCTCAGACTGAGAATGGAGGGATGGCTTCTGGGTCAATGGGGCTAAGCTTAGATTCAGTTATGATGCCTCTGTGTGTCTTATTGACTGTGTGATAAGGAAACTCTAAATGAGGTGGATGATCACAAAGGTTGCCCTGTCCAAGGAACTACAGGAAAAATGATGGTGGACTCAGCACTCTAAGAGAAGACCCTGACAAAGACTATGTAATTAACCTACAGGTTCTAGAATTATCAGGATGTATCCAATGAAAATGGCATTTCTATAACATTGGCAAGTGATACCTTTGTGTTTGTGTGTGTTTAGGAAACACCCTTCAGAGTCTTCAGGGATAATAATTACAAATATTTAGAGCTGGCTATGCACCCAAACTGTTTTAAACCCTTAAAGTTGAATTATTTAGTTTATCTTCCTACGATGAGGTAGGAACTATTATTACCTTCCTCCATAAGATTAGAATTGGGAAGCAGGCATCACACAGACAGTGAAGACCTGTGTGACTGTGTGGGGTTTAGGGAAGGGGGAGTATTTCAAGTGACCTAACTAAGCTTGTGGAAGAGTATCTAGGCTAAGTAGGCTGAGAATGTTTCTATCCTTGCCTATAACCTAGATTCAGGTTTCTGACTTGTTAGAAAATCTTGGGTCTGTGGCTTTTCCTTTTATAGTTGCTGTCTTGAAAACGTAGAGATGAGATTCTTGTCAGTTATTTAGTGTCTGCAGAGTCCTTGGCATTCTTCTAGATGTGGATAGTAAAAATTGATCTTACCACTTCATTCTTTTTGCTTCGGGTTTAATGTGTACAGTACCCAGTAAAATCATCTGGGCAGTGAGCTAAATAGAGCTATGATGGAAAACGTCAGTAAGGAAGTCATTCTTATCAGGCGTAAGATTGACATTGAAATAAGAACCAGGATCACAATCCTGCCATTTGTGATTGAGCAATAAAATCATATCTCTTCCCTGTTTTCTTATATACTTAAATTTCCAAACCCCGTTTTAAAAATAATCTTTTTTAAGAGAAAGAAAGCAACAAAACAGGATTTGTGGGTGGTAAGTTAGTACTTTTGAGCAGTCACTGTTAAAGTGAGATGTGAAATCATGTCACTTTCAGATGAGAAGAAATGCAGAAGCTGTTGTTTGAAGTGTGTCTTAGCCAGTGGGAGAGAGACCTCTGCGGCAACAAACAGAATCCTATACGGCTGCCTCTCAGAGGGAGACTGATGCCTTCGCTAGGGTTTATCCTGTACTTCCAGTAGGGAGTGGTTATTAATTATTCATCTATTTCTTAATATAATACCTCCCCTTCCAAATTATCAAAAGGGAGAGGTTTAGGAATATTTTTAGCAGCACGAACTATAATGTTAAAAATAATGAGGACCTAGGGCTGTTGAAAGGCTATTTTCAATTTCAGTTAACACCCAGGCATGGTTGGTTATAGCACAGCTGCCAGAGGTGAACTTCACACTTCAAAACATAGCATCCCAGATTTCACAGTGGCCCTGGAGCTTCAAAACTCTTAACGCCTTTACAGTCCTTGTAAAAGCACGTATGGCAGCTGTCTGCCTTCCAGGGTCAGCTCTCTGGTGGAAAGGATGGAATTCTTGCAGGCTGGATCTTTGGAGTAATCTGAGGAAATGGAATCTGGTAAAAGCTATTATTAAGGGCCCTGTCTTAGGTCACATTTTACTGATTCAAATAGTTTTCTGCCTTTCGCTATTCAAACTGGCACACTAAAATAAAGAAAGGGAGTTGTTTCAGTGTTTCATTAAATATGCGGGTCATTCAGACAACCAGCCAGCCAGCAAATGGTATTCATCGAGACTGCTGTATGCCATGCATGGCTCCAGATCCTTCAAGGATGCTTAGCTCCCAAGGAATACTGAATGAATAGTATTTTAGATTCCCTAGTATTCTGAAGTGTCGATGCCTACTGGAGTTGATCATGCAAGGCAACGCAACACCTTATGGATGGAGAGCAGTTATGAATTTTAGGGAGGGATAATATATATTTTAGTTCATTTTCTTAATTTTAGTAACTCAATTTCAGATTTTGATTTCTGACTGCAAGCTTCATTCTGCTAGGCTAGTGGAAAGAAATCTTAACCTCAGTCCCTCCTGGGGTTTCCCCATCTCTCCCCAGGATTGTGTCACACTTCTGGATCTTGTGCAATATTAAGACCCCGGGGTAGGCTGATATCAGGTCTTTCCACACCTGTCCAGTTTCTTTCTTTCTTTTTGTTTTTTGTCTTCTTTGCCCTTCAGGTACGGTGGGTCTCAGCCACAGCCATGTGCAGCTTGGGCAGGGGGGATCTTGGGTGAGGCTGCTTCTGGTCTCATTGGCCTGTGTGTACCCTACAGCCATTCCCAGCCTTCTCTGTGGTATCGATGTTTTCCAGGTGGTGTCTCCAGGGAACGAGGCACAGGTACCCTCTGCCCCCTGACCTATCTCTCTCTCTCTCCCCCGACCTCTGGGGGAGTCTCTTCTGGGGCTGAGGGAAATCCTCAGTTCACGCTTCTTTGAGAGCCTCCTGTACTCTGAGGACTTTTGTTTAAAAAAAAGCAGAAAGACCAATGGGAGTAGTTCTGCCTTTTTCTCTGGCACATTCTTTCCTTGAGGCAAATAAGAGCAGAAGCAAGTTATGAGAACATGGCGGTGGGGGGGTGGGGCGTGGAGGGAGTAGAGAGAAGAAGTGAAAGGGAATAAATTACTATTTCAAAATATTATTCTTTAAAAACCCTATGAATGTAAATGTACACATTCATCAAAATGGCAGGGGATGTAAAAGGAGAGGAAAAGGGCACTAGGAAGAAATAATCCAACTCACAGGGGATTGAGGGGGGGTTCTCCACGTGTTAAGACATAGCTGCACATGTTCAATGGTACCTTTTAAAATTGGATGACATACAAATGGGTCATTCTTAAAAATGACTGTTTAATATGGGATGGCTCCATAGTATAGCGGGCAATCATCAAGTGGCCTGTGGGGCAGTTGTAATGTAGGAAGACTTTGGGGGAGAGGAATGAGTAAGTAGAAGGAAGAGAGAGAAAATTTCTCTAAAATCAATTCTCCTACTATTTTGTGAAGATAGAACCACTGTCTCAAAGAGTATTAGTGCTAGGAAAGATTGTTGGAGAGCCTATAGTTTTATCACTTAATTTTCTAAAGGATGGAAAGCTAATAACATTTGCTCCAAGTTTTCTAGTCCACGGCAAGAAAGGAACTAATCCTAAGTCTTTGGGTCCTTGTTCTTTGTGCTCTCCAGGACATTCTTATGTATCGCCAAGGTATTTAACAATTAAGTTACTTTAAGGGTAAGAACAAACTGAAAAAGAACATCTCCATCAATGCCAATACAATATTATTTGAGTGGATTTCAAGACAAAACCCTTTGTCAATATAACTGTTCCTGGTAGTTTATTTCCAGGAACTGAAGGTGTCATCTAAGGACTTGGATTGCATGCAGTGAATCATCATTGTGTTCTCAGACTCAGAAGCCCAGGCCAGCTGCATAGCCAGATGGCCCTCTGGCCCCACTGGGCCTATCCTGCTGGCCTGAGAACTGGAAGCAGAGCAGAGCAGAGAGAGAGAGAGGGAGAGAGAAAGAGAAAGAGAAATTATAGCCAGTGGCTGCTGCAACTCCAGCTGTTGATACGATTCCAGACATGAGCACAATGATGATTTGGCTGCCAAAAGAATAACACATATTCTAGCCAGAGAAGAGAACTGCCAAGGATCTGGATGATTTGCTTCAATAAATGTGTGTTGTCTCATGAGCATCCAGTAGAGGAGTGCAGCTCCATTTACTTTTGTTCTTCAGTATTCTTTGAAGGAATGTATGTTGTGATTTTGTTATGACTTTGCTACTCAAAGTATCGTTCCCAGCAGCATCGGTGCCACTGGGAGCAGGTTAGAAATGCAGACTCTTAGTCCCCACTCCAAACACAGTGACTCAGATTTTGCATTTTTAACAAGATCCCCAGGTGATTCGCAGGCACCTTGGGATTAAGAAAGCACTTTAGGTGGCAAATAAAGGCAGGTCTTAATACTGGGCCAATAGGATTGGGTAGCAAACTTGACTGTAGGCAGCCTTGGGGGTGCAAAGAAGACCAGATTGAGATACGAGACCTGGTTCTAGACCCAGTTCTGCCATTTTCCTTCGCTGTGATCCTGAGCAAATCACTCCCTCTCCTTAGGTATTGATTTCCTCTTCTTTAAAATGGGAGACTAACATCTGACTTGTTTACCCTAGGACTGTGGTGAGGATGGAATGAGATACTGTCAAGAAAATGATCTGTAAAGTAGAATGCACTTTTCAAACGCTAGAGCATGAAGACTGTTATAGTTGTTCAGATCTACCTAAAATGGAATTTGGGCTTTTTTGACTTTTGAAATGAGTCATAGCATGTCTAAGTCAATTATGAAGAAAATGTACGTGACAGGCAAGAGCAGCTCATGAACGAAGGAAATATCTCCTCTGAGCCGCTTTCCTCTGAGATGAACATAGAATTCTGACTCGTAAAAATGGCTACAGTCAGGCACTATTCATGAAGTTAGCAGTGGTTCTCAGCCTGAGCTGTTCATTACAATCATCGTCTCAGGGGATCCTTTAAAAACTATCGTTGCTTGGGTTCCAGCTCAAATCATTTGAATCAGAACCACCAGGGCTTGGACACAGGCATTCGTTTTTAAAAAGCTCCCCTGGTGATTGTAATGTGTAGCCAGGGTTGAGAACCACAGATAAAGGGCTCGATGAGAACAAGCTGCTATGTGCAACTGAATATTTCTTGTCATGGCCAATTGGGGAATAAAACTAGGGCAGGGAAATCCTTCTGTGTTTTTTTCCCTCCTGCTTCCAGAATCCCTCTTAAAGGAATTCATTTTCAAATGTGAACTTGGATGACTGAGGAAGAAGATAACAATCTCATTTCGCAGCACCAGAAACACTGAACATAAAGAATTCTTTCGGTGATCTATTGTGATGTGATAGGGTCAAGTGGGGCACCACCGTTCTGGTTTATTAGGCTTTAGAAATGGGACTTGTCAAAAGAGGGATGCTGAGAACTAAGGAATGGGCACTCGAACTCAGAGGGAACTCAGGCAAAAAAAAAAAAGTATTGGTCAGGGAAAGGCTGATGGCTATGAATCAGGAAGACTCAGGAACTTGGAGATTGCCCAGCAAGAACTGGGACGGGCACAGTTAGTCACTTTGGAGCCAGGTGAGCTTTCTGAGACCCTGTGTCTTTGCTCTGGGTCACTGAGGCTGGGGACTCTCTTACTGCTTTCTGGTCCCTCTGCTTCAAGGACCACCCCTTTTCTGATCAGGGCTCTGGCTTAGCTGAGGATGTGATCCACCTTTCTCACACCATTTCTGAGGAATCTGAGCAGAAAGCCTCCGTCTTTCTAGTATAAGCAAGTTCCCTAAAATGAGAGTAGTCTGCCAAGAGGAGGAACCAGATGGCAGTGGTTACATTCTCCCCAGTACCTAGAATGCTTTGTGTTCCGAACCACGATACACGAGGACGTTGGCTGTGGGAAAAGTGTCCCTGTCTCATGTGGACACAGGGATTTGCTGCCTCAATTTCCTTTTCCTGAACAGCCTTTTCCTATATCCCTCCAAATACCTGATGACCCAAGGTCTTCTTGGCCACCTTTGTTAATGGACATGTTTGTCTTTCTGGCAGAAAACGCCATGCCCTCGCCCATCATCTGAACTTTGCTGGTCAAGAATCAGATACCTCCTCTTGTCCCTTTCAGAACTGATGTGGACTCAGGAAGCGAACCTGCTGGACTTAGACTGTCCAAAGCAGAGGCTGCACATAACTCCCTTCCTGTGAAGGGTTACGGACTCAGCCTCTCTTATATGTCTTTCCTCATCAGACCGTCTCTCACTGGCTACAATGAAAACACCTGGGATTTGGGACCAACACTGATTTTCAAGTCCTCTTTAATGGAGCACATTTATTAGTAAAGCAAAAGAGAGCTATAGCTTTATTTTCTCTGTACTTTTTATCCTGGGCGGGAAAAAAAAAGAAAACTTGATAGATCAGCAGCTATTTTAGGGGTTGTTAGAAAATGTAGGATATCATTAGCACAAGATTACTTACAAATGTGCATATTGTCTGTTATTATTTACAAAATGTCTGGCACTTCCCTGGCGTCCAGGAGACTTAAAAAGTTGTAGGGGAAAAGAGAAACAAATGAAAAGAAACAAATGTCTTTTTAAGGTTCCTGTATTTTTTTCTCCCTCTCCTGTCCCCTGTCTCAATTCTGAAGAAATGGTAACTGAAGGAGCAAACCCTCTGGAGTCAGAAGGTCAGCCTTACCCACCAGCCAGGACTCAAACTTACTGCTCGACAGTTTTATTCATTTCTTTGAGTCCCACTTTCCTTTTGTGAGGTTTCCATGTACTAATGTTTTTGGTCTTGCCAGTAGTTTTAAGTATTTTAAGCAGTCGAAACACAATAGTTTTTTTTCTCATATACAATTTATACAATCATGTCTCCAAACACCATAGCATTTAATTCTTGTTAAAAAACAAACAAACAACCCCCCCCACCCCAGAAAACCCTAAACCCTTATTCCCTGAGGTTAAAATATATAGTATATCAATTTTAATGGAATAATCTGGCTTGGAAACTATCAACTAAAATTTATGCACTTCCCCCCAACCCCTACCATTCTCTTGCCCTTACTTAGGGCCTGTGGTTAGCTCCTGTGGGTCCCAGGAGCTGTGTGCCAGTTATGGTGGTGACGAGATTGCTCTGGAGGAGAGACTCTTGAGAAACGAACACTGCTGAGCTGATAATAACTCAGTTCCTTGGTAATGGCCTGGACAGTAAGCAGATACTGGGCATTTTTACTTCTGTCTCTTTCATTTCACTTACAGCCCAGCTCCAGATATGTTGCTTCCAATCTTTGACCCTTTGCCACAGTCCTGAAGGGGGTCAGGCAAACAAGGGGCCATTTCTGGGGGCCTGGAAAATCAGATACCCTTTCTCCCCCTTTTTTCTGATGTGGCAGAAGGTGAAGAGTTGAATTCTCAGATAGGATGGGGGGGCACATGCACCTTTCTGGGGAAGTTTCCAGGTGCATTTTTTAGTAGGAAGATTGTCAGCCTAGAAGGGTGTAACCAGATTTGATCTCCAAAGTATGGTAATTAACCGACCTCTCTTTAATTTTTTAAAAACAGGATATTGCTGCTCAGGTGTGTAACACTTGTGGTCTTATTGGGTGTTCTCCCTAACATCAGTGCTGGCATAGCCATAGAATCACATCCTCAAACAATGGCCAAGCCTCTTTCCTGACTCCGATTGGATTCTTTATGCCATGTAATCTGTTTGATGGCCTGAAAATTCACTAAATTTGCAGCCTAGGCAATGAAATTGCAAACTGTACTTTACGTAAAAATAATTCCTGTTCATCACTCAAAAGGTTCAGAGGAAATTTTATTGAAGGCCATGAATAGAACCTTCATTTTCATGGGGCCTCTCTTGATTTCTTTAAATAGTAAGTTCTTCATCTGTCTTTCACTTCCCATTAGAAAGTGCTGACATTTCTTCTAATTTTTGGTAAACCTATTACTCTATGTGGCTTCTATAGATCGCCTTCTTATTTTTTCTTCCTGTTATTTTGATTTTTGAACATTTACAGGGTGTTAGGTGTCAATGATAATTAACCCCAACCATAGGCCTTTAATCTTTTCATAATGGGGCCCTAAGATCTTTATAACTACGAGCAGAGAGCTCTGTAACTGGCCAAAATTTCAATCAGTAAGGAAGAGCCCCTTCCTCCACTCTATTTTCTGTTATGACTTTTTCCCCTCCCTGCTCCACTGCACTGGTGAGCACAAGACTCTGGAGGAATGATAAGTGCCTCCTTCTCATCAAAACTGGGGGACCCTTGCTTTCTAGAAAAACCACAGAGACACAGTGCTATTCTCATAACACTCTCTGCCTTTCCAAAATTCCCTCTATGATTTGTGTAAATTTCTCTAAGCTATATCATACCTTTTTATTCTTTTTTCCATTTCATTTTAAGTGTCAGGATTGACATTTCAAATTCGACTGTAAATGGGGTTTATCCATCTTCTTCCCCAAATCCAAAAGAACAGGCTCAGAAAGGAGGCCTTGGTACCTCTTCTTTTCCTGGCACTGCAATCCTCCGTAGCTTCTAAGCCAGGGACACTTGTCAAAGATAGATGTGTTAGGGGCCGTATGTGCAACTCTGCCTCCCTTTTACCCAGACCCAGAAACCCAGTGATGACAGATTGCGATGGTTAATTTTGGGTCAATCTGACCGGTCCACGGAGTGCCCAGATTATTTGGTCAAACTTTACTCTGGGTGTGTGTGAGGGTGTTTCTGGATGTAACTGACATTTAAATTGGTAGGCTGAGTAAAGCAGATTGCCCTCTCTAATGTGGGTGGGCCTCATCCAATCAGTTGAAGACCTGCATAGAACAAAATGGTTGACCCTCCTGTGAAGAAGAAGTAACTCCTCCTGCCTGATTGCCGTTGAATTGTGACAGTGTTTTTTTTCCTGCCTTCAGACTCGAAATGAAACATTGGTTCTTCCTGGGTCTCCAGCCTGCCCACATTCGGGCTAGAAATACACATTTGTTCTTCTGGGTCTCCAGCTTGCTGTTGGCAGATCCTGGGACTTGTCAGCCTCCAGACTGGCATGAGTCAACTCCTTATAATCTTTCCCTCTCATCCTATTGGTTATATTTCTCTGAAGAACACTGACTAATACACAGATGTAATGATTTTATGCCTGGATATAACAAAATCTCTTGATGTTCAAAGGGAAATCTTGATTTCTAGGTTTTCATGAAAAACACTGTTGGGAGACCATGTATCCTAGTGTGTAGACTTTAGATCACTTGTTTCAGTATCTAGACTTGGATTTGAGACCCAGTGTCTAATTCCATCTCTGCCACCAAGTAGCTGTGTAATTAGGGACAAATTACTTCTCTTTGAGCTCCATTTTCTCATCCACTGAATGAAGGAATTGTGGTAGATTATCCCTAATGTCTCTTTTCCCTCTAAAATCTTATGGTTTTAAAAACTAAAATAATTAATACTCATTCAGACACCTTTATATTTGAAATCTGAGAGGGAGTTGAAGAGGATCAAGGGAAGGACAGGGTATTCAGGGATCTGAGGAAACATGTTCTGCGATCTTCTCTTCCCAGCTATTCTCTTTTTCCTCCTCTCATCTGCCCTGGACTCATTACCATCTGGATCAATTAGAATTTGGGCTTTGGGTTATAAGTAACTGAAAATACTGATTCACATTAGCTTCAACGGTGATGAAAGTTATTACCCCACATAGCAATAAGTTCAGAGGTGGGATGGGCTTCAGGTGGGATGCAATTAAGGGTCTGGTTTCACTTCCCTGTGGCCCCCTGACTCTGCTTCCTCTTTGTGTTAGTTCATGTGGCAAGATGGCTGAAGTAGTTTCTTGGGGGCCAGAGAGATGAGGAGACTTCTCTCCAGAGCCTTCAACAGATTTTCCCTTATATCTATATTGGCTAGAATTAGATCACATGCCCTCTTCTAAAGCAGCAACTGATAAGGGGAATGAAGCTATTATGACAGGCTTGACAAGGAATTGGCAAGCTATAACCTATGAGTCAAATCCAGCCTGTGGCCTGTGTTTGAATGACGCATGACCTAAAAAAAGGTTTTTACATTTGTAAAGGGTTATAAAAAACAAAACCAAAAACCAAAGACTATGTGACAGACACTTAGGTAGCTGAAACTCTAAAATATTTATTATCTGGCTCTTATAATAAAAGTTTGCTGGTCCTTAGCTTAGATGAGTCAAGATCTAGTTCTAGAGCTGAGAATGGGGTCAACATTCCCCTGAGTTGCCTGAAGGGCAGGGCTGGACATCTGAACAAAAGCTGAGTTCTGTTAGAAGGAAGAGGGGGAAATGGAGGTTGGTTGTGTAGGCAGCCAATTGGGTGCATAGCACTACCTCTACTTAGCCTCTCCACTCCTCTTGGATGCAGGAGATAGGTCTCCACTGCCAAATGGAAGCATTAGCAATGAGCTGTCAAATACAAGCTCTGAAGAGAATTTAGGTTCCCCGATGGAAAGTATTTTCTCTCCTGAATGTTCTGTTTCTCTGCTTAGCAACAGATTTTCAGGTAATAGTCAGCTCTTCTCTTTCTTCCGGAGATCTGCACAGAGTATTTTTAGACCACAGACACAGACATGCTGTCTCAGACACACATTCACACACTGACATAGAAAGACACATGCAGAGACACCCACCTTGAGCTGCTCACTCAGAGAACATTCGACAAACATCCAGGAAGTTAAACGTGTACACACTGTTAGAATGGTTTTTAAAGGGAAAAGCTAATTGTAGTTCCTGGTTCAGTTTTGGGTAAACACAGGTTGTATTGGGACTAAGTGAGCCTGCATATAACTGATAATATTTCTAATTAGATACATGTGCTCTTTTCTGGGTCCCGAAGTATCCCACTGAGTGTAATTGGTTGTTAAATATACCCCAAAGCCAAGAAGATCCTGTAATCATCCTTTGAAAGTGCTGGTCTTCGAGCATTGTTTACGACCCTAGAAGAGTTGGTATTGGGGATTAGCATTCACAGACATGCAGAGCTGAATACTAATGAGCACTCATTTTCTTTAAGCCTATTATTGACTTTGTCATATCAGCTCGTGTTCTGCAGTGCTATAAATTCTTAATACCAACTGAGGACATTGTTATTACAGCCTCTGCATACTGGCCAAGAACAGTGAGGGTGAAACAGCCTGACTGTGCCACCAGAAGTTCATAGTTGAAATTTATTCTGCATATGCTCAGCATGTTGAGTGAGGGTATGGCTTTCCTTGCCCTCTACTAAGACTCTCAAGGGGAAAGTAAATATTAAGTGCTTTAAAAAGATTATTGATAAAGCAAAGCAGCTTCTAGTTACTTATTTATTCACTCAATAACTATGTGTTTGCTGCACTGAGATGTAGCCGATCCAGTTCTAGGCTCTGAAGATGCACCAGGAAAGAAGCAGACAAGGATTCCTGCCCTCATAGGGCTTATACTCTAGTAGGCTGGAGAGAAAGTTTAGGAGTTGCAGTATCTATATGGTATTTAAAGCTATGACACTGGATAAGATCACCAAGAAAGTGAATGTAGATAGAAAAGAGATTTCCAAGGATATCTCTAATAATTATTAAAGGAACACTCTAATAATATGTGGTAAGAGAGATGAGGAAGAGACAGACACAGAGCAGCTGGTGAGGATGGAGGAAGTCCAAGACAGGGAGGTGTTCTGTAGACTAAGTGACTTTTTTCAAAGAGGGGAATATACACTGATATTCTGATGCTGAGAATTAACCATAGAATTTCATTATGCGGAGGTCATTGCTGATCCCTATAAAAGTGATTTTGCTGGAGGAGTAGGAGAAAGGAGTTGACTGAATTGTGTTCAAGAGAGAGTGAAAAGAGAGAAACAAATGGCTGGGGAAAAAAGTCCCATTAAGACAATGATCTGTAAAGGATATTACTTATCTGGTCTTTTTGTTCATTTGTTTTGTGATACCAAAATTGTGACTAAAATTGAAAGCCGCAGCCTGTTAGATAAAAATGTCTTTAACACTATCTTGAGGTTTTTGTTTTTGTTTTTCAACCTGGAATTTTAGACAAAGATTGTATTACTTAGGTTACTAATTTGGCTGCTATAACAAAGACCAAAATAGCAGTGGGTCAAACAAGATGGACATTTCTTTCTCTCTTACTTAATGGTCTGAGTGAAAGGATTCAAGAAGATCAGTGATGTTGGGGATCTGGGGTCCTTCTTGCTCTGCTGTGCTCAACACATGGCTTCCATATTGGGATCTGTGAAAGCTGCTTTAAATTCCACCATGACTTCTACATTCCAACAGACAGGAATAAGGAATAGGGAAGAAGATAGTCCTATATTTTTAAGGGTATGACTTATAAATTGCACATCACCTTCTCTCATTTCCTACTGGCCAAAACCTGGTGACATGACCACATCTAGGTACAAAGGTGGCTGAGAGATGTAGGCTTTGGTGGTGGAGTTATATGTCCAGGTAAATTTTTCTATTATGAAAAAAGGAAAAGGGACAAGATGCTGGGAGACAATTAGCAAACTCTGCCACAAAGACTGATTGAAAACAACTGAACTGTGACTATGGACTGAAAACTTTATAAATTTTTTTTCCTGTACAGTTAAGCATAATTATATTCAATGAATAATTTAACATTAAACTTAAGTTTTGCTCCATTAATAATTAGCTATCAGGTCATGTTGGTCACTTTCAGTGCTACAGTGGTTATTTCCTTGGGTCTAGCTTGTATCTTGTATCTACCAATTCTGTAAGATTCTTATTTTCTGAAAGCACATTTGTTTATAATATAGTCTACAAAATGCCTATTGTCAGTTATTTGTTTAGTAAGGCACAGCTTCTCTTTATTTTTCTATCTCCTTTTGAGCTCTTTTTGTTGCTTCTGTCCATTGCCTCTTGCATCAGTGTCTCCCCAAAGAAGATTTCCTCCTAACTCATTTTATGAGGATAGTATTACCCTAATACCAAAACCAGGCAAGGACACCAGAAGAAAAGAAAACTACAGACCAATATCCCTTATAAATATAGATGAAGACATCCTCAACACAATAGTAACAAACTAAATCCATCAGCATATATGAAGGATTATACACTGGGACTAAATAGAATTTATCCCAGGAATGCAAATTTGGTTCAACATACAAAAATCAATGTATAATGCACCATATTAATGGAATAAAAGATCATCTCAATAGATGCAGAAAAAGCATTTGACAAAATCTAGTACTCTTTCATGATGAAAACACTCAAAAAACTAGAAATAGAAGGAAACTCTCTCAACCTGATAAAGGTCATCTCTAAAAACCCTAGCTAACATCACACTTAATAGTGAAAAACTGGAAGCTTTTTCTCTGAGAACAAGAGCAAGACAGGGATGTCTCTTCTTGCCACTTCTAATCAACATTGTACTGGAGGTTCTAGCTAGGGGAAATTAAGCAAGAAAAAGAAATATAAGCCCCTAGATTGGAAAGGAAGAAATTAAACTCTTTCATTTGTGTATGAAATGATCATATACATAGAAAAACCTAAAGAGTCCACCAAAAAACTATTAGCACTAATACACAAAGTCAGCAAGGTTGCAGGATACAAGATCAACAGTTGTATCTGAAGTATGGTGAAGGTTAGTGGTTTGCTTCTTTTGGAAAATACAGTCACTTTCTGATGGGGGTTCAAATTAAGAAGGCTCTGTAGAGTTACACATTCCAGATGCTTCCTATGCAGCACTGTGAAAGCACCCTCTGCTGGCTGCACCTTGGGCTCTTCTGTTTAATTTCATGCTCACAATAGAGAAGTCTGGTCGTTTTCAAATGCCAGGACTAGGAGGAGGAGTACTTTTCTTTGATAAAATTTCACTTGACTGTAGTAAGATGAAAAAAAAGCATGATTGATATAGCACAGCTTTAATTCCATTTAAAGAATTGTCCTTATCTTAAGAATATATTCTTCCTAAGTTTTTGGTGTCAGATGTGTCCTTTCTTTCTATGAATTTGTCATGGTAGTTTATACTAGGATCTTTGTTGTTTTTAAAATTTTATTTACTCAGTGCTATTACTTGGCAAAGTGAAAAGCTAATGAGGTTCCCCACTTTTTATTTATTTTTGAAAATTTACTTTGTGAAATTTGAGAATCTGGGAAAAGCAGGTGGAAGTTACATTAGCTATGTTTACTAGGTTTTTAGGGTTCTCTCTGGTTTTACCTTAACTGTTTCTCTACTCTTTTCTAGTCCTACCTTACTTTTTCTCTCCCTTTTTAAAATTGATCTAACAAGCTTATCTCCTCAACTCTTTTGTCTGTTACAAACTAGAAAAATGCTGGAGTGGGGAAGAACTAGAAAATACTTGAAGGATTTGAGATTGCTTACCTTGGAGTCTTAATATCATCCTTCTTCAGAAATAGAGAAGTTGTGACATGAAGGGCATGAACCTTAAATATTTTTAGTGGTTAAAATGGGAAAAGACTGGGTGAAATTTGCTCAACATTTGCTTGAGCAACAAGAAGGAATTCATGAAATGGTGCAGTTATTAGCCTTGGAACAGCCTACTGAGATCCAACTTGGAGTTTTCGTCCAGCTCAATTCACATCTGCCCATTTCAGAGACTGAGGCTGAGCCTAGTAACCTCTAGAGACTCACTCAAGCTATCTGGGCATATCTGAGCTATGTTACAAAACATTTTGATGACCTACCCCAAATTCCTGTATGATTCTTACTGCACTGTGTGTGCTCGTGAACTTTCCAAATTCTTTAAGTAAGGTCTATAAATAGACACTGACCCATGGGCTTTAAAAAATGTACTTTGACCAGAAAAGAGACAAAAAAGAACAATACCCATAGTTTGAATGACTTCATTTTTAATGTTCTGGCTTTTTGTTTGTTTGTTTGTTTGCCCAATGTCTTGTCTTTCTTTTTTTTTTGAATTTTATTTTATTTATTTTTTTATACAGCAGGTTCTTATTAGTTATCTATTTTATACATATTAATGTATATATGTCAATCCCAATAATGTTCTGTTTATTTCAATTATTTTATGATTATCTTGTTCATAATGATAAAAGCTGGTCAACCTTCTGCAGGCAAGCCAACAAAAGTTTTGGAGGTCCTGGAGTGTTCTTTTCCCTTGTCTTCAGAGTAGTGAAATAAATATCACTATCTAAAACGTCATGTAGTTTTATAACATTGGACCTCGCATCACAGCAATGGTTCTCTTGCTCTGAATGGCACTCTGTTCTTTTTGAGCTAAAAAATGTTCTCCAACTCTCTATTTATGCAGTGATAGGAGTAAAGGCCCACAGAGGTTAACCATCTTGCTTGAGGTAATGCAATTAGGATCAGAGCCAGATTTCCTGATTTCTAACCTATTGTTCTTTCCACAACGCCAGACTGTCTTCCTCAGATTTCTCTTCTGAAAAAAACAAACTCTGAAGAGAAAGAATCAAGCAGAGTGAGAGAAATCTCTGAAAGCCTTTTTATTTTTGATGAAGTATGCTACTATTTAGTTTACAAAATGGAGCTCTGGCACCGTGCAGTTCAACGAATGTTGATTGATCAGACTCACGTGTGTTCACAGACTTGTGGCGTGTTGGAGTCTGGGGGACTTTTGAGATTGTCCAATCTAGAAGCTTCCGAATGATCCAAAGCTGCACAACTCTTTCTTCAAATGAACCCTTCCATAGAAACTCAGTCCAAGAAGCAATGGTTCCAAGTGAAGCTTCTCTCACAGAGGTGGGGTGGGGGGGGAGCTGGGATCTGTCCCAATCCCTCCATCACCCCTCACCTCCAGGGACCCTGGCACCTATGTCCGAACACTGGGCTCTGTGGTGAACAGATTCAAAAATGAAAGGCCTGGTTTTGGCCCTCATTTTGTCTCTGAAGAAACTGAGGCCATACCTTTGTTCTCTAAATTATATCCTCAAGTACCTTCTTAGGAAACGGTGTTTGGAAGGCAAAAACTCTATTCCTTGCAAGTCTGAAAAAGTTTTTATTTTGCCCTCACATTTGATTAAGGATATGTAAGTTGAAAATAGTTTTCTTTCCGAACTCTGATGGCATATCTTCATTGGCATAGAAGTCTGATGCCATCTGATGTTCTTATTCTTTTTGTGAGGAATATATTTTTTTCCCTCTCTCTGGACAGTTAGAATCTGATTTTAATTTTTAAATTTCCTTTTGCTACATGCTTGGCCCTTAATACTTGTAATTTTTTGTATTATGTGTAAAGACACATGTACATAAGTATGTGTATATGCATGAATATGTGTATAACCTTACCATGTTAATGTTCCACATAGTCTTTACTCCTTGGATCTGATTTCACCTGTGTTTCTGCAGAGAAATGATTTGCTTTCACAGCAGCCAGTGTTGTCAATCCCGCTCCCATTTCTAGAGAAGAGAGCCCCTTGCTGTTGTTGTTGCTGCCCTAGAATCCACTTTAAAAACCACCTGGAGCTATTAAATAATCTGTGGTTTCAGAGGCACAGGAAGGGCAGATATTATAAAAACAGGAACAAGTCGGAACCTATTCTGAAGCTAGATTCTTAGCAAGGACAGTCCTGCCTATTCCCATATGGTTCTGATGATTAATTTATGCATCAGCTTGACTGGGCCACAGGTGCTAAGACATTGGGACAAATGTTATTCTGGGTGTGTCTGTGAGGGTGTTTTTGGATGAGATTAACATTTAAATTGGTAAACTGAGGAAAGCAGATTGGCCTCCCTAATGTGAGTGGGCCTCATTCAATCAGTTGAAGAGCTGAATAGAACAGAAGGGCTAAGCTTCCCATGAGTAAGAGGGAATTCCTTTCGTTTGCCTGAGTGCTTTTGAACTAGGACATCAATTTTTCCTGTCTTTAGACTTGAACTGAAGCATCAGCTCTTCCTTGGTGTAGAACCTGTTGGCCTTCAAAACAGAATTATACCATTAGCTTCCCTGGGTCTCAGGTCTTTGAACTTGGAATGGAGCTATCCCATGAGCTCTCCTGGGTCTCCAGCTTGCCAACTGAAGATCCTAGGGCTTGTCAGCTCCCGGAATTGTGTGAGCCAATTCCATATAATACACACACACACACATACACTCTCACACGCTGTTGGTTTGGTTTTTCTGGAGAACCCTGACAAATACAATGGTGTCCAAACTGACATTTATCTGTATGTTTTAATATTTATTTTATTTCATTGACTGGAATTCTATTAATTAGTGCCTCATTTAGTTTAACAAGCATTTTCCTTTAAAATACAAAGAAACAGACTTCCAGTTACTGGTCCAGCATGTAAACAGCTTAGAAGTCACCATACCATCCTGAATACAAGGAAAAAGCTGAGCAAACTGAAAAATCAACAGATCTCTTGAATTGTCAGAGAGGTCAGATCACAGGGCCAACTGCTATTCCTAAAATTAGAATGACAGGCAGGCAGATACAGGGAATCACAACTAACCAGAGTAGAAACCTCCAAGCAGAAACCTCTGCAGAAGCGAGTACCAGGGTAGGAAAACCTGAGCTGTAATTGACAAATTCCTGCACACTCAGTGTAGACAAATGTGAGAGTTAAAAACTTCAGAGAGACCCAGTCATTGGGAAGCCCGCACAATTTTGTGAGTTTTAACTCTAGGAGTTCTACCAGGTCTCACAGTGAATCTTGGAGAAAAATCTTCTTGTGCTTCTAGAAGGAGAGGTAAAGGAACCATTTTGAAATATGTGAGAGCATTCTGTTCTCCTGTTCTCAGAAGAAACTATTTTACCAGAGCTTAATCTGCTCGAGATTTATCAGAGCATAACCTACCTGAGGGAAGAGAAATACCCAATTTCAGTCTGCTCTAGCCTTCCATGTAGGGGAAGGAAATACCCAATCCTACCCTCCCCCCCCCATCCTGTCCCACCTAAGGGGAGAAAAAAAATGAGAGGCATTGGAAAAATTCATAGTGCAGGGGGACACATTATTATTTAAATTAGCACCCTCAGAAATGAAATATGTCCATATAGGTCTAACAAAATATGTACAAGATGTGTATGAGGAAAACTACAAAACTATATGATGAAAATACCAAAGAAGAACTAAATAAACAGAGAGATAATCCATATTCATGGATAGAAAGACTCAATATTGTCAAGACATGAGTTCGTGAATATAGTCAATATTTTATAATAACTATGAATGGAGTATAACCTTTAAAAATTGTGAATCACTAGGCTGTACAGCTGTAACTTACATAATATTGTACAGCAACTATACTTCAATTAAAAAAAAGATACCAGTTCTTCCCAATTTGATACATAGATTCAACACAATTCCAATCAACATCTGAGAAAGTTATTTTGTGGATGTGGACAAACTGATTTTAAAGTTTATGTGGAGAGGCAAAAGACCTATAATAGCCAACTCAGTATTGAAGAAGAACAGAGTTGGTGGACTGAGATGATCTGACTTCAAGACATTATAAAGCTACTGTAACCAAAACATTGTGGTGTTGGTGAAATAATAGACAAATAGATCAATGGAACAGAATAGAGTCCAGAAATAGACCCACATAAATATAGTTAACTGGTCTTTGACAAAGGAGCAAAGGCAGTAAAATGGAATTTTAGTGGTCATTCCCATTTTAGTGTGAATTAGTTTGTATGTGGGGGGTCATTTTCTTCTACTAAGGAGGAAAGGAAGAAGAGGGTAATCTTAGGGCTTAGAGAAACATAATAGCACTAAGACTTGGAGGGGTAGAAACTAGTAGGTGATAGGTAGTAAAGGAGTTAAAATGGCACCAATGTTAATTTTTGCCAGTTGAAAAGTGGTATCTAGGATTGGTCCTATGTTGTGTGAAGGCATTGTTGTGTTGATGTATATATGTTTTTTTTCTTTTATAACAGAATCATTTGCACATGCAATTTTGTGTCTTCCTTTCTAATTTTCTAATTTTTGTGTGTGTGTGTGTGTCTTCCTTTCTAACCTTCTTAATTCCTTTTCTTGTCTTATTGCATGAACTAGAACTTGTAGAACAATGTTGAATAATAGAGAATAATAGTTGGATTCCTAGTCTTGTTCCTGACTTTAACTTGAATACACCCAGAATTTTAAACTTAAATATAATGTTTTTGATTTCTGTTAATATCCCAGAATTAGAAAGAGACATCCATAACAATAAAGTGTCCGAAGAGCTTTAACTAAAAATGGCTACTGACTTTTATTAAATACCTATTAATGTATTTAAAGTATTTTACTTTTATTTATTTTAACTTTTATATAAATTACATAACTATATGTACATATCCTCACACGCATGCATAATTTTCACATATGGGAAAAATGTGCGATGCATGTACTTCTTACATCCTTACCACATATTCTTTTTTTACATACAGTATGATCCATTTTATATACAATTTGAACAAAGGAAAAAGGAAGTCATTTATTGTTTGGGGTTACATATATGGGTGGTAAAATTAAAAGGAGAAAATACGAATGATTTAAAAGATAATGATTACCTTGAGGAGGGTTACGTGCATAGATTTGATTGGGGAGAGTCATACAAGGAGGTTTCAAGGTATGTACTGGTGATATTCTATTTTGTGACCTATGTGGTTGGTGCATGGATGCTCAGCTTATTATGATTGTTTATCTCTATACACTCTCTTGTATATATATAACCTACTTCACAACAAAAATTTTAATTAAACATTTACAACTATGCAAAGTGAACATTTGGACATTTTCTTTCATTATTTACAAACATGTGTCTCAAAGCCTTTTAATAAATTAGAAATCACATTCATAAGTAAAAATAACATTAACACTACACATATTCTCTTATAACCTAGATTAACAACCTCAGATGTTTCCTCCTATGTTTTTTCCGTGTTAATGTAATTCTTTACGTACGTATATTTTAGGTAATTTTTGGCTTTGGCTTTTTTTCTTATTCAATAATACTTCATGGAAATCCCTCCAAGTTAAACAAATGTTACATTTTTAGTCTTGCCTCTGCTAGTTATTAATTGCATGTCCTCGGGTAGGTTAAGTAACTTTTCTGGCACAAGCATTCCCATCTAAACATGAGGATAATTATTCCTTCCTCCCAGGACTACTGTGAGAACCAAATGATATCATAAATATAAAGCACTAAACATGGACCTGGCAAATAATAAGCTCTAAACAAGTGTTACTTAATTTCACGCCTGGTACAGGGAGAGAACGCCCTTTCTTTCCCTTTTGGCAGTCATGGCCTTTAGCCAGAGGATTTGTAACTCAGCCAGTGCCTGAGCATTTGCTGCGGGGCCCTGGGCGGTTGTTTGTTTCACAGCAACTATTCTGCAGCCCCATGGCCTGGTTTGGAATCCAGGCCCTGTCACCTTGTAGCTACTTTACCTTTTCTTAGCCTCTCTGTGCTTCAGTTGCCTCACCTTTAAAACGGAAATAACAGCAACAGTACCTATCTGTGACACCCGTTGTGGGTGCAAAGGACATGATGTGTGACGCACTTGGAAGAGTGCCTGGTACATGGAAAGCACAGGATGGGTAGAGGGGAGTTAAGTGAAAGGGCACAGTCTTTGAAGTCAATTGGCTTATCTCTGACTTTGCTGGCTGTGGGACTTTGGGGGAGTCATTATGCACTGTCTAATCCCAATCATTTATAAAATGGGATATGAATGCCCACCTCAAAGTTGCTTTGAGAATAAAATAGGGAACGGTATGGTTGGTGGTGTATACAGTAAGTGCTCAGTGCGGGCTGCTTCCCTCTGCTCCTGATATGGCCTAGCCTACGGATTGCATGTGCTTTGATTGGCAGCCTAAGGACTCCAACTGTCCGTCATACTTTTCTCAATTCCAAACGTGGACCTGCCAGTGAACTTCAGAGTGTATGTTCTCAGTGAGTTGGGACATGCCTGAGTCCTTCACTGGTTCATGGCATATGCCAGTGGGCACTGGGGTCATGCTCTGTTCTCAGCCTTTGCCCCTCCTTTTGTTTCCTCCCTGCATGTGGGAATACGAATTTTGTTTCAAGTTACTCATCTTGTTTTGTGGGGTGCAGATCTACCGCTGGTCAGGCAAGCACTATGAAGTGCGTTTACAGTTAGAGGAGGTAGTAATGGACCAAGATGAGCCTGACGGGATGCATAGCAATTTCAGCTGATTTTCTTGCCTTCACTGGGATATTGCAATCCTCCAAGGACGTCTCAGTTTCCTTCTCAAATCTCTGTGTGTGGAAGCGCTCCCACTACCCTGCCACACCCCCTCACTCCCCAAAGCAAAGCAGGACAAAACATGCACAGGTTTTCAGGCAGTCATCTCCTTCAGTGCAAATACAAAAGTCTTTTAAGAGAACAATCCAAGCGCAGGTATCACTACATCAGACAATCTGTCCATCTGGCTGAGATTTACTTGCATCTGTTGGCAATACAGGAATTCATTGCAGTTGCTCTATAGGCCTGTACTGCAAACTGTTAAAACAAAACAAAACAAAAACAAACAAACAAAATCTTACACTGAATTGCACGCACGCCTGTGGAAATTGTTCCTGATTTTTTTTTTTTTGGTTGCAGCAAAGGAACAAAAGCTGTGGGTTTTGCTAGTTAAGTATGATTCAGCAGCACCCCCTAGCGGTTATATTTGGGAATTGTAGAAGTCTCTGAGACTTCTTGGGACGTCAAAGTGAGACACCCTTGGAAATATTTTCTTTATAATACCTAATAATATCAGCCACCCACAACTTATCCAAGTATGTTTAATTACACAGGACTTTAAAAAAATCACCTAATTACCTTTTTTTAAAGGCAGCCAAATTGAACAAATAGAAACAACTACATTTCTCTGCTTTGGTCTCGGGAGTCCTTGGAATATTCCATTTGGACGACACTCTGCCTGTCTCCGCTTAAGGAGCACAGCCCCAGGAAGCAGTGCCCAGTTCTATTCCTTTATTAAGGAAGATTCTGTCATTCAGCCACTGGAGTGGGTATTGATGAACACAACGGATTCTGTATTCAACCACAGGGAGCTAGCTCCATTTTGAACATCAGGGTCATTACCAATCATCATAAAACCTGATGATGGGGCTTACCCTGGTGGCGCAGTGGTTGAGAATCTGCCTGCCAATGCAGGGGACACGGGTTCGAGTCCTGGGCTGGGAAGATCCCACGTGCCGCGGAGCAACTAGGCCCGTGAGCCACAACTACTGAGCCTGCGCGTCTGGAGCCTGCGCTCCGCAACAAGAGAGGCCGCGACAGTGAGAGGCCCGCGCACCGCGATGAAGAGTGGCCCCCACTTGCCGCAACTAGAGAAAGCCCTCGCACAGAAACGAAGACCCAACACAGCCATAAAAAAAACAAAACAAAAAAAAAAACCAAAAAAAAACCTGATGATGGATAGAATCCCTACAGTAGAGAACCAATTCTTCAAAATTATTAAAACATTAAAAAGGTGATAAAACAAAACACTTATGCAGTTGAGCTAACTGGAGCAGAAGTGAATAGAATGGGAAGATAGTCAAATATGTGACTCCCAGCCTCTGCCAGTTGTTATTTTCTCGAGCCTCAATTTTCTTATCTGTATAATAGAACTGCTGTGAGCATTTAATGAGATAATGTGTGTTAAAATCTTAGCACAGTGTATGGAAGCTTAAATAAAGGTCAATTCTCCCACTCTATGTCATGTAGAAAAAAAAGTTAAAACAGAGTTTACAGTTGGTAAATCTTGAGCTGTGGAATTTGAATGAACTGATGCCAGAGACTAAGGGGACTAAACTTGATGTTGTATCTTGGATTGGATCCAGGGACAACAACAAAAGAGGATATCAGTGGAAAAAAGTGAAATTTGAGTACAGTTTGCAGTTTAGTTCATGGTAGTGTATCAATACTAATTTATTGCTTTTGATAATTGTACTGTGGTTATAGAAGACACTGACTTGAGAGGAAGCTAGGTGAAGAATATACGGGAACTCTGTACAGCTGTGCAACTTTTCTGTAAGTCTAAAACTGGTTCAAAATAAAAGAATTTAAAAGTTAAAAAGAAATAAATGAATTTAGTATTAGCAACATTTTGATTTAACCCAGTATATCCAAAGTATTATCATTTCAACATGTATTCATTGTAGAATTATCTTAATGAGATTTTACCTTGTTTTGGTGACTGGCCTAAAAAAGTTGGTGTGTGTTTTACACTGAGGTGCATCTCCAAGTTGGACTAGCAATTTTCAAGTACTCAGTAGCCACGTGTGTCTGGAGGCTGCCATATTGGACAGCGCAGGGGTGGGTGCAGTGATGGGATGTCATCCGGTGGCCCAGCGGCTACTTGGCAGTGGTTCTCTGGGGTGGTGCTTCTCCAGCTCCGATCCTGGACTTCCTCCTATAAACTCTTAGAACTCCCAGAGGTGATTAACTCCTAGAAGGGGGCTCAGGTTAACTAAAGTCTGGTGACACTGATGACCATTCAAAGGAGAAAGTGTATTCATTTATAAAGAGCAAGGTCCCTCCTAGAAAATAAAATGCTCACAGTCACAGTGCTTTTCAAAGTGTGGGATGGATACCACTAGCTTTAGGGGGTATAAGAAAAAAAAAATGAGTTCAGATAGAACTTGGACATGACAAAAAATCACATTGACTCACAGAGTGAGAATATTTTTCCTCATTTCAGTTCTCTTTCATTCTTTTTGATTACATCTAAGAACAAGTCTCATTCAGTGCTCTTATATCTTTACAACTTCCCTAACATTTGCTAATCTCAAACACACTCTCACTCTCTGGCTAGAATTTACTGCATTGTTTCTATTTTATTTATTTTTGTCATCACCTTTTATTTATGGCAGATAATGCTGGCTTTCCATTTAATTACTGATATGAAATTTCTTTACTTTTTAAATAAAGATATAAATAAAAGGACAAATTTAGTAAAAAATACAAATATTAAGGTAATCATAGCCCAAGTGGCACTGGGAAATAACGAAAACAGAAATAAAACCCCAAAGCAAAAACGAAACCAAAAATCATCTGGTGACTACAAGAAGGTTTAAAATTTGGGGAGCTTGCAGATCAATGCTTAGTTTCAGAGGTGCCCTCTTACAGAAGCCTTTAAGAAACCAATTAAGGGACTTCCCTGGTGGCGCAGTGGTTAAGAATCCGCCTGCCAATGCAGGGGACACAGGTTCGAGCCCTGGTCCGGGAAGATCCCACATGCCACGGAGCAGCTAAGCCCATGCGTCACAACTACTGAGCCTGCGCTCTAGAGCCCGTGAGCCACAACTACTGAGCCCACGTGCCACAACTACTGAAGCCCACACGCCTAGAGCCCGTGCTCTGCAACAAGAGAAGCCACTGCAATGAGAAGCTCATGCACCACGACGAAGAGTAGCCCCCGCTCGCCACAACTAGAGAGAAAGCCCTTGCATAGCAACGAACACACAACACAGCCTAAATAAATAAATAAATAAATAAATAAAAACAATACTGCCATTTAAAAAAAAAAAAAAAGAAAGAAACCAATCAAGCCTGCCGAGGTAGAGTGGGATGTTCTCAATAAATCAGTTCCCTTGTTAAATCTTTCCCTAGAAAGACTGCTTTCCTTCTCCCAGGCTTCTCTTCCTCTAGCTGTTGTCTCCCCCTTCCCCTTTCACTTTACTTCTCATCCCTCGAGTCCTTTCGCTGCTCCCTCTCACGTTTTCCTCTCTTATCTCCCGCCAAAGTTCCTGTTGTCCTCACCCACCAATCACCGCCCACCTCTGATGGGGCATGTACTGCCATCTGACCAATCAGGGTGCTGCTTTCGGCTTCCTCTGGTATCTTCAAAAGAAGACCAACGTACACACAGAAATTTCCCTGGATATTTTGAATCCCTTTAAGGTTACTTTAACAATTTCTGGGTTCCAGTTCTGGGCATCTGGAAGGTACTATGCCCCAGTGACAGCATTGCCCATGATGCTGTCACCCTAGACTTCCTTGGGCCAGACAGGTGGGTTTTCGAGGTTATGGGGCACACTGTTTTATCTATTTTAGGTGCAGTTTGGACATCAAAATGGATCTGGCTTGGATAATTGATGTCCTTAAAGAACTGGTATTATTACATTAAATTCTGGGGGTATTTAGGGAAAACACTGCCAAAGTGAAACTAGATATATCCAACAAGGCAGTCAACTTGGAAATTATTTGGGGAAAAGTAATTACTATTTCCTTCTCTTCAATCATTGTTATGGATGGAGTTTGATAGGAAGGAAAGCTTCAAGGGACTTTTTCTCACTACGAGATAATATAAGAAAACTTTCCACCTCAGACCTGAAAATAAATTCAAATTCAAATTCTGCATTTAGCTTTCTTCACACCTCTCCTCCTTTCTCACATTTCACATTTCACGTTAGTTGTCTTCTTTCTATATTCAGCTTGGAGCACACATAATAAGGAATAGCTTTAAATTTTGGCTAAATCTTATAGGTCAAGCAAGAGAAAGTTTGAAGTGGTTCTTTTTAGTGGTAATTAAACAACCTCTGCATCTTCAAAACAAAACCCACCAAGAAAGCTTGTGCCACAAAACCTCACCACCATCACCACAGGTCTGGTTCAGGAGCCCTAAAAGACAGCTTGAGGCATCTACCAGCTAACCACGGGGTCACTGTGCAATTCACACAGGCACTCTTGGTCCTTCCATTGGCTGTTTGACTGAAATAGGAGGCTGACCTGGGCAGTGTGGAAATGAGGCGAGAGTCACAAGCTGTTTGCACTTAACACCAGCTGCAGCTAATACTTACTGAGCAAATAAAACATATTAGATGGAAATACGTTAATTGTGTTAATTTAATTACCACAACAAACTAAGGAGGCAGGTATTGTCATTATTATTTTCATTTTACAGATGAGAAAACTGAACTCAGAAGTTCAGGCACTTGCCCAGTGAGCCTGCAGCTACTAAGGTGGGGAGCTTGGGCTCAAACCCAGAAGGCCTGGCTCCAGAAGCCCAGCTCTTAATCCCTGCACCAAGCCCTGGACCTTCTGGATGAAGCTGTGTTGCTCCAACAGAGTTTGGAGCCAACAAGAGTCTGTGAAGGAAATCCAGTTTTCCTGTTTTGAAATCAAGTTGTATTCCACTGGAAAAATTCCCAGGCACTGGCGTGTAATAAACATCACGTTTGAGAATGCAGCAGAACTTCTAATTTTATATATTTGGAAGAAAAAACTCATTCGTATAAACTATTGTTAAGAACAGTGAGCCTCACTAAATTAAATAAAAATGAACAGCTCTGGAACTCGAAACCAGGATGAGACATTATAGAACAAATGACTCCATTATTGGGGTCTCTGTCACATATGACATTCAATTTTTGAGGCTGCGATCTCTAAAACTTTAGCAATTTGGTTTTGATTTTCTTTGAGTTTGTTTTTTAATCAGTTCCAAACCTACCTGATGCTTTTACATTCATTTCTAAGGCAATGGGTTCCCAAGCACAAATTTCAAAAGAGAATTTTATTACTTCTTAATAATTGCAATAGAAGTAGGGGGCATCCTGGAAGCATTTAGTCCTATATAGAGAAAAAAATAAATGGGATTGCCTGGGGCCCTTTCTTTGCTTTGCTCTCCATTGCTGTTTAGACTTTTCCGTGTTCATATATGGTAGTAGCCAGCAACAAACTAGACTACTAATCCTTAGCAAGCAAATCCTGCAAAGTAATGGAGTTGGGTTAGGTGAGGGTATGGCCTCAAGGAGACCCAGCAGTCTCAGGAAAGGCTTTATAAATACCCTTTGTTGGAGTAGCAACACCTAGGGATTGGGTAGGTGCTGACCTCCGCAATCCAGGGATTTTATCTTACCTTATTTTCTTTCTTACTCTTCATATCATTTGAATTTCTACACCTCTTTATCCAGTATGTTTTTGTCTAATATCATTGTGTGAGAAGAGATGACACATTAAGTACTAAAATGCCAAGTCCTCAATTAGAAATGGAGATTTATCCCAATATTTGATAGGATGGGCAGTAGTGCAACCATAGGCTAATTCCCCAAAATGTCTGGCAAATAAATTCACTGACAATTCTGTTGCCCCGCATGATGGATCTGGTAGCATATATTGATGGACAGATAGGTAATACAATGGCTAAGTCACCTTAGGGTTTATATATGTAAGTTGCAGCTTCATGATACTAAAACAAAGGGTTGATTTGGTTTTCTTGGTGTAGTGGAGGAGATTTTTTTTTTTTCCCCTGGAAGTCTTTACGTCAGGAGCCTTGGGGGTGCGTGTATTAGTTTGCTAGGTCTGTCTTAACAAAGTGCCATAGATTGGGTGGCTTAAACAACAGAAATTTCTCATAATTCTGGAGGCTAGAAATCCAAGATCAAGGTATTGGGAGAGTTGGTTTCATCTGAGGGCCATGAGGTAAGGATCTATTCCAGGTTTCTCTCCTTGGCTGATAGATGGCTGTTTTTTTCCCCTATGTCTTCACAGGCTATTTCCTCTGTGCATGTCACTGTCCTAATCTCCTCTCCTTATAAGAACACTGGTCATACTGGATTAAGGCCCACCCATCTGACCTCGGTGTACCTTAATTACCTCTCTAAAAGTCCTATCTCCAAATACAGTCATGTTCTGGGGTGTTGGGGGTAGTAATTCAACACATGATTTATAAGGGAGACACAATCCAACCCCTAACTCTGGATAACCTCATTTATTCCAGGCTGTTAGAGAAGAGATTCTTAGCTTTAGAGCTAGCCTTCAAAATTACAAGTTGAAAAAGTCTATCTTTCGTATACACAGTCTTTTTTTTTTTTTTTTTCCTGGATCCTTTCTCCACCGTGTTATTAGCATCTTCTTTATCCTAATCAGACTCTCTGCCTCACCCTTCTGTCTCCCTCCATCATCAATGCTATGCTATCTCTCGAGAAAGAATCTGATATAGTGAAGCAATTTTAACTCAGGGCAATTTGCACATTATGTCCTCTCCAGAATAATGTAGTGAAAGGCTTTGTGTCCACTTAAAGGAAATTCACCTATCAATGAGTACATCAATAGGTGGTATGGCGGGGGGGGGAGGTGAGATTTTTCCTTGTCTCACCCCTGAAATAACAATACGTAGCTGGACACCTACTAAATTCACCTCTTTAGGCATCACCCCCTCCCCAACTCCCCCAGCATACACACAAAGGAAATAGGCAATAAACTCAAGCAAGAGTAATTGAGGAAAGTTTAATAAAGAGACTATTTGCAAAGGTGTAAGCAGGGTTAAAGAGAACCTTAAGAGATGGAGAAACAACCCAGGGCAGGCAACAGCAGGAAGCCGTTACCACCTCTAGATCTGAAGGTCAAGGGGAAAGAGTGCTTACCAGAACCCAGCAGAGCCAGGGGTAGCGGTAGCTGTGAGAGGGCTCCCAGACAAAAGCTATGGTTTTGAAGGGAAGCAGTCTAGGGAGTAAGTACTCAGCTTCACTTTCCTCCCACCCTACAATCTCCCCCAGCTGGAAGCAAATGGAAGCCAGAGGTTGAGGAAGTTGATGTGGTCTGTAGGGTCAGCCTCCCAAAGTACAGAGCAGGGTGGAAAAGGTCCTTCTCGTGCCACGTGTTTCATTTCTTGTGGCATATGAGGTAACTATTCAAGGCCTTGGAACAGTCAAACAATGAGTGCTAATTCCAGGCCCCCATTTTTCTCCTTCTCTATTTTGAATGATGAAATGACTAAGAAAAAGCATCTCTTAATCACTGTCGATTATTTAGTCTAAAAGTTTTTTTTTTAAATAAATTTATTTATTTATTTATTTTTGGCCGTATTGGGTCTTCGTTGCTGCGTGCCGGCTTTCTCTAGTTGCGGCGAGCGGGGGCCACTCTTTGTTGCGGTGTGCAGGCTCCTCAGCGCCGTGGCTTCTCTTGTTGTGGAGCACGGGCTCTAGGCATGTGGGCTTCAGTAATTGTGGCACGCGGGCTCAGTAGTTGTGGCTCACGGGCTTAGTTGCTCCGCGGCATGTGGGATCTTCCAGGACCAGGGCTCGAACCCGTGTCCCCTGCATTGGCAGGCGGATTCTTAACCACTGCACCACCAGGGAAGTCCCTAAAAGTTTTATTATTCATTCTACCACAGTGAGTTTTCACACTGTGCCTTGGACATTTATTTTACCCTCAGCATCAAGATGAAGGAAGCATTTTCCCATTTGTGCCTGTGCAGCTGTTTTTGTCTGACCAACATTCCTTTTCCTCTTTTCTAGTAACAGTACCTTGATTTGCCTTTAGGGGCCACTTTCCTCCAACTTTCAGTTCATGTCATTGTGGTGGGACTGACCTTGCCCCTGGGCTCCAGGGATAGGCACATGACCAAGCCAATCAGAGCTCTGCATCTCCTTTGCCAAAGGGACTATTTCAAAAACATGCATGTGCCCCATATCAGCCTAGTGCATCAGACGTAGGGCTTCTGCTAGTACTGCAATACCCTTTATAAGCTGTCACATTTGCAAGGCTGGGAGAATGTAAGACCAATGCTCCTTGGAATAACCTGCTTCAGAATGAAGCCAACACAGAAAACAGCAGGAAGGGGATACAAATAAAGATAGATTCTTGGATCTAGCTGTACCTAAAGTTCTCTTGAACTTACTTTAGTTTTATTATGGCTTATAATTCTTATATAAGCCACAATTCTTTTTCTTTTCTTAAGCCAATTTGGGTTTCTGTCATTTATAATGGAAATTCCTGGCTAATATATTGCTTCATGTTGGGTTCTACACATCTTGTTTATCATCAAATGGCATGGGTTCACTTCTGTTCTCCAGTGTTGCACGGGAGGAACAGGTAGGTTAGCATTGTTAAAAATACATTTGTTAGCAGAAAAATAAAATACTTTACAGGCTGTCAGCTGGCACTTTTTTTCTTGAGAATAGAAGCCACCTAACAATGATAAAGAATGTCACTTGTTTGATGAAATAATGCAAAATGCAGACATGGGCCATCCAGAGGAATACATAACAATAATTTTTAGTTTTCGTTTATAGCAACAAGGCTACTAGAGCGATGAAAGATACAACACACTTAGAAACTATTCTTGTTTCTTATACATTTTTAAGCTACATTAACTATATTCCGAGGCCTCTTTCCCTCAGTCTGGGAAGGATATGCAGAATAGTTCTTATTACATTTTCTATGTGTTTTGCTATTATTCTCTTTCAGGCCATAAATATGTTTCCAAGGCTATTTCCAGAGAAATTTTTCAAAGCTGGAATAGGTATGTATTCTGCCACATAACTGTTCAGGCTTTTTCCATCTAACACTAAATAATTAAAAGAATTAAATTCATTCAGTCATTTGGATGATATTAAATGGCTATGAAGACCTAATTTAATTTATAATGTGGATGCATATCTGTATACGATTTTGGGGTTCATTGGAGCTTCACTGAGGGCCGTGACCTGTTGGAAAATGTCTGATAAAATGGAAGGAGCGGCCTCATGAGAAGGTGCTGGTTGATCATGGGACCGTGTAACGCACTTTAAGACCTCTGATACTATTATCAAATGGCCCTTCAGAAGGTTGTATCAATGTTCACTCCCACCAGCTGTGGAAAAAATGCCCATTTTCTTACCAAACTGAACATTAGATTTTATTTAATATCTTTAAGATTATCATTTAATGTATTTTAAATACTATTTTTAAATATCTTTGCAAACTTGGTAGGACAAAAAAGTATGGCATGGTTTCATGTATCTCATTTCTCTTTGCTTACTAGTGAGCTTGAACTTTTTTTCTTAATGTGGATTTTGGACTTTTCCCTTTCTTCTTCTGTGAATTGCCCACTTAGGCCTCTTATCTGCTTTTTAAAGTTAGAGTGTTCATCTAATTAGGGATGACTTGTAAGAAGTTTTATATATTGATCACACTGGCCTTTTTGCTGTCATTTAAATTGCAAATAGTTTTCCTGCCTTCACTGTTTGACTTTTAATTTTAGATTTCTGATGCATGAAAATTTGTGAGTTCTTATGAATTAAATTTATTAAGATTTTTTTCCTTTATGTTTTATTTTTCCTTTGTTTTTAGGTTTAGTATTGGTTTTTAAAAAATTTTTTTATTTTATTTTAGTTTTGGCCATGTTGGGTTTTCATTGCTGTGCACGGGCTTTCTCTAGTTGTGGCGAGCGGGGGCTACTCCTCGTTGCGGTGCGCAGGCTTCTCATTGCGGTGGCTTCTCTTGTCGCGGAGCACGGGCTCTAGGCTCGCAGGCTTCAGTAGTTGCGGCACGTGGGCTCAGTAGTTGTGGTGCATGGGCTTAGTTGCTCCGCAGCATGTGGGACCTTCCAGGACCAGGACACGAACCCGTGTCCCCTGTATTGGCAGGCGGATTCTTAACCACTGCACCACCAGGGAAGCCCTGTTTTTAGGTTTAAAATACTTTCTTCACCCTGAGATCAGGCAAATAGTCATCTATATATTTTTTCAAAAATGTCTTTATTATTTTTTTCTAACACCTGATTATTGATTTTAAAGAATAACAATACAGATGAGGAGAATACCTGAGAAAAAACTATGCAGGAGTTTATCTTTCCAAGCAGTTAGGGTATACTTTTCTAATCTAAATTTTCTTCAAATTCTTTTAATATTTTATTTATTTATTTATTTATTTTTAGCTGTGTTGGGTCTTCGTTTCTGTGCGAGGGCTTTCTCTAGTTGTGTCAAGCAGGGGCCTCTCTTCATCGCGGTGCACGGGCCTCTCACTGTCACGGCCTCTCTTGTTGCGGAGCACAGGCTCCAGATGCGCAGGCTCAGTAGTTGTGGCTCACGGCCTAGTTGCTCCGTGGCATGTGGGATCTTCCCAGACCAGGGCTCGAACCCGTGTCCCCTGCATCGGCAGGCAGACTCCCATCCACTGCGCCACCACGGAAGCCCCCAAATTCTTTTATGATTTCGTTTTTTTACATTTAATTTTGAATCAGGAATTTTATTTGCCTTATTCTATGAGTTAGGGCTCTTAACTGAATTTTTGGCTAATCCTAACTCTTTACTGAAAAATACATATTTCACTCACTGACTTGAAATTCTATGTATTTATCATTTTACTAAATTCCTAAGTTATGTGGATTTGATTTTGGATTTTGTATTCAGTGTAGCTAATTATTACACCCATTCTTAGGGCTCAACCCCCTTGTCACTCCACATTCCAGTCAATTGTGAATTAATTTTTTTTTTCTCAACTAAATTATTCCCCCCAAATGCTGGGATCCTTTTGTAAAGTGTTCCACTTGGAAAATCCACTTGGCATTTTGGTTGGAAAAACATTACATTTATAAATTAATTTGGAGAGAATTCATTATTTTTATTACATTGAGTCTTCCCATTCAGAAGGATTATGTGCCTTTCCATTTATTCAGACCTTTTGTTATGTCCTTTAGTAAGTTTCATAGCTTTCTGGATATAGACTGTGTGTACTTATTGTTATTTTTTCTTTAAAGTTTTCTAACCATTCATTTTTTCCCCCTGACTTACAGAAAGCTATATGTTTTCTTATGTTTATTTTGTTCTCAGCTGCCTCACTAAACTTTCTTATTAATCGCAATACCTTTTCAGTTTATTCTCCTGGATTTTCTTGGTAATCAATTACATCAGAACAAATATCTGGTGATTGTTTCTCCTCTTTTTAAAAATGTGTAGCACTTATTTTCCTTTAAATGTCTTTCTAAATATTGAAAAACAGCAGGCATAATGTCTTCCTCCAAACTTTAGGGGATTCCTTCAATTTTTTGTAATTAAGATGATAATGTCTAGTGATATGGGGTAGAAACTTTTCATTAGGTTAAGAAGTATCCTTCTGGGCTTCCCTGGTGGTGCAGTGGTTGAGAATCTGCCTGCCAATGCAGGGGACACGGGTTCGAGCCCTGGTCTGGGAAGATCCCACATGTCGCGGAGCAACTAAGACCGTGCGCCACAGCTGCTGAGCCTGTGCGTCTGGAGCCGTGCTCCACAACGAGAGGCCGTGACAGTGAGAGGCCCGCGCACCGCGATGAAGAGTGGCCCCCGCTCGCCACAACTGGAGGAAGCCCTCGCACAGAAACGAAGACCCAACACAGCCAAAAATAAATAAATAAATTTATTAAAAAAAAAAAAGTCTCCTTCTGGTTTTAATATATTTACAGATTTTTCTTTTTAAAAATCATGAATTCATTGAAGTTCTGTTCAGCATCTATTGGGATGATTGTATATTTTTCCCCTTTAAGTTATTGAGATTTAGATTTCTTAATATTAAGCAATTCTTGCATTTAGGGAGTAAATCCCATTTGGTGGGTTATTCCCATAATAACCACTGGGTTAGATATTTTAGTATTTAGCTTAGAATATTTGTATCTATATTCATAAGTGAGATTGGTCTGTGGACCTTTTTTGAGTCAACTTTGTTAGATTTTGTTACTAGCATTATCTCAGCTTTACAAAATAAACTGAAACGCTATCAGTCTTTACCTCTAGAGGTCCAGAGCATGAGTGTTATTTACTTTTTGAAAGTCACTGAAGAACTCGCTTGTAGAATAGTCTGGGTTCAGCCCTTTTGTACAGGCCAGTCTCTTGGTTCCATTTTCATTTTCTTCCAAGGTTATAAGCATATTTAATTTTCTATTTGTTTCAATTTTCTGTATCCCAGAAAACTGGCCATTTCAACCATATTTTTAAAAGGTACCTGTATTGGATGTTGTATTTTCTTTAAAATTAAAAAAAATCTCATAAGTATCTGTATTTTCTTCTTTTCTTCTAACATTTTCTCATGCTAAGGTAGTCTTGCTCAAGTTAATGTTTTTTTAAAAAACAAAAACAGAGAGGCTTCCCTGGTGGCACAGTGCTTAAGAATTCGCCTGCCAATGCAGGGGACACGGGTCCAGGAAGATCCCACATGCGTGGAGCAACTAAGCCCGTGTGCCACAACTACTGAGCCCACGTGCCACAACTACTGAAGCCTGCGTGCCTAGAACCTGTGCCCCGCAACAAGAGAAGCCACCGCAATGAGAATCCCATGCACCGCAACGAAGAGTAGCCCCCGCTCGCCGCAACTAGAGAAAGCCCGCGCACAGCAACGAAGACCCAACGCAGCCAAAAATAAATAAATGAATAAATAAATTTATATAAAAAAAACCCAAAACCAAACTTTTATTAATTATTTATAATTTGTTTTTGTCTATTCAGTATGTTTTCTGCTTTTAAATATATATTAAATATTTATATACACAGGTGCCTAGTTCTGGATATATACTCCTTTCCATTGAATTGTCTACCTTTGTGCCAGTATAAAAGGATCTAATTATTATAACTTTACAATATGTTTTAATATATGGCAGGTCTAGTATAAAAACTTTTATTCTTTTGGATGAACTCTGGTGTCACTCTGACAACTTCCTCATAGTCCTCACCCCAATTCCCTGGGGATGGTGATTCAATATGCCATTTGAGGAAACTGCTCATCCTCTGAGCTGGGGGCTCCGCTGGGCCCATAGTGTCTTGATAATAAACCTAGTATAACTTTTAGGATGTAATTCTAAGAATTTACATTGGGAGTTTGATAATAAAATGCAAAATTAATTTTCATGGCTTTACAACTGTACCAGACAAAACTTTGCCTATATTTTTATGTCAAATGACTTATGAAGAGCTAACATCAAATAGGTCTGGACACTTTGGCATATCTATAATCTAGAGAATAATCAATGGTTTTTTGTGAGGGGAGGCTGGGTCCAAGATTATTTACAACTGCATTCTTTAGGCATAGGAAAAAAACTCTGAGAGACTGAAAATAGAACCAAGACACCAGTATAACCTTCTATAGGCCCAGTACTTCTGTTTCTTTCGTTCTTTCTAGACACTTATAAGAGCACTAATCTAGAAGGGAGCATATATGAGTCGGGTTTTGACTCTGGCTTAGCAAACTTGGGCAAAACAGTTAACTTCTGAGACTCAGGTCTCCATTCCTACAACATGGGAATGATAACAACTGTTCTGGGCAAGTCATTGGTTTTTAACATAAAATGTATGTGTAGGTATCATGTCCCATGCCATACAGATGTGAATTAACATATTTTCTGTCTCTTGTCTCTTTTACCTTCTTTAATCATCAAGGCATTCTGCCCTATCGTCTCCATTAAACTTTTCAGCCAACTCTGATTTTTCTTGACCTATAATGAGTCCCAAACAGCTACTCATTTGCCTATATTAATTATTGTTGCTCATTTACTTCTTGGTGACTCCACTAGCCTTTTTGCAAGATCCTTGCCCCTCTTCTCAAGTAGTTCAGCTCTTAAGAATGGGGAAAACTCTCACCACGTTAATTTCTTATGGCCACTGAGGTCTACTCAAGACATGAAACAGTGATTAAGAAATAAAGATGAACATTGATAAAGATATGATATTAGTTTTATATCTGTTAAACTTTCATTTGACTTTTAAAATAAAATGGTTTGGGCTTCCCTGGTGGCACAGTGGTTGAGAATCTGCCTGCCA